>NC_068299.1:22908658-23227200 GCF_025860055.1 Xyrauchen texanus | reverse complement strand
AACCGCTTGGCTCCGAAGAAGAAATCTGAATGAACAGATGCACGATTCCCTCCTTTTATACCCGTATGTCCAGGGGGGGGACATGCAAATTCTGTTCGCCAATTTCTCATTGGCCTTTTCTCAAGTTCAGAGGTAATCGAGGCTTTCAGAAGAGACCCCTAGTGTCACTACATCGACACAACGTTGAGTGAGTGACAGAAGGGGAACACACGTCGACACACACACGTCTCCTGCTCCTCATTATCTCTCTCCCGCTGATTGTGGCAATTCAGCGCCAGGAATCCATTGCCCTGCCTTGCCCTCCTCCTTTTTAGACCAATATACAATATTTTACTTGTAGGTTTTAGGAAAACTACAAAATGATGAAACTATGTCAACCTGTAACCGATCAAACTGTAACCAAATATTCAAACATTTAAAAAAATATATATAAACATTTATAATTTAAACTTAAATTATGGAATTTAATCTAAAAGATTTATCAACATAAACAAAATATGTGGAAATATGTTGAGAAATATCCCCAAAACTTTAAAACTGTCTTTAGGAAAACCTAAGAAAAACTCCTGAAACAACAGAAAAAAGCATATACTGTATAGAGCAGAGTTTCCCAACCACATTTTCAGGTGTGCCTTGGAAAATGATCAAATTTCACAAAATAAATAAACGCATGAAAAATATAATATAATTTCAGGGATCCATCTCATCTTTCAGAGAAATTTGCCGTTTTTTAAACCATAATCGGTCACTTTTGTGTGAAAAGCAATGATTAATATGCTAAAATTTGTAATATTTATACGCGTTAAGGGACTTTCAATTTACTCATGTCAGCGCAGCAGAATACATTGAAGTCTATGAAGTGACGTCACTTTACACCAAAATGTTTTTCACACACACGTTTTTGCTTCACCAATAATGTCTTTGAGAGTACTAAGCTACAAGAAATATTTCAAAACTGTCCAAATTTGTGAAGAGACATTGAATGTCTCATAATTTCTTTTTATTAAATATTACCTTATCGTTTACGAATATCAGAGACCCTAGTTATTGAACTAATTTAAATTCACTAAGAAAACGCTTAGACCTAAACATAAATTAGTCCTTTTATTACTTTCTGCTACAGCAAGCTTTTTTTCTCTCTTCCAAATACATGTTTTCAATGTTTATTGTGCACACCTCACACTTTTTTACTTGGCAAACTCGTAAAATAGCCCCCTGTGACACTTTCTGCAACTCTTGTCATGTGGGGGGCAATGCGGCGCTTGATGCTGGCTTTGAACGGAGCGTTGACGCCTCAACTCATATCATGTGAAATGCACATTACAATGACGAAATAGCATTATTGAAAATCTAAATTATTATTATTTGTGTATTATTGTGGTCTTTTCTGATAAAAGCCATGTTCAGCAGTTTAAATAGGCCACTGTATGAAAATGGTACCGTAGATCTGCTTTATGTTTACATTTGTAGCCATGCAAGTTTTAATTAATGAGAAGGTAAGGACGTTGTTGAAACTCACTGTTATTAGACTATTATTGTTGTCTTTTTGGATGAAAAATAATGCTCAGACTGAAGGAAGACTATATATCTGCTTTGTTCTTTTAATGCTTAAACACTATAAAGTCTCTTGGTAGATTTCGGACACGAACGACTCAAAATGATTCACTGACTCACTCAGCACATAAGATGCTAAAGTTGAATAAACTTTTTTTTTTCTTAATTTTTATTTAAAGAGGTCTTAAATTTGGGTGCAGAAAGACAGGAAACGTGATATGACCTAATGTCTCCTACACACTACATGATGTTCAAAGACATCAGATCCTGGTACCGTTCATATTACACAACTGTCTGTCTTGTCATGGAGGTCGTAGCGTTTCCAAATTACATGACGAATCGGCGACAGTGGTTAACACATTACAAAACATATCACTATTGACGAATTCCCGACGACTCTGCCTAGACTCCAAATTGCGTTTCGCAACAGAGTACACACGTCTTTATGTAAAGTGTTGTTTATTTGTTTATATATTTTTCTTTTTCTTTTTGAAACAGAGTTGCCAGGCACTGCACCTCTATTAGTGAGGGCATTTTTTAAAGTTTTTGCTTTGTGATTTGGCATAATGTGTCCGTTTCTGTGAATTGTATACATTTTCAGTCTTTATGTAAATGGTTTATTTGTATTGTATATGTATTTTTCTTTATTGTAGTGTATTGGAAACGGAGAGCCATCAAATACTCCATAGTCTCACTGAGGCTATTTTACAGAAGTATCAGTAAAGTTTTGTATTTTGATATTATACCCACGTTTTCTGCCTACCATTTTGTATAAGAGATTCGAACCTATGTGACCCAGTATACATTTTTGGGTGTTAGTAATAATTCTCTGGATGAAATTCCCAAGGGTGGCTTAGTCAAAATTCCTACTAATAAAAGAACTTTGGTTTGTGGTAAAAATCTGTACCGCTCCGCTACATTAGCTGTCTGACTGTATAGCTCCTATTAAGAAAAAGACCCGATTTTGAAACATGTTGTGGAGCTAAACTTTATTATTTCGTTTTTTTTCTCACTTTCACTATTCTCTTTGTGTAAAAACTGTATTGAATGTATTAAACCTTAAATCCCCTGAGCTTTTCTACATTCAATTCCCAGACTAACAGGTTCATAAAAAAAATTTCTCAAACTTGTATTTCGGACTGCATCCATATCTCACAATTTCAGACTGTGTTCTGTTTTATTTTGTTTTTTTAAGAACAGCACTACATTGTCTTCTGCACTGTAGCATCTCATTTGGACTTCAGTTTTGCTTAAAGGGGTAGTTAACTCAAAAATGAAAATTATCTCATTATTTACTCACCCTCATGAAACCCAGATGTGTTTGACTTTCTTTCTTCTGGAGAACACAAATGAAGATTTTTAGAACAATATTTCATGTCTGTAGGTCCGTTCAATTCAAGTGAATGGGTGCCAACATTTTGAAACACCAAAATCCACATAAAGGTATCATAAAAGTAATCCACATGACTCCGGTGGTTGAATCCATGTGTTCAGACATGATATGATAGGTGTGGGTGAGAAACAGTTCAATATTTAAGTAATTTTTTATCATAAATTCTCCTCCGTGCCCATAGGGGGAGATATGCATGAACAAAATTGAAAGAAAGTGAAAGTGAAGGAAAAAAAACTTAAAAATGTATCTGTTTTTCACCTACACCTATCATATCGCTTCAGAAGATATAGATTTAACCACCATAGACCAGAGTCATCTGGAGTACTTTTATGATGGACCTATGTGGATTTTGGAGCTTCAAATTTTTGCACCCACTCACTTGCATTGTATGGACTTCTAAAAATCTTTGTTTTTCTTCAGCAGTCAAAAGAAAGTAATCCACATATAGGATGACATGAGGGTGAGTAAATGATGAGAGAATTATATTGCAAATAAATGAGAGATAATGTTGCCAATTTGAGAAACATACAAAATCAAGATATAAAGTTTCAGTTAAAGATATGGTCTGGGTTCAATACAAGTTCCGCTCAATTGACAGCATTTATGGCACAATATTGATTACCACAAAAAAATATTTTGCCCACCCCTCCTTTTCTTTAAAAAAAGCAAAAATCTGGGTTACACTGAGGCACTTATAATGGTAGTGAATGGGGCCAATTTTTAATGATTAAAATACTCTCTGTTTCAAAAGTATAGCCACAAGACATAAACAATATGCAGGATAATAATATTTTTTGTGCTTTTATTAAAATTATAAGCTTCACATGTCTGCCTTTAAACCCTCCAAAAATTGGCCACAATCATTCTCATTGTAAGTCCATCACTGCAACCTAAATGTTTTCTTTTAGGTTGCAGTGGACGATTCAAATACATTTTTGTGGTAATCAACATAATGCTACAAATGCTGTCAATTGAGCTTAATGGCTCCTCCACAATACACAACTTTCAAAGACGTCAGATCGTGGTACCATTTATATAACACTGTCTGTCTTGTCACTGAAGTCGCAGTATTTTCAAATTACACGACGAATCCGTGACAGGGGTGAACACATTACAAGACATTTCATTATTGAGAAATCCCTGACGAATCTGCCTGGACTCCAAATTACGTTTCACAAGAGAATACATGTGAGAAGTGATACGAGACACGAAAACAAATGCATGATCATATGTAATGCATTTCATAATATTATGTGTATGTTTTGAATCGCCTCAAGGCATCATATATTTTATTGTTACAATATGAATAAGAAGCTCCTACTCTAAAATCGACCTATTTGCTTGCCTGACTGTCCAAGATAATTGGCAATTTCTCTCCAACTCTTCTCTTTCTCCACCCGGTTATGGTACAGTTCAGAGGAAACAGGCACAGAATAAGCACTGGTGCTCCTGCCAATGTTCCACTAATTTTCCCTCCTTTGCTTCGGTCCAATGAGACTTTCTTGATACCACAGCCATGTTAGTTGATTTTCTGTTGCAGATACATAGGGACTCCTTCCACTGAAACTTCCCGTGCCCCGTTTCTTGCTCTCTCATTGGCTGTAGGTCAACGCTGCAGTTGTATTCCGTCAAAACATATTTCACATTGCAGGATTTGGAATCGTAGACAGGTCCAGATATTTAAAATTCTAGATATCTCGCTGACTTCGGTGAAGCGTCTTTGGTAACTTATACATTGCAATCGTCGCTCACCGGAGCAAGCTCCAATTTGCCCACAATTTATATTTCTTTAAGATTGCATCAGGATAAGAATGTATTATAGTTATTACATTTAAGCTGCAATAAAGTTTTCAGAAGTTACTCTTGTGTTTGTAGTCAGAGGCCACATGGCACTGGCCCCATTGTCCTGGTCCATCTGTCCTTGCTGGTACTTGACTTGATAATGATGTAAAACTACTTAGAAAGGAGACTGTCTTCATCTCCACACGGTCACAAAGACTGATTTATGATATTCTGTCTTTCTCTTGTTGAACTTGTATTAACTTCCCTGAGTTGCATGAACCCTTCTCACCTTCATTAGTGTTCTAAGACCCCCAGGCATTCTGTTCCAAGCAATTATTAACCTTTAAGGAGAGGCAGGCACTAAGATGAAGGCACAGTGCTCAGATGGCTGAATGGAATTATTTTGTGGCTTAGTAATAGGGTGATGTTTGGCCCTTTATGAAGCTGGCACACTAGCAGCTATATGTCCGTAATGACAGGAGTCATATATGTGTGTCGGTCAGTTTTTTCCTGCATTGTGGGGATGTCGCCCAATAAGTGTACATATTGAAATCACATCCCCTTGAGGGAACAGCTTTATAAAAATGCCTAATATTGTTGGTTTTATGTTTAGGGGTAGGGTTATTGTTAATGAAGATAAAATATAATTATCTCAATCTAAAAATAATTTAAAGATTAAGATTATAAGATTACCCATCATGATGTAAAAATGTGTGTGAGTGTGTGTGTGTGTGTGTGTGTTTGTGCTAGTGACACAATGTGTGCAGTGCATTTAAACACTTCAATGCACTTTTTATCAACTTCTGAAGATATATATATAGATGATGGACAATAACCATGAGCCTTTTGAGTCTCCAACATCTCTCTTATAAAACCCAACACCTTCTTCAGGGTCCATATTGCACTTTGTGTGCATGATGTTGTGATCACAAATGTACCTTTGATCTCAGCAGGAAATTGGGTTGCCCTGTACTGTGGTCACACAGCATTAAATTACATGAATACCTTGTATCTTAGTACTTGTACTACATCAAACATGACAGCCTTTGTCCAGGGGTTTCCTTTAATGTTGTATGTTTTTAGTGATACTTCAATCTTGGATCTTTCTTATTTTATTTTTAAATAATGTTATATAATGTTACGGGTGGCACGGTGGTACAGCGGTTAGCACTGTCGCCTCACAGCAAGAAGGTCGTGGGTTCAAACCCTGGTTGCCCCGGCCTTTCTGTGTGGAGTTTGCATGTTCTCCCCGTGTCTGCGTGGGTTCTCTCCGGGTACTCCGGCTTCCTCCCACCATCCAAAAGACATGCAGGCTAGGTTAATTGGTGTCTCCAAAAAAATTGCCGTGGATGTGGATGTGGATGTGGAGGTGAGTGTGAGTGTATGTCTGTCTATGTGTGGCCCTGCGATGGACTGGCGACCTGTCCAGGGTGTCCCCCGCCTTTCGCCCAATGTTAGCTGGGATAGGCTCCAGCCCCCTGCGACCCTGTACACAGGATAAGCAGTTGACGATGGATGGATGGATGGTTATATAATGTTGTGGCACTCTTTCTAAATGTCTGGAAAGAAAACACCAAGAAAATAGAGGAAATTATGTGAAGACTGCAATTACAATAATGTATAGTACAGAACTATTTCACACATTGCTAAGTAAACAGAATATACAGTTTTCCTCATGGATATCGATTACAATTGCTACTAAAGTAAATGGCAAACAAAATTCTACATATCGTTTAATGTTTTTATGTCATTAACCTGGCAAACTTTGTCAAAGCCTATGATTAGTTCTTCCTCAAAAGTACTTGTTTTATCTTGGTAGCTTGTAAACATAACTCTGTTTTCAGCTGGACATAAAACATGTCTCTCTCTTTACTCTCAGAAGTTGTGTATAGCCAATCAATCATATTAGAATTTACCAGATTATGAAAGTGCTCATCAAAAAGTCAGTAAACTGACTGTGGCTGTGCCGTCTTAGACTGGACCTTGATGGATGTTAATCCTTCTGCACTGATAGTCTCAGGTAACACGGTCAAATGTATCCCTGTTCTGGCGACACAGACTGTTACATCATCACTTTAAACAACTCAATAATACCCCCAGTCAAAGAGATGAACCTGTCTTTCAGAGCGTACTTGACAGTCATGGATAGACCGCTTTAAACAGGTGTAGAATGTAGTCTGTGCGTGTCAGATATTTCAGCCTCATCTTGGCTGGCCTTGCTTCTGCAGTTTGCACAGTTTGTCTGTTTATGTGTGTGTGTTTGTTTTCCTTGTGATGGAGTATAAGACCTGGGGCAAAGGAGAGATGGATGGCAGTAGGGGACGACAGATCTTTCCCGTGGTCAGCCTTTGCCGGTAATGGTCTGAAATGTGATACCAAGGCAAAGCAGGAAATGGGGAATAAACAGGCTCCAGCCTTAATGCTGACAGTATCAAATGTGCGCCAGTTTCTCTAAACATCTTTGAAGGCATTTTCTGCAGGGTTTCCACAAAATAGTCTTGCGCTACCTTTTGTGTAATCTATATTTTTATGCCAGCTGCAGCGCCACCCACCGTTTACCAATTTGGATGTGTGTGTGTATCAGGATATGTTTTGGTCAGCCATCTCAAATACCAGCTGTTCTGTGACCCCTTCCTCCTGACCTTTATGTGATTAGCTGATGCAGAGGAGACGTTATAAATTTGCATGAGGCCAAAACCACAGTGGATTTGAGAGATACCATATCTGTCTGACATTTTGTTGTATTTTATAATCACTAAATGAGTAAAATAAATAAATAAAAGTAAATAGCAGCAAAATAAATTAAAATAACCCTGTTTAGAGCAAATACATCTAAGTTTAGTTGCGGTAGTGGGGGCGTGGCCGAGCACTGGCTTGTGAATGGAGAGCGAAGAGAATTGAGAATTCTAAGGATCATCACCTGTCAATGATTGTCTCTAACAGCTGTTTGTCATTGCAGTCTGTCATGTATTACCCTGTCGTGTTTCACCTTGCTCCTTAGTTTTCACTTTTGTCCTTTATTTAACTCCATAGTCTCCTTGTTAGCGTTCGTGTTCACTGTCATTGTTCTCACCTGTGTCTTGTTGGTAATCATCCTGCCTTGTGTGTATTTAACCCTGCCCGTTCCTCCATTACCTTGTCGTTTGTTAAATGTTGACGTTCGCTTCCATGCCCGAGTTCCTAGTTCCAGTGTTCCAGTGTTTTTGTGTTTTGCTTTCATTTTACCCATCGTGGTTGTTTTGTTTGCTCCTGTTGTGTCTGTTTATCAATAAACCCGCATTTGGATCCTCAACCTTTGCCAGCCTCCGTCCTCATTCGTAACAGAACAAACGACCAAACATGGATCCAGCGGTTTTACAGGCCAACTGTAATCTTCTCAGCCTGATGCAGGGAGATCGTCCGGTCGAGGAGCACATCCGCGATTTTCTCGCAATTGCGAGTGCCTCCGACTTCCCTGATTCCTCCCTGGTCGTATTTTTCCGGGCTAACCTGAACAGTGCGCTCAAGGAGCGGTTGCCACCGGCAACGCGCGGCTGGACGCTCCGCGCGTTCGTGGAGGAGACCCTACTGGCCTGCGGTTCCTCGTTCACCATGGACATCGTCGAGGAGAACCCCGTAGCTCCTCCCAAAGTGGTAAC
Source organism: Xyrauchen texanus (assembly GCF_025860055.1). Taxonomy (NCBI): domain Eukaryota; kingdom Metazoa; phylum Chordata; class Actinopteri; order Cypriniformes; family Catostomidae; genus Xyrauchen; species Xyrauchen texanus. Next base: position 23,218,833 of record NC_068299.1, on the reverse strand, counting down.
CCTACATTCGCCCGTGGTTCGTCCCTTCACATCTGCCAGCGAACCAACCTTCATGCCTGCCGTGATCAAGGAGCCAATGCTGCCAGCCTCGTCCGCCCGGAGGAGGAGGAGAAGAAAGGCTTCCGCTCCCCAGTTCACGTCTTCTACGGTCTGCGAGCCAGAGCCCACGCTTATCACTGTGAGCGAGCCAGAGCCCACGCATGTCACTGTGAGCGAGCCTGAGCCCTCGACCGTCCCCGAGCCAGCGCCTGTAGCCTCCGATGTCCGTGAGCCAGCGCCTGTAGCCTCCGATGTCCGTGAGCCAGCGCCTGTAGCCTCCGATCTCCGTGAGCCAGCGCCTGTAGCCTCCGATGTCAGTGAGCCAGTGCCTGTAGCCTCCGACAGCAGTGAACCTACGCCTGTAGCCTCGACCGTCCCTGAGCCAGCGTCAGCAGCCATGACCATCCAAGAGCCAACGCCTCCCGAGCTTTCCAGAGCTCTGCCTCCCGAGCTTTCCAGAGCTCCGCCTCCCGAGCCTCCCAAGCTTTCCAGAGCTCCGCCTCCCGAGCTTTCCAGATCTCCGCCTCCCGAGCTTTCCAGAGCTCCGCCTTCCGAGCCTCCCGAGCTTTCCAGAGCTCCGCCTCCCGAGCTTTCTACGGCTCCTCTCCCAGAGACTCCTGAGCCTCCTGCGGCTCCGCCCCCAGAGCCTCCTGCGGCTCTGCCCCCAGAGCCTCCTGCGGCCACGCCCCCAGAGCCTCCTGCGGCCACGCCCCCAGAGCCTCCTGCAGCACCGCCCCCAGAGCCTCCTGCGGCCACGTCCCCTGAGCCTCCTACGGCTCCGTGTCCTGAGCCTCCCTTGGCTCCGCCTCTCGAGCCTCCCAGGGCTCTGCCTCTCAAGTCTTCCAGGGCTTCGCCTCTAGAGCCTCCTACAGCGCCACCTCCATCGGCTCCGCCTCTAGAGCCTCCTACGGCGCCACCTCCCTCGGCTCCGCTGCCTGAGCCTCCTACAGCTCCGCCTCCTACGGCTCCGCTTCCCATGGCTCCGCCTCTCAAGCCTTCCAGGTCTCCGCCTCTAGAACCTCCTACGGTGCCACCTCCATCGGCTCCGCCTCTAGAGCCTCCTACAGCACCACCTCCATCGGCTCCGCCTCTAGAGCCTTCTACGGTGCCACCTTCATCGGCTCCGCCTCCAGAGCCTTCCAGGTCTCCGCCTCTAGAGCCTCCTATGGCGCCACCTCCATCGGCGCCGCCTCCCGAGCCTTCCAGGTCTCCGCCTCCAGAGCCTCCCAGGCCTCCTGAACCTGTCCCTGTCCTTTGGCCGCCTCCCAGACCCCCTGAACCTGTCCCTGTACTGTGGCCAGCTCCCAGGCCACCTGACCCAGTCCCCATCTTGTGCTCCCCTTGGACTGTCTGTCTGCCCCTTGTGCACCCGTGGACTGCTCGCCTGCCCTCTGTGCCCCCTTGGACTGTCTGTCTGCCCCTTGTGCCCCCGTGGACTGCTCGCCTGCTCTCTGTGCCCCCTTGGACTGTCTGTCTGCCCCTTGTGCCCCCTTGGACTGCCTGTCTGCCCTCTGTGCCCCCCTTGGTCTACCTATCTGCCCCTTGTCCCCCCCTGGATTGTCTGGTGTCCCCTTGTGCTCTCCGTGGTCTGCCAGTCCCCCCCCCTCATTCCTCGGTTTTGTTTTTAGGATCGTCTGGGATCCGATCCTTTGAGGGGGGGCTATGTCATGTATTACCCTGTCGTGTTTCACCTTGCTCCTTAGTTTTCACTTTTGTCCTTTATTTAACTCCATAGTCTCCTTGTTAGCGTTTGTGTTCACTGTCATTGTTCTCACCTGTGTCTTGTTGGTAATCATCCTGCCTTGTGTGTATTTAACCCTGCCCGTTCCTCCATTACCTTGTCGTTTGTTAAATGTTGACGTTCGCTTCCATGCCCGAGTTCCTAGTTCCAGTGTTCCAGCGTTTTTGTGTTTTGCTTTCATTTTACCCATCGTGGTTGTTTTGTTTGCTCCTGTTGTGTCTGTTTATCAATAAACCCGCATTTGGATCCTCAACCTTTGTCAGCCTCCGTCCTCATTCGTAACACAGTCAGAGTGAATATGGAGTTAAAAGTGAGCTAGACACCAGTAGAGGGGGAGAGACACCTGCATACACACCCACTGAGCATGTATGGCATGGGAGTGTTGCGAGAGGGTGTTTTTGTTCTGATTAGTAAATAAACATACCATTTGAGTTGAAGTTCACCATTCCCGGTTTCTCCTTTCTCACCCCAATAATCCAGTTCTTTTACACTGGTGCTGAAACGCGGGAAGAAGGAGGAAGAGTGTAGAAGAAGGCCATCCTTCAGCAGGTCGGGCATGCACCGGAACAACACCGCTATCGGTTCAATTCCCTGAGGCTGGAGAAGGTCGGCTGCCCTTTTGTGTATGCTCAGCTGCTCCACGATGCCTGCCGGAGGTTGGTCATGTCCCAGGATGGATGCATCGGGGGTGTGATAGATCTGATGATACTGGAGCAACTCACTGCCCATTTGCAGAGGAGAACTGCAGAGTGAGTCCAGTGCCACAAACTACTCTGCCTGGGCACGGTAAGTCCAGTCGTCCCCTTGGTGCTGTTGTCGAGAAGGCTGGAGGCCTGGTTAGTGCTCTCCAGCCCCTCACGGTGGCTCATCAGGACGATTTGCCTCGGCAATACTCGATTCAATTCGGCAGACACCCACCCATATTCAGTGGCATCCTCTACACTACGGTGCGGGGTGAGGGTGTCCTTCTGGCGAAGGGAGCAACAGAGCCCGTCCCCAGAGCTGAGTTGCACAAGGGCTTTTACAGCCCTTATTTTATCATGCCTAAGAGAGGGGGCGGGTCGTACCCAATCTTGGATAAGCTTTGAACAAAGCCTTCCACAGGATTCCGTTCAGGATGTTAATGTAGAAGCACATCCTGGCATCAGTACGACATCAAGATTGGTTTGCGGCCATCGACCTGAAGGATGTGTACTTACACAAATCGATTCTTCCTCAACACAGACCCTTTCTTCGGTTTGCCTTCGAGGGACAAGCATACCAGTACAAAGTCCTCCCCTTCGGTCTGTCACTGTCCCCTCATGTCTTCACCACGGCCCTCCTGGTGGTGCTCACTTCCATCAAGAGATTGCTGGACCTGCAGGCGCTCTCTGTCACCAGTGAATGCCTGGAGTTTGGGCCAGCACACTCTCACGTGATCTTGAGACCCCGGCCCGAATACATGCCCAAAGTTCCCACCAGTCCCTTTCAGGACCAGGTGGTGAACCTGCAAGTGCTCACTTCAGAGGAGGAACACCCAGCTTCGTCGTTGCTGTGTGCAGTTCGTACCCTGCGCATCTATCTGGCTCCCAAGATCAAACCCCTAGTGTCACTACATCGACACAACGTCTCATTCTCTCCACCAGGGAACAAAGGTTACATCAGGAACCAAGATGTTTGTCATTGCAGTGAGAGTGGAGACCAACACACATACCTGCTGTGCGTGTGTGGCATGAGAGTGTTGTGAGAGAGTGTTTTTGTTCTGATTAAAAAATAAACATGCTATTTGAGTTGAAGTTCACCATTCCCAATTCCACCTTTCTCTCCCCAAGAACCCGATTATTTTACAGTAGTTAGTTTGGTGCCATATCTGCATACTGTATGTGTGTATGAATATTGTTAGTGAAGTTTGTGTGTAGGACAGGATCTGTTTATCATAGGTTTTCTGGCCACAGATGGCCTCTCTGAGTGGCAGATATGAATGTGAAGTGTAAGGACAGATAATAATTATTATTATAATAAAAAAAAATATATACATCTGTGTGTGTGTGTGTGTGTGTGTTTGAGTGCAGCAAGCAAATACTTATAAAGGATTGATGAATGCATTAGTCTCTCTTAGGTAGACGGACAGTGAGTGTGCAAATCAGCTACTATATGTGTGTTTGTTTGTGTGTGTAGATTTTAAAGCTCAATCTCATGTAAACCACACTAAATGGGAGCAAAATGTTCATGAGATGAGTTGATAAGTGCTTTGAGTACCTGTAGTGCTGAGATCGCTGTGTGTTTGTGTGTGTTTGTGGGAGTGTTTGTGTGCAGCTAACTCTTCAAATAAGATTAATGACACATATGAGAAGCTGCATTCATTGGAGCCTTTTAAAGGTGCATGACAAAATCAATCTTAAGTATGTATATTTCATATAAATATGGTTTGATTAAATGCTTTTTACAGAAGAACAGATTATGGCAGTGTAATATACACATAATTTTACACAAACATTTTCCTTGATCTGCTGAGATAAACAAGTTCAGGGTGAGGTCATTGTGGAGGCATGATACATTTATGCCCTCATGGCATACTACAAGTTATACCCTCCACATTGGGCTGATTAAACTACAGATAGGTAGGGAAGGAAGAAAGAGTAAGGATACATACTATTATTTCTAATTAAAGAGAAAATACTGATAACAGTAAATTGTGGTCAAATCTTGTGTTGTTTCAGGCTGTGTAGCACCTGATGTTCTGCATTTACGTCTGTTGGATCTCAACATTTGAAAAGTGTGGCTGAAGTTTTTATATTTTTAAAAAGCTCCCTGATCATTTCAGTCCAAACATTAAAAAAATTTCACCCAGAGAGAGGGGTTGACAAATGGTCATGAAAACTAAATGTGACCTGCTCCATCATTTTGAGTAGCATGTCCATGTTTTTGAGATGTATGCACGACAGTAAAATGGAAGGTTTCAGCTTTAAATTATATATTTATGTTTATATCCCAAACCATTGGCAAAGATTCCAGACAATTCTCATACATTATTTGACAAAATTGTATGATTTATTCAAGCATACATTAAATTATATAGACATTTAGGGACACTGCGCTTGCATGTTCAGTGTGCACAAGTACGTATAAATAAAACACATCTATGTCATATTAACTCACAAAGCATACTTAGAACAGGAGGAGGGGAAGGGGCTTGCTTTCCAGGTTTCATAACACCCTCCCAAAATAATTTCTCACTATTATTTCAACATGCATAATTTGTTTCTATGCCTTTGTACTGTATACTAAGAGTTGTGTGTGGATCAGTTTATTTGTTGTCTTTTTTCATAGGGCAAATGTTCCATCCTGGGGCACTTTGTAGCAACTGCCTTGTTTCGGTGCCTGCCACATTTTAAACAGTGGCAAGGGCGCATTAAATAAATATCTCTTTTAATAGAAATACATTGAGTTCCTGTAGCTCAACTCACTGAGCATGGCAGTGGCAATACCAAAGTCAGGGTTTTGATTCTTACGAAACACGCATACAGAGAAAATGCATAATTTGAATGCTCAGTAAGTTGCTTTGAATACCTGCATCTGCCAAATGCGTAACTATAACATAAATAATCACAAACAGACTAGCCTTTACTGTGAAACTGAGATTTTGGTTTGGTTGCTGAAACAAAATTGTTGCTTTGGTTCCACTGTGACTCACTATCTCTTCTTTGCATGCTGTCAATAAGAGGTTTCTATCACATCGCCTATAACCCTGCTCTGCCCTGTTCTATTATGAGTGTCTGGGGAGAGGTGAAGGGTCAGGAGCTGAGGGTTATTAGCAGATGTAGTGTGTAAGTGAAATGTCAGTCAAAGCTCTGTCTAGAAATGGCTCTACCATGCACATGTGGCAGTGTCTGTATGTCTCTGTTGCCCTTTAAACAAATTACAAAACCTGCCATCATGATTCTCTTGCCATTCAACAAAAGTGTTATTTACAGTCACTGGTGCCTGAAATCTGATTTAACAAATGTTATTGAAAGGGATTGGCACATTCTGCAAATCTGATAAATCCTTTCTTTTCACACACAGAAAAGCTAGTGTATACTGTTCTATATATTTTGGCTTGATTAGCTTCTTAGCAAAGCCCTGTTATTGATATCTCTGTTTCCTGTACCACACATATCATATGTGTATCATTGTTATCTATTTCTTGCCTTATCTTCCTCAGCGAGTCAGGGTTGGGGGAAGTCAGGATATATGTACACAGGGTCACGCAGAGCCTCATATATCTCAGCTAAGAGGCTTAGCACCTGATTTCTCTTACTTGTTACCATGAAGTTCCCTACAGATAGGTGCCATCATGGCTGGGCAAGTGCTAGGCTTCTTTTTCTTGCTCTCCTCTCCAGCCTTGCAATATTTCTTCCTCTTTCTTCCGTCCTTACCTACATATCTGTAGTTTCATGAGCCTAGTGTGGAGGGTCTATCTTGTAGTATGCCATGAGTGCATAAATGGGGCGTCTAATAATCTCTGAACAGCTTAGTCCCAAAACACCAAGAGTAACAACATGCTGGGGAATAAAAGCATAAGATTTTGCAACATTTTGTCATATTTTCTGCCGTGAGATTTTAGTTTTGTGCACAATGATATGGAGAGCACAGCAACTACATTTGAAGTTTAGCCATTAGTGCCAAATCATAATGCAAAGTTACAGTATAGTTGATGTTTGGGTGAATTTTATATTGTGATTCGATTTTGTGGATATGTTCAGCATTCTATGCTGAACTGTGATTATATGTGTTAAAAGTGGTTTGAGCTGTGTGCATACAGTTGGGTTCAAAACTGAAATTCTGTGATTCAAATAAAAAATGTGAACCTGAAGATTAAAAGAAAGGTTTGTAATTAAAAAATAAATAAATAAATAAATATATATATATATATATATAAATAACTATTTAAGAATCTAATAAGCAAATTTGACCCCATTTCCACCTGGTATTAAGATGCATTTTTGGTGATGAAATCACATGTGGCCAGCACTAAATACAGGTCTAAATTGGATCTAAAATGTTTTGCGATCGGATCACAAAAACCACATGTATATGTGGTCAAATACGCATGTAAATGCCTCACATTTGAAGTGTAAACGTTAATCCATCCTGTATGCGTCCTGGCAGCAGTGAATTGCTTCCCCTCACCTGTCATTTAACCGCTGAGCTAAAACAAGAGTTTAAACTTTGTCTGTTATGAGCAGTTTAAAAGGAAATAACTGCCCGATTGGAAAGATTATACAAAGCGTATATATACAAGCGTGAGTACTTCACAGATCTTCTTCAGTGTCTCTGAAATCAATATGCAGGGACACTTATAAGAAGCACAAACAGCTCAGTCGCTGCTCAGGTTAATACAACTAATCCACTAAATAACAAACAATTCTGCTCAAAATGTAGATTTTGTGCTTTCAGCTACATCTGGAAGAAATAGAGTGCCGTTTATTTAAAATTTTTTTGCTCTTTCCTTATCTTTTCTGATTTTGTTACAGATTATTATCATGCAGTAACACAATGATATAGTGATTGATGTATGTCGTCATGAAACAAGAGTCCCTCCCCTCCAAATCCGATCACAAGTGATCACACGAGGTGTGTCTCACCTGTCCACATTTAATAGGATCACCTGAGACGCATCTTAACACCAGGTGGAAAGGTCTTTGTGACTTGGCCAACTCCTTTGTACGAAATGTCAGATATCCTTGCAAGCACATAAGATGTTCTTTGGAACATTATCAAACCATACTTGGACAAACATGGATCATCAGATTTTGCACAAACAGTGGAGCCCATGCCAGCTCAAGTGTATGTTGTCATTAAAGCTAAAGGTGAACATACCAAATACAAATTCAGATTTTATTAAATTAGAAAAATGCCAAATTTCTAAGTTCTCTTCACAGCAGGTGACTTTGGAACCCCAAGGTATATGTGGAATGTATTTGTGCATGATCATGTGTACTGTGGGGTTTTGATAAATGTAAGTCTCTGTGCTGTTTTTGCACACAAATCTTCCAGCATTCACAGCAGGGCACCGAGGGGAGCAGGGCCTTTGCTCAAAAGTGAAGATTAATGGGGCATAAAACACTCTCTTGTAACAGTATTAAGTTTGTACTGGTCAGGTGAGCAGGTGGGAGTGCTGTGCATGACAGCTTATATTCACTTTAGCATACTGATCCTCTTTTTCTTGAGTTTGTACATACACTTCAAGAGCTACACTGCTTGGAAACATAATGCATTATTAGGCCTATCCCAATGCTAAATGTTTAATCATTGGTTCTGGTGATGTATCATCAAGTCAACAGTGTGAATAAATGTGTGTGACCCTGTAAAATTGTGTTATTTTATTTAGAATAAAATAAGCATTGCATTTTCATTTATATTATTTGTTCATGTCAGATGCTGTATTACCAGTGTGACTAATAAAATAATTAATGTATTGTGTAAATTACAATAACTTAAACAACAGTTAATGAGTCCCTACTGTTGTATAGATATTGGATCATCGGGCTATTCCTTAGTCAATGGAAAAATGAAGAGAACGGTTAATACTGTACAAGTCACATTCTTTGGCCAATAGTTCACTAATAACATCTTCTATATGAGCTTCAAGAGCTTTTTGTAAAAAAACGCAAACATATAAATTAGCATTTCTAAATGCTTCGAATGCTTCTTTTTTCCCTCTGTCATGTGTATCCATCCTGCATTTGACCTCATAGAGACTCATCTATCATCACTAGTAATTTTAACTCATCTCTCTTATCCATAAGTAGTTATTAAACTTAAATGCTGTCAGGCAGGGGCTGTGCTATTTATGTTACTATATATTACTATATTTTTATATTGTATTTATATTATATTTATATATATATATATATATATATATATACATGTGCTGACAGTAATACCTTTCTTTTCTGGCTTTCAAATGACTAAATACTAAAGCCAAAAAAAAAAAAAGACAGAAAATCAAACCTTGAGCCCCAGGAGGGCAAACGGTATGCTACTTTCCTCCACCACGTATTTGGTGAACGTTTCTGAACTATGAGCAAGAATATAGCACATGCTTTGTATTTTAAAAATGAACCTGAAACCATACTGTGGAAAGATGTGTGGTTATTATTGAGTGCTTTATTCATAGGTGGCTTCTGCAAATACCTCTGGGGAGAAGATTGTATTAATTGGAAAGCTTATCTTGCCTAAATAATGACAATATGAAAGACGTAGACAATTTTTCAAATTTTTAATTATGCCATGCCAATCTCTAAGAGACAATCTTATTTTAGTTTTTATCTAAATTTAGTATGACACAGGATGTCCCTCTTTAACCTCTTAACGACGGTGGGTCACTGGTGACCCATTTTTTAATTTTGCGCAAAAACATGACGTACAGTATATTTCCTCAGATCTACAAACAATATGAATTAGCATTTATCTGCATAGCTATACATTATGTCTTTGAAAACTTACACCCACAAAAATCCACCTGGTTTCTTTACCCAGAAATGAATCTTCATTGTCATCATTTGCTCACATGCTATTATTTATTTATTATTATTATTAGTATTAGTAGTAGTAGCAGTTTTATGAAAATGTAATTTAAATTTGGTCAATCTTATTTGTTCACGTCATTTTTATAAATTTTTGTAAATTTGTGTGAACTATACCATGAACATTAATCAAGGTGTCTGTGTTTACATGAAGAAGATACAAGCTTCCTATCTGTCACTTATTCGAAGTTGTGTCGATGAAGTGACACTAGGGGGTCGCGCTTGGAAGCCCCAAACATCTCTGATCTTTGAGAAAAGGCCAATGGGAATTGGCGAGTGGAATTTCCATGGCACTCCCCCGGACATACGGGTATAAAAGGAGCTGGCTCACAACCACTCATTCAGATTTTTTCTTCGGAGCCACGGTGTTCATTCATTGAATTCCACTGCCGTTCCATTCACCTCTTTGTATGCTGTTGGATATATGGCACATTTCAGCGGTTTCTCGCTCTCGTGCATGGATAAAGTGCAGAGTACGCCCCTGGCGCCTCGACAGCTAAAAAGAGAGTATATTCTAAAAGAGTGGGACTGATGGAGAGCGTCTTTTTGTAGATGCCTTTCTGTTTGTGTATAGATCCTGGTTGCGGTAATTCCCTCTCCGCATCTGTTTGGGACAGCATTCGTGGATGGCTCACGCTCTCACAGTGAGTGAATTCTCTGGGAGTGTGCGCGCTTTGCCTCTCTGATGGCCCAGAACAGTTTGGCAATCACTATTCTTAGGGCAGCCTTGTCTCCTGCTCTGAAGGCAGAGTCTCGGGTCCTCAGCAGCGCACGCACCTCCACAATCATCCACGGCCTCTGGTTGGAGAGTTTGGTGATGGTCTTGGAGAAGGTGACATCATCAATGCACTTGCTGGTCACTGATGTTGTGTATTCCTCCAAGTTGGTAGAGTCGCCATATGTTGCAGCTTCCCTGAACATGTGCCAGTCAGTACACTCAAAAAAGTCCTAAAGAGCAGAGATGGCTCCTGCTGGCCAGGTTTTCACCTGCTTCTGGAGCGGTTTTGTGCGTCTGACGAGCGGTCTGTATGCTGGAATTAGCATAAAAGAGATGTGGTCTGAGAAGCCGAGGTGGGGGAGGGCTCTGCCAGGTACGCGCCTGGGATGTTTGTGTAAACAAGATCAAGCGTGTTCGCCCCTCTCGTTGCAAAGTCCACATACTGATGGAATTTAGGGAGCACTGTCTTGAGATTCGCATGGTTGAAGTCCGTCAGGGTGAGCATTCTGCAGTTTGCTCATAGCCCCATACAGTTCACAGAGCACTTAGCGTTAGCGCTGGGAGGGAATGTAAACTCTGGTTATAATAACAGTGGTGAATAGTGGTAAATAAAAAGGTAACTAGAGACTAGCATAGAGTTATTGCACCATTCCGTGTTGTCCACCGCAAGTCTTACCGCACAGAGCTGCATTTCTTTCGGCACAAAATGAGGCAAGCCCATCTAGCTGAATAATGGCATCCAGAACTCTGTCGCTGAGCCACGTCTCCGTGAAAACAAAGACGCAGCAGTCTCTAAGCTCACGCTGCGTAGTCCTGCTGGAGTCGAATGTAGTCGAGTTTATTGTCCAGGGAGCAAACATTTGAGAGCAGGATAGAGGGGAGAGCCGGCCGGCTAGGGTTTGTTTTTAGCCTAGCATGGACCCCGCACTCTTGCTGCACTTTCGCTTCCTCGCACACCGCTTACGACGTCCCCTCCCCCGGGCACCAGCATCAGGCGACGCCGAGGACTGGAGGCCATGTCTCCGCAGCAAGCCGAGTTCGTGTAGCAACTCCTGCAGATCATCATGCAGCTTGGCTGTTGCATGAATCTTATATTTTAACAGTGTCTGGCGATGGTAGACATGAACACCGGTTGCTCCGATATCCATGTGCCGTGAAAGTCGGGCTAAGTGACATAAATAGCACCATTTTGGGTCCGGAGTGGCTGCTGCATGCTACCGCGCCGCTATCTTGAATCTGTGTCTAGAGTGGTCTGCCAATAACAGTCTGAGAATGAGGGTGGGAATTTCAGATGAAGGTGTGGGAGAGCTTAGCATGCACATGTGTACTTGGAGGTTTTGGAAAGAATGGGGAATGGAGAAAGAAAAGGTAGCAGGAGGTCAGATGATACAGAGTAAGGCCTTCTGTTGCTATATTTTATAGTGCCAAGATTTTAACAAACGCAAATGTTGCAGTTATGGATTAAACCGTTTCTCTAAGGATTAGACAGCTTTTCATCTCCTCTAAAACATCCCTTACATTTCTGCTGCTATTACTGAAGGTTTTTGCACCTCTTCCATTCTTACTACATTACTTTTTACCCTCTAAACTCTCCTTTTTCTCTAACTGTTCTTCTATCTACAGTACCATCTAAGTAATTTCCTAGTGTGTGTTTCTAACGGCATCTTCTCTTCTCTTCTCTTCTCTTCTCTTCTCTTCTCTTCTCTTCTCTTCTCTTCTCTTCACTTCTCTTCACTTCTTGTCCTGTCAATTCCTTAACTGTTTCATCTTGCCTCTTCTCCCTCTGCCTCTTCTTACCTAGCCTCTTCTGATCTCATCTCGCCAAGTCTCATCTCTTTTCTGCATTCACAGCTGTACTTGATTAATGTCCTTCCCACACACTCTTCATCCTGTTTTCTACACTACAAACATACATTCTTTATCCTGTTTTCTCCACATAAACTCAAATCCAATTTGTGTATTGTTTGTAATTTGCCATGTCTCTGTGTTCTTCCACAGGCTTCAAAAAGACATGCTTTCCCCAACTGCTGAGAGCAACCTTTTATCTGTTTGCTCTGTAAACTAATCTCTGGCTAAAGAACTGCATTTTGCTATTGGGGAGGAGTTTGGTCTTTTCTCTAATTCCTCTCTGCCTCTGTCGTGTTCCATTTTTTGAAGGGCACCCCTCAGCAAACTTGAGTAAACAAGACATATTCAAAGTACATCAATCACTCTGAAACAGTGGATTTAGAAGTGTTTGCAAATAGTTAACAACTTATTTCAAATGTGCTTTTTAGAGCTGCGAGAAAGCCTCTTTGGGTTAAACTGAGATTCTCCTGACTCCTTGGGGAGAATAATAACTCATTTGGGAGGACATTTGCTAGGAGCTGCCTGGTGCTGTTACAGCCCAAATTTGCAGGAACTGTCTGCAGGCTGGGGTGTTGCAACATTAGGGGTGCTTGGAGCTGTCATAATCCACCAGTGCTGAAAACAGAACTGAATTGGGGAGCTGTGTTTTCTGTGGTGCTGAAACAATAATTTGGAGCTGTCCACACCCTCTGGTGCTGAATCATTGTGACTTCCTTTGAATAGTAATAAAGACCTAATCGAATTACAACTTTCATTGTATTTCCTTTAGATTAGTCTTTAGTTAGTGAGAAATACAATAATTATAGCCTATATAGTGTGAAGTGGGCACCTCAGTCCAGGCAATTCTAAAGAAGTTCCTCTCTAGAGAAAATATTTGGAATGACTCTGCTATTCTCTAACAACTTTGTTATTTGGAGTCAGCATTTTTGTAATTCTATGTCAGGACTGACTTCAGCTGTGTATTGTGTCGCATTTCATATTTGTGGAAAGAGGTACCCTGAATGAGACTCAAGGTAGCTTGAATCTTTCTACTGTCTGCAAATGTAATCAGAATGTGTATGTGCATGCTGCCCATATATGCATACATACAGTTTATTTGTTATGCAGAAATATAAGTGCAAAGTCTTGTGTAACTTTATACATATTTGTGTGTGCTTCTAGGTTTGTATACTTACAGTATGCTACGATGTAAATGTAGTGGATAGAGTTGTGCTCTAAAAGCCAATTATTGTTTAATTCTCCCACTGTCACATTAAGTTTTTCACATTGGGCTTCAATGTTTGGAAAATGGCTGCAGCCGTATAGATTAAGAATAAAATAAGACTAACAGGCTTGAAATATTTCAGTTCTGGTCATGGATAGTGTGAAGAGGAAGGGGACATGATACAGACTAAACTGTAATATATTAACACTATATATATATATATATATATATATATATATATATGTGTGTGTGTGTGTGTGTGTGTGTGTGTGTGTGTGTATGTGTGTGTATATATATACAGTATTGTAAAGCAGTCAATGGAAAGGAGGCGGCGAGAACCGGCTTGGTAACGTAAATAATAGTTTAATTGGTAAACTTAAAACAGAAGACACAAACACACACATGTAAACTATCTCTCTCTCCCGCATAATCCTCCGCAGTTGGCCTTTATCCCTCTCGGAGGCTTGATTAGCCTGATAAGGGACCAGGTGTGTATGATCACGACCCGGCCCCGCCCTCCGCCCTGCCACAAGTATATATAGTACGTGTGTGTGTATGTATATATATATATATATATATATATATATGTGTGTGTGTGTGTGTGTGTGTGTGTGTGTATATATATATATATATATATATATATATATATATATATATATGAACAGCTGTTTATTATGAACAGCTGTACACCTAAATATTCATGCGATTATCTAATCAGCCAATCGTGTGGCAGCAGTACGATGCACAAATTAATGCATGTATGGGTCAGAAGATTCAGTTAATAGTCACATTAACAATCAGAATGGATAAATGGGTGATTTTGACTGTTGAATGATTGCTAGTGCCAGACAGACTGGTTTGAGTATTCCTGTAACTGCTAATCTCCTGTGATTTTCACGCACAACAGTTACTAAGAATGGTACCAACGAAAAAGCATACAGTGATTTGGCAGCTCTGTGGATGGAAATGCCTTGTTGATGAGAGAGGTCAATGGAGAATGGTCAGATTGGTTTGAGCTGACAGAAAGGCAAAAGTAACTCAGATAACCACTGTGTAATTGAAGATACCAGAACAGAATCTCAGAATGCAAAACACGTAGAACCTTGAGGAGGATGGGCTACAATAGCAGAAGTCCATGTTGGGCACTTTATTAGAACCATAGCGTGACATAATAATGTGTAAATATATCTGACATTCCATGAGTACTGATGTCTCAGAACATCAGCAATCAGATGGTTCACTGTTTGTATCATTCTGCTTCTGTTCATGCCATTCTAAACTAAAGTGTAAGAGCAGTGCAGATCTGTAAAAAAACAGATGTGTCTCTTAATTTTTGTGGCAGCAGATGTTAACCAGCAGGTGGTGGAAAAATAAATGTTTTGTGTGTAAATGAGTCAGCTGAGGTGATGTGCATGCATTTAGTCAGCGCTGTCAGTATTTTCATTCATTGGCAGTCTTTGATTTTTCAGATTACTACTACACTACTAAAGCTGGGGAATAGCTTTAAACAGCTCTAAACTAACAACTTCAGCATTAAGGCTCATTACAGCTGAGAGATACAACAGACTGATTAATTACACTTACCTCTTACCGGAGTTTCCACATTGGAGAGGACATACTGTTAAAAATGGTGGAGGAGATTGCGGTTTCTATAGTGAATGACTCTTGCACACCAGCTACTCTGAAATACAAAGAAATACCCCCTCTTGGATGGCTATTTTTCCAGAGAGAAAATAGGATGCATTTGACGAAAATGACATTTCCTTCCGAAAGCTGACTAACACACTACAGCATCTCTGCTTGGTAGTGGCAACAGAGGCAGGTAATCACACATGCTCAATCTCTCTTTGAACTCTCTTTCTCTCTCTCTCTCGCTCTCTCTCTCTCTCTCTCTCTCTCTCTCTCTCTCATAAACACACACACACAAACAATTTTAATCCAATAACTTGATAGAAACAGGTCAAGCTGTGATACTAGTTCTAACATGATGTTTTTAAGAGGCTTGTACACATGGTTTGAACCAGCAATTGCAGACTCTGATCCATCACGTAAGAAAGTTGATCCATGCACAAATACATTTTTTGTGACTGTACTCAGTTTTTCCTCATTTTTTTAAATGTACTTCTTCATTGAACTCTTGTATATAAGCAATATTCCGCTCACAGTTGTGGTATAAGGCCTTAAATCAGCACTGCTGTGATTACCTACGGCACTCTGCCTCTTTAAAGAATAGATTCTTTGGTTCACAATGTAATGTGAAATGTGCCTTATAAAGTGTTAAGGTCAGACTGACATGATCAGAGATCAGAGACTCTCAATTCTAATGTTAGGATTGTTCAGAAGAACATGCAGTGCCACACACAGCTATGAACAGCACTAGTTTGACTGAATTTCTATTTTACTAAGGTTTTGGTATTGGCCTTCCAGGATAGGACATGGGATCTATGATCATTTTCACACACACTTTATTTCCAATTTTACTTTAAAACTTAATTTAGTTTGAAACTGAAAAATTTAAAAGGAAATGAAAAATAAATTAAAATATTTAAGTGGTCAAATTTTCTTTTAAAATAAATAATTGAATAAAAACACTACTCCAAATCCAAACATTTACCGACACAAACTCAACTCGGGTGCTATGATGTAAACATCACACTCTACAACAACAGGTAAGAAATTACAGATATAAATTAATTAAGAACATAAATGTTGTTATAAATGTAAACATAATATTAATAATTATTATTGAAATGTAAATTATTTAAATGTAAAATAAATTTAACCATTACCTAAAAAAAAACATTAAACACAAATCCCATAGTTTTTAGTTTCAGAAAATGGCTACAACAGCACTTATCGTTAGTTCTTCTGATTATCTATACTGCTTCCTGTTGCTTCACCATAACTGGATTGACCAAGTTTCCAAAAAACTAATTGGTATTGTTGACATCTGTCAGAAAGTTTTGGAAGTACAAAACTAGCCATTTTGGCAGCTCATCTCCAATAAATTGTATTTTTATTTACTTTACTATTTACTTTTTTTATACTATTTACACTAAATTTTTAGTTATAAAAGTCAAATTAGGTTCTCATAGTACAATGAACTCCAAATAACAAAGACAATTTTACAATTTGTGACATAACCACTTTAATAGAGACTATGAAAATGCAAAGGTTTCAAAGACTTTGAACTTTTAACAGGCTTATTCTATACATTGCTCATCTAAAAGGAAAAGTCTATGAAAATCTGTGTAAATCTGATAGCACATACATACAAAATCTGCTTTGTGCAAACCCTGCATGGGAGATTTCAGCTCAAGTATGACCTGTCACTGAGGCTAATGTGTAACTGGACAACACAGACACACTCCGCAGTTTATCAGGAAACAGACAGATATGACTTGAGCCACAGCATGCAGGGCATTTGTAATGGTAGCTGAAAGGAGGAGGGGGTCTCCCACACCACACAGAAGGCTGGCGTAATGGCCCATAACTTGGAGTCCTGAGAATTTTCTCTTCTGCTGAGTTAAAAGCATGTTGGGGAGAGGGTCTCTTTATACAGCACATTAGTCAGAGCTAGAGGGAAGGTAATGGGAACTGAAGAAATAGAAAAGGAGGAAAAGAGAGGAAAAAGAAAGAAGCTGAATCAGAAAGCGACAGAAAGAGGCTGGAACATAGCACAGCCCTCTGTGAGGAAACCGCATGGCCTTAAAGTGCACAGTGAGAGAGAGAACTGCTCACATGCTCAAAGACCTATAGGCATGTCTCCTTACCAGTGTTGGGGAGTAACTAATTAAACTAAAATTTTTAACATTTTTCAGTAGCGTGACAGTAGCCCAGCTTTGACAGTTTTGCTTTTCCAGTAAAAAGCTAGTTTTCTCAACGAATACTGGTGTTGCGTGACAAAACTGCATACTTCGCTGGTTTTTATATTACATTCTGCACAGATTTTTACAGCCGAGTGAACTGATGGAATAATCAAACACACTCTTAAACTCTCCATTTTCGCATATGTAGCTCTGGGAATTCAGATTAATTTGAGTCAATTGATTCGTTCGGGACATTCATTTTTAATGAGCTCAATTCCCTCAATTCCTCAGTTCTTTGTTTTTCACTTATGCATGTTAGAGTGTTTTCTTGTTGTTGTCGTTGTTTTAGTTTTTTAGTAAAATTTTGTGCAAATTTGTATGTTCAAGTTTTATGCTGTCATCCAAATTGTTTCAGTGAAAGATAAATTATAATAGTTGTAGTTATATATTTTAAAATATATTTCCTATAATAACTTCAGTGTAGTTTGCTATGACTTAGCAGCTAATTACTTTTTAAATAGATAGCTTGATAGTAGTGTACCTACACTGAAAGCTACTCATAGTATAAAGTAGCTTCCCCAACATATCTCCCTGCTTATTATCCAGTCATACTTCACCACAATCGTTCAAAACCACATTCAGTCACCAGTCCCTCTTAAATTAATATGCTTGTGATCATGAATATAATGAAGTTTTTAAATAGCTTCCTTTTTATGTTTTCGTTTTTCTCTGGTGTTCAACTATAGCCCAAGCCCACTACCTTTTGTCGACCCAAATCTCATTGCGTGTGCTGAGCAGGGCACCTCGTGTCTCTATTCAATCTGGAACACAGTAGTTGGCTTAGTCCGTCAAATGATTTGTGTTGTACTACAGTACATTGTCTGTCTTTATTCCCCTGGGATCCTGGGCAGGCCCATGTAGTTCCTAGCAGGGGTGCCTGCTCTGAGTTTAGTGCTCTGCTGTTTCTATGTAGGTCAGGCAAAGTGTTGTCTACATGTGGTGTAAACTTTGCACATCGCTGCTAGATCTAATGCATGTTTGTGTGAGTGTGATCGTGTGCTTTATCTTATGCTAATGGGTGGCCATGAAACTTAAAATACCCTTGACTGATATAATTAAATAATAATCTCTCGGCAGATGCCTCCCATGCACGGCCCATTTGTTTCCTCATTCCAGAAGTAGAGAGAAAGAGTGGCCATTTGAACAGACTCTGGTCTCTACAGCACAATGTTTAAGCAGTTATGCTGATGTTTTAAAGCATTTTGAGAGGAAACATTGTTTTAAACACGCTGTGACTGTTTTTATATGGCAACCCTAATGCTGCCGAGAACACTATCCACAGTTAATGTCTTGCTAATGCATGAAGAAGTGATTAAAATAAAATAAAATAATAGCTTTTGGCATTCACAGTCCTCTCCTGCTGATCAGAATCTTGAACAAAAGGCAGCAGCTGTCAACCTGGCAATCAATATTATCTGTTTCACTTTAGTTTGATTGTTTCAACTCAACGTAAGATTCAAAACAGTTTGCAAGTTCAAGGACATTTTTACAAATATGTTCATTAAGCTTTAAATTCATTAATTTATACTTTCATTCCAGAGTGTGGGAGTTGTGTATTTTTGGTAAACCGCTCCAGCACAAGCAAATCAAACATGTTAATAGTCCAAATTGCAATTGTATGTCAGCAAGAATTCATCATGTATTCAAGAGTGTGAATTGATTTGCTGTCAGGATGAAATATGGTAAATATTATCAGAAAGACACAATCAAAAATACAAATATAAGAAAATGTGTAAATAAAAATGTAAAAATACAAATGTGACCAAAGATTTTTTCTGTAATTCAAAAAAATATGTGGAGAAAAACATTATCCCCTCATGTCAAATATAAAAACTAAGGTTGGTAATATGACTTTTTCCTTTTCCTGATGAGAGTAGTCTATTCAAAATGTCAAATACTCTAATGTACTAATGTATCACCATTGCAAGTGTATGGAAATTGCTCCAACATTGTTTCATTTAATACACCTTGTGCCTGGGCGAGTGATGAAAGAATGCTTTGAGCGGGGAGGGGTCGCTCAAAATGCCATCGCTCCACTCTGCTAGCACACTCTTAATCATGCATGCATGCACTAAATATGTGTAGTAGTGAGACAGTAATCCACATTCGTATTAGCAACTTATTGCTTTTTCATTGTAACTTCTTATTACGTACACTGACATTTGATCACATTTCACATGTGCAAATGTACTTAACATGCTTTTAAGTTTTTTTACCGTACTTCTGTGTGAGCACTCATGTGTGTATGGTATGTGTTTGAGTCAGTGCATTGCATTCTGTAAGCTCTCGTCTTTCAGCTGTCAGTGTATTCTCCTGTTCTGCAGATGGCCATGGTCTAGTCCTCCCTCTTCTCCGCTGGGATGAATGGCCTGCAACAACTGCTCTTAATTAATGATGTGTGAGCCTTAAATACCTGTTCATGTCTCCTGCTGAATTCTAGATAAAAATATTCAATTTCTAAGGGAACTGAACACAAATGGAAATACTGCTAAACATAGACTATTCTAGACCCTATTTAGGGGGCTTCAGCACCCCAGTCTTTCATCTAAGCACCCCTGAAAATCTGTGTAAAACTCAGCTGTTAGCACTCTTACAAATCTGCATATATACAGCAAACAGCAAAATCTCTCCATTTTTCACTTGCCAAACCAGCAGCCATCACTCCAACACCTTATCATTGAGTAATCATGCTAAATTGCTAATTTACTCCTAATAGAAAATAACTTGCCATTATATCAAACACAGCTGAAAGCTATTTGGTTCATTAAATTAAGCTTAACATTGTCTTTGTGTTTGTTTTTGGAGTTGCTACAGTATGCAATAGACCGGCATGTCTTAAGGTCAATATTAGGTCAAAAATGGCAAAAAAGAAACCACTTTCTCTAGTAACTCAATCAATCATTCAATCATTGTTTTGAGGAATGAAGGCTATAAAATTCGTGAAATTGCCCAAAAAAAACGTTTTCATACAAAGGTGTAGACTACAGTCTTCAAAGACAAAGGACAACTGGCTCTAACAAGGACAGAAAGAGATGTGGATGGCTAGATGTACAACTAAACAAGAGGATAAGTACATCAGTGTCTCTAGTTTGAGAAATAGACACCTCACATGTCCTCAGCTGACTGCTTCATTGAATTCTACCCACTCAACATCAGTTTCATGTACAACAGTAAAGAGAAGACTCTGGGGTGCAGACCTTATGGGAAGAATTGCAAAGAAAAAGCCACTTTCGAAACAGAAAAATAAAAATAATAGGTTACAGTGTGCAAAGAAACACAACAGATAATTGGAAAATAGTGTGATGGATCTTAACCCCATTGAGCTTTTGTGGGATCAGCTGGACTGTAAGGTGTGTGAAAAGACAGTCACATCAATGGCAAGTGTTAAAGGAAGTGTGGGGTGAAATGTCATCTGAGTATCTGGACATTTAATATATAACAATAATAATCATGCATTATATTTATTAAGCACCTAATCCTTTCATACACCAAATGCAACTCAATGTGATTCACATAAAAAATTAAAAAAAAATAATAAAATTGTGTCAAATTAATTAACAAGGGAAGTGGAAAGTGTTTAGTGTAAATTCCTGATTTGTGAATTGTTAGTCTCAATCATGACTATATGAGAATGTGGCAGAATTATTCAAATATAAATATGGCTGTCTTTCTGTCAACAAGCAGTTATGTTGTCAGCTATGTACGAATTCATTCTGATCATTTAAATTAAACCCACGTAGGCGGAGATTAAACATTGCCTCTCCAGTCAAACCACATATCATGTGAGAGGCAGAATGAAAAATACGCTTTATCTTCTATTTATTGTCCATCCTTCTACCTGAAATACTCTGTGATGTCATTTTGCCCAAACACACACACACACACACACACACACACACGTTGTGTTTCCATGTTTTATGGGGACTTTCCATAGACATAATGGTTTTTATACTGTACAAACTTTATATTCTATCCCCTAAACCTAACCCTACCCCTAAACCTAACCCTCACAGAAAACTTTCTGGATTTTTACATTTTCAAAAAACATAATTTAGTATGATTTATAAGCTGTTTTCCTCATGGGGACCCACAAAATGTCCCCACAAGGTCAAAAATTTCGGGTTTTACTATCCTTATGGGGACATTTGGTCCCCACAAAGTGATAAATACACGCTCACACACACACACACACACACACACAAACAAACACACACCTAATCATAGCACAAGGCATCTAAGCAAACACTTAGATGAAAAACCTGCTGTTCCTGAAGCTGATTTCTCTTTCACGGACAGCTGAGGAATCAAACGTTGCATACTGTCTGGCCCGTGTGTGAAAATACATTTTCTGAGGTGTGCTACTTTAGCAAGCGTCAGTATTGATGGAATCAGGTTGTGCGGATTTTGTCTGGTCATGCTCACGCCTCAAGCTCTGCTTTAATTTCTAGCCTGCATGATTCTGTAGACAAATGATCTGCTTTTATCACATAGCCTGTGAATAGAGTGGCTTAGTTCACACAAAAAAAAAATGTATTATAATAAAATGAATACTCACCCTCATGTTGTTTTTAAATCCTTATGACATATTTCTATATCTCTATGACTTTGCACTGAAAACAGACATGGTTCTAAAACATCTTAGCGCAATTACCTATTTCTCAGGAAAATAACTAATTGTGCTTGGTTCCACTTTATTAACATACAATACACCCACAATTTGCACACATACACCCACACTTGCACTGGCACAGATATTGCACTTAGAATGAAGAATTTCACAAAAACCATATAAAAGATGCGTGCTCATAAAAATAGAGGGGGGAAAAAAAACAAAAAAAAGCAAAGCGACAAATAAAATCATATAAGTATTTCACAGGACTGAAGTCATGGGATAGATTTGGGTTACAAACAAACCAAAATTCTAAATGTTATTCAGTGTTGATCTTCACCTGCAGTGAACTGTTAACTCAAGAACCGAGATGCAATCAGATCAAGTCAGTGAGCTGAATTTGAGAACCTGATCACTCATTCATAAATCAGATCAACTGATTCATTGAAAAGATCTGACTCCAAAAAAAAATTGGACATCACTGTTTCTCTCAACTACTTTCATAAATGCAGGGCATATATCAAGAATTAAAGTGAACATCAGCTTAAAAAGACTTGGAATGTATTGCACATATTGTATGGACCACTTGATTTTTTTTTGTGGTGCATTTGCATCCTTTTTAGGTTTGAAAAATCCAGTTATCATTCATGCAATTGAATAAAAAAGAATAATACGTTCTTCAAAATGTATCCTTTTGTGTTCACATGGAAGAAAGTCAAAGAAGTTTGGAATGACATGAGGGTGAGCAAATGATGACAATTTTATTTTATGAAATAGACTTCCATTAAACCTTTAATAATTTTTTTAACATATTTCTTCTTTATTTGTCCTTTTTTCTTGACCCCTACTCTAAGCTTCTTGAACTCTCTTTCTCTCTCTCTCTCTCTCTCTCTCTCTCTCTCTCTCTCTCTCTCTCTCTCTCTCTCTCTCTCTCTCTCTCATCTGCGATTTCCTTGTTCACTTGTTTTCATGCACTTTGTCTTCCAATCTTTTCTTGTGTCCCTCCCTTCATCTGTACCTTGCTTTCTTGTGTTGAGTAGAGCTGCTGATTGGTATGCTAAACATTCAGCACTGCAGACTTTGAGAGTCTGTCGCTGGGTGAGGGAACGGAGGGCTGTGATTTGATTGACATGTTGTGTGGTAATAAATTATGCTGGCTGGCACTGGCTGGTGAGTGAAGGCAGAGCTGTAAATAAAGAGTGAAACATGTACAGGATCATGGAAGAGGGCAGGATTTAGAGCTGGTAGACAAGTGTTGCTGTGAGCGAATGCGCATTAATGCAAGTTTTCAGTCTTTAGCAGTGGTGAATTCTCAGAGCCAGCAAAGCATTCTCTGCTAGCCTAAAATGTCAAATAAATAAATATTTTTCATCCTTTCATTATCAATCACCTTTCTGCCTATGTATTTTTAGAATTTCAATTTCAAATCCAGTCAGAATTTATTCCTTGATGCTTACAAGCAATGTGAGTTTCACAAATCACATGCCCAAAGCCAAGCTCATTAGCTGAAGCAGCATGTGAGTCTGAGCTCCACCCCATCAGGCCTTAAGAATTTCCACAGAATCCCTCAACACTGCAAATGAATGGGCAACTAAAGTCAGATTGTTCTGATTCATCAACCAATCAGACTGATTTATTTGTTCTTGGAGGGTGTGATCTTTAGGATAGGTCCCAGTCGAGGCCTTCTAGCTGGCCTTGAGTGACGCAATCACGCTTTAAGTAATGTACGCAATATGAAAGCGAATAGCGCAAGAACCTTCTAACAGCTGATATCGCTGCTGAGAAAGATATCCTTATGGATTTAAAAACATGAGATGTTCTGCATGACTGTGTGATTGCTTAATTTATTAAACAGCAAAGGAGGACTGATTTTCACTTCAAGCTAATTGGTAAGTGCTTTTTGCATATCTATAGCAATATCAGGAGTTTTCTAAGTGTAAATTAGGGTGCTTGAGCATTGAATGTCGTAGAATGGAACGTAATTGTCTGCCCGCACCTGCGTCAGCAGTGCATGTACACGGTTCAGTGCATGGCGTGATTAAATATGGACCCCTAGTGTCGCTTCTTCAACACAACATTGAAGTGAGCGACAGACAGGGAACGTCTAGGTTACTATTGTAACCTTTGTTCCCTGATGGAGGGAATGAGACGTGTCCTCCCGGTCACAACGCTGAACCGAGCCACTCTTATGGCCGAACCTCATTCATGGCTCCTCAGGCCAAAAACCTGAATAGACAGATGCATATATCCTTCCATTTATACCCGTATGTCTTGGGGCAGGACATGCAAATTCTGTCTTCCAATTTCTCATGCTGCCTGCCCTGATCCTCTGCCTGTTTAACCTTGTTTCTGCCTCTGATATTGTTGATTGCCCTGGTTATTTGACCCTTGCCTGTCTGTACTCTGAACTTGCTGTGTTTAATAAACTGCACATGGAGTCCTTGTCACAGTCAGTGAGACAGGGGATGAGTGGTTTGAAAATAATGTGACTATAAAAAATAATACACGAAAAGATAAAAGATACATGAAACATACTTGTTGCTGTATTTTTTTAAATCAATGTAAAAAATTATTAAATAAATGTTATAAATAAAATGCATTAACATGATTAGTCTTAGATTTGACTTAAATAGTTTGTACAAATTAACATACAAACATTTTAAAGCATGCTTATATACAGTTCAGGATAAAAAGTATTTAATATGCCTTCCCATCAGTGTTGTATAAAGTAACCATTCATCATACTTAAGTAAAATATACCTTTATGGAAATTGACTCAAAAAAAGTTAAAGTAGCTCAGAAGAAAGATACTTAAGGAAAGTTATAAAGTAACTGATATTAAATTTACTTAAGTTTCAAAAGTACATGTAAATTGCATACATTACAGCACAGCTAATTATACCCATATCAACTTAGTTGAGTGGCAGTGCCGTGCGGAGTCTATATTAGGAGAATTTAACTCAAGAACTCCTGTGACCAATTCAGCCAGATTTGTATCCACATATGCTCATCACTTTTTCAGTTATTTCAGTTATGTTATTAATTTAACATATTAATTATTTGAAGAAGAAAAAACAAACAGTCCGTAACAAACTGGAACATTGAAGGAAGGACCTGGGCCATATTTAGTGACCAGAAATGGAGTGAGTTGGCTCTTTTAATTTTGTCCAGTAAGCAACCACCCGGCAACCACCCACCTTTGGAACTGGATAGCAATATTCTAAAAACACAGCAACTGCATAGCATGCCCCTGCAACAACCCAGAACACCCTAACAACCATGCAATAGCAAAAAGCACTGAGAGCACCTTAGCAGCACCCTTGTTTTGCTTATTTGTTTCAGGTTAAATGAGTTTTGTAAATGTTATTGTAAGGCATTTTCACAAGCACATACTGTCTGGTCATTATATAAACATTGTACCTGAGTTAAATGTTAAAGGTAACTGCATTGATTGACTATGTTATAACCAGTTACCTGCATTTAAAAAGAAAGTTTTCACTCAAGAACAATTGAAAATCACTTTATTCCAATTTTCATTTACTTTCTTCAAAACAATTTTGTTCGTTTTCACTTTTCGTTTTCGTTCCTTGAACAGTTTTTAGTCACTGTTCTTGAGATACATTTTTAACAGTTCAAGTTCTTTTTAACTTAACACAGCATATGTTTTCAAAAGAAACCAATTGGAAAACTGCATGGACATACGCAAAAACACATTTGGTGTCAACAGCCCCTAACATTCTCTTTTTTTCTCCATCTCCCCTTGACTTTTTGTTGCTTTATTAATCTCTTTGTTTGTTTGTCATTAAGATGAAGTGTGTCATTTCTGTGCTACTAACATCACCAAATGGAATCTCGAACATAATAACTGTTTTTTCCAACACTCCCCCATATCTTACATTGGTTGGCCAAACCGATAGTCCCGTCCCATACTCATACCATTTTCTCTTCCAATGTTACGATGTGTTTCTGGATTACTTAGTTGCTTCTGCATATTTATCTGGGACAGAATAAAGTATTTTTGCAAGAAAAAAAAATACACTTTAGTTTTAAATGAATACACACTTAATATTTTTTACAGTGTGTGTGTGTGTGTGTGTGTACAGGTTTCACTATATAAAGTGAAACCGGCCCATAAATCAGCCAAATCTTGATTATCTTTAAATCTACTGATGTGGATTGGGATGGGATTAGGTTAAGGGAATAGAAAATATAATTAGCCTGCTATGAAATCAACGAAAGTCTATTAGATGTCTTCACTTATAGTGCGTGTGTGTGTGTGTGTGTGTGTGTGTGTGTGTGTGTGTGTGTGTGTGTGTGTGTGTGTGTGTGTGTGTGTGTGTGGGCATGTTTATGTGGTTTACGAGGACAATTTTATAGGTTACAAACTGGTAATTACATGGATATTATGCTATAAATGTGGTTTATGAGGCCATTTCTAGGTCCCCATAATTTAAATAGCTTAAAAAACATTAAACAATGTTTTATTGAAAATGTATTAATGCAGGAAGGTTTTTTGTGAGGGGTTGTGTTAGGTTTAGGGGATAAAATCTATAGTTTGTACAGTATAAAAATCATTATGTCTATGGAAAGTCTTCATAATGATAGGTAGACCAACTACCTATGTGTGTGTATGTGTGTGTGTAGGTTGGTTTGGGTGTTTATGAGGAATTTATTTTTAGTTTACAAACTGGTAATTACAAGCGTATTTTGATATAAATGTGGTTTGTGAGGTCATTTCTTTCAAATCGCTAAAATGAAAATGTCAAATGCATTTGAACATTTGAAAATGTAAAAATGCCGAAAGTTTTTTGTGAGGGTTCGGTTTAGGGGTAGGGTTATTGGATAGAACCTATAGTTTGTACATTATAAAAATAATTATGTCTATGGAGAGTCCTCATAAGGATAGCCGCACCAGCGTGTGTGTGTGTGTGTGTGTGTGTTTAAGAAGCATAACTACCCTTTTAAAAGTAACTCATGCCTGAGAGAACGTCTCCGGTTATGCCTCCTACACACAACACGACTTTCAAAGACGTCAGATTGTGATACCATTCTTATTACAGCTTTGGCCAAAACTATTGGCGGTGACATAAATTTTGTGTTTTGTGAAGTTTGCTGCTTCAGTACTTGTAGATCATTTTTTCAGATGTTTCTATGGTATACTGGAAAACGATAATAAGCATTTCATGAGTTTTAAAGGCTTTTATTGGCATAAACTTTCAATATATGCAAAGAGTCAATATTTACAGTGTTGACCCTTGTTCTTCGTAACCTCTGCAATTCGCACTGGCATGCTGGATATCAGCTTCTGGTCCAAATCCTGACTGATGGCAATCCATTCTTGCCTTATTAGTGCTCAGAATTGATCACAATTTATGGGCTTGTCTGCTTGTCTACTTACCTTTTGAGGATTGACCACAGGTTCTCTATGGGATTAAGTCCAGGGAGATGCCTGGCCACTGATTAAAAATTTCAATGTAATGATCTACGAGCCACTTCATTATCTCTCTTGCCTTGTGACATGGTGCTCCATCCTGCTGAAAAATGCACGGATCATCACCAAATTGCTCCTGGATCGTTGGGAGAAGTTACTCTTGCAGGACGTTTTGATACCATTCTTTATTCATGGCAGTTTTTTGGGGCAGAATTGTGATAGAGAACACTCCCTTGGATGAAAAGAAACCCCACACATGGACAGTCTCAGGATGCTTCACTGTTGGCACAACACAGGACTCATGGTAGCGTTCACCTTTTCTTCTCCGGACTATCGATTTTCCAGATGTCCCAAACAGTCGGAAGGGGGATTCATCAGAGAAAATAACTTTTCACCAGTCTTCTGCTGTCCAATAAATGTACTTCCTTCAGAATTTCAGTCTGTCCTTGATGTTTATCTTGGAGAGAAGTGGCTTCTTTGCTGCCCTTCTTGAAACCAGGCCATTTCCAAAAGTCTTCGCCTCACTATGTGTGCAGATTCACTCACACCAACCTGCTGCCAGTATTGAGCAAGCTCTGCACTGGTGTTGACACAATTCCGTAGCTGACTCCTTAGGAGGAGACTGTCTTCCAAAAATTGTAAGTCAGGTGTCCATCGCACACCATGCCCCAGCCTCTGTTGGATTAATCTATGGTCACCACTTTTACCCAGCATAAGACCCTGAAAATTTTTCCCAGCATAAGACCCTGTTGCTAGAAGGCCGGCGCTGTCCATGGTGCTAGAGCAGTGGCGAGTGAATGTGATGCGTATGCAGCCGAGGCTCCAGGCGCAATGTGGAACTTGTCACTTGAGCCAGTACTGGAGAGGTGTCAAGTGTAACAGACCTAACGGTATGACAGCAGATGCTGCCACCATAAAACTTAGCATTTTCTGAAATGACTTCAGTGGCAAAGTTTTCCCCAGTTTGAACTGACAAACACCGAAGAATGGTCTGTACGCACTGGTTCATGAGGTGTTCGCACATGCTCACAGTGTCAAGACGAACTCCTAAAAAAAGGAGATTTGCTGGCTGAGGTAAAGTGTGCTTTTCGCTCAGTTGACTTTTAGACCCAGATATTTCAGATGGCAAAGCAGGACGTTTTGGTGTTCGCTCAGTAGTGCCTATGATTGGGCTAGTAATAACCAATCGTCAAAGTAATTCAAAACACGCACGCTGTTCATCTTCAATGGGGTGAGCGCTGCATCGATACATTTTGTAAATGTGCGGGGAGCCAGAGACAGACCAAAAGGAATGACTTTGAATTGATATGCAGTTCCCTCAAATGCAAATCTTAAAAACCGCCTGTGATGCAGTGCAATTGATACATTGTGGCCGGCATACAAACTGAATTGTATAACCGTGCTCTGTAATTTTTAACACCCAGTCTAAAACGCACGTAAGGGCTCACCGCACATTCCCGCAGCAGGATAGTGGGCTTATTGATTGACTTGCTATAAGAGATAGAGCAAGAGATGGATTCTTTGCCTGGTGCTGCCTGGAATTAGATCGGGAATGTGCTGGGAAAAGGGAAGTGCTACTTCTCTTTTGCAGAAAGTGTTTCATCACATGAGACTGTTTTTGCACCGCAATAAAGATTTTTTTTTTCTGAAAAGCCTTCCAAGGCATTGCAAAAAAGACCATCAGGGTGACACATGGGTGTCGAGGAGAACGGCTTTCTCTGTATCATCCATCTCTTAGATCATAAATTTGGGGGGCTCGCAGGGCTTGTGCTGGCACAAAATCCTCATCTAATTCATGCAGCTCAGCCTCACTGCCACGCTGTGCCTCCTCATGTGGTTGTATAAGTGTTTCAACAAGGTCGTGTGAAGGACAGTCCCCATAGTGCTTACAGCAATGTCGAGTGAACTGAATCGAAAGGGATGAGCTTTTTATAACCTTGTTATAATTCATTTAGTTTAGCGCATATGCAAGAACCACCCGACGTAAAGAATTTGCCTCTGCGAAGTGCATTTAAAATTGTCTGGATTATAACTTATATATATTACAAGTAAAAAAAGAGAAGAGAATAGTTACACATATATATATTTCATGTGATTAATGAAGTGTTAATCCATATGGCTAATAAACGTCTTAGCCACTGGACTCCCAACTTGAGAAAGCAATATTTCACTTCTACCTCCAAAGAATTAATCATAATGTCCTTTACATGGTTGGCACTCTTATAATCCAATTTTTTTCAGTATCCTCAAGGTATTCCTCTGTAGAGAAGAGCAGATGGCTGGTGGGTCGGGAGCACAAGCTATAAGAAGATTTTTGGCTGCACTCCAATTAAGAGTAGTATGGAAACGTGAACAGGGTTCTGGAGGAGGTATAGGTCTGTTCAGTGAATTTATTGTTGTGTCTTTTTGGCTATATGATTTTCCTTGTCACTTCATCTCAAATACATGTAATTGTTTTTGGCTTGAAGACAGGGGAAAATAGTGGGCACTAGAAATGCAGCATGACAGTCAACTGGCTGACTAGTGACAGCAGACTTGTCGATTATTGAGTTCAAGGCTGTAACAAGTAGATTATTTTTCTTTATTCTTTAAGTTTTTATATTTTGTGCAGTGTGCTGTGCAGTGTGCATAGTAAAAATCCTCTCTAAAAAGTTTTTGCATCTTTAAATTCATCGCACTACACTCGTACACATTGTGGACATTCACAAAGGACACTTTATTCTGCATCAATCTGTGCAATATTTTAAATGTGTTATTTTTTCCCTCTATGTGAACATGCACTAGAGTAACCAATTCAAACATTGTGACACATCTCACTGTTTTCTCAGGATCTCACATGTGTGCGCAACGTTTTTATGACTACGTTAAGTTCCATTCTCACGAGATCTGTCTAGCTTTTTAAATGCAAATACACATCTTCTGTGTACTCCCCCTAAGAAACGTATCCGATCAGAGTCTGGTGGACCCCAAAAAATCCTAAATGCACAAGGTGGCCTAACAGACGATTAGTCGACTAGTTGTTCAGGCAAACTTGTTTTGCACTTCCTAAGGGCTCAGGTCTGAAAATATATAAAAGGTCTGAGAGTATAAAAATCTTTTGGTTCTATAACATATTTAAGCTTCATTGTTAGTAATATCCAGTGCTAAATGTAGAATTATCTGCTTTATTTTATTTGTATTTTTTTAGAACAGCTGTTGTTACCCAAAAATGTTTTCCTCAGCAGCACCCATCTGGTTTTGACAGAGAGGCAGGGGGCACCATCTTGTCTGAGACCCAACATCCATCTCACACAATGGCTGACAAGCTCATCTGGGATTCCTGGCACACTCAGCTTGGATAGCTGTTCTTACATTTCTGTTCCTGTGGGCCTTGAGAGGCACCAAGCAGATTGGTGCATCACCCTTGACTTTAGCCAACAATGGAAGACTTGGTAGAAGAGATGAAAGATGGGTTTGATGACTGCAAAAAAAGGAGAAGAATGCAAGGATAAAAGAGAACCAGTGATACAATATACTGTAAGTCTAAGGGAACAAGCGAATAAGGCCTGATTGCTGTGAGTCATACTGTACCTACTGAAGGGTACCTTGTTTTCAAGAGATATGTGCTATTATAGGCCATTTCTTTTGAAAGAGGGATTACCAAGCTCACTTCCCTTCTGCAGTAGTGGCCTGAACAGATGGACCTCCATTAGAGATTAAATCAATAACATCATCAAACATGCATCGATCTCCTGCTTGTCTATATGGTGACTTTTAGACACCATGCACTAAACACTAACTGCCTGGTAGAGCCCAGGGAGTATAGCAGCCAGACATTGACCCATCAGTCAAGAGCGAGATCAGCAAGTTGACCTTTGTGTTATACCCACTCTCCATTTCGCACTGCTTTTCACTGATGGAGAGATAGAAGGATGAAAGCCAAGAAGAGATGTCTCAGTTAAAGGATTGTGGAAATCAAATACCTATGGTTTGCTAGACCATCACAGAAAAAGCTTTTCTATTTCAATTAACATTGACCATTTCGGGAACTGACAGATTTTCTTTTAAATAATATATTTTTTATAGCCAAAATGGTTTAGGACAACTGCAGTAACCCTAAAATGTATCTAAGCCACATATACAAAATTATGGAAATATTTGCATTTTTATTTTTATTTTTTACAAAGTATCATGATAGATGAGAAAAAGCCTAGAATAATTACTTCACAAATGCCACTTAGTTTGATATGTTTTATCCAATATAATGACATTCAGGCAAGTTAAAATACTTTTTGGGGCTACTGTGTGTGTGGGATATCTCATAAATGCTATCTTCTTTCAATTTTTAAATTGATTTGGTTTCAGATTTGCTTCTGCACTGTGCATATTGTTGTGGCTCCAAATGTTTAGAAGGCATACATTAATGTGTATTTAGATTCGCACTAAAGTCACACCACTACAGATAAATCAGACATGTTGTCAGGTGTAGGTGATTAGTGACATTCTGAAGCGCAGGGTTTGGATTTAACCGATCAGGTGGATGGTGAAGAGAGGCACAAGATTATCTGTGTAAGGACATCTTGTCTCTGAAAGCAACACAGTAAATCTCTGCCAGATATTTCATGTCTCTATTCACCAATGAATATCTGTGATCATTATGGTGTTTCTAGAGATAAAGGCACCTCTGTCTTCTCCTTAAAGATGGTATCTATGGAAGCTTCTGGGAACCACAGCTGTAACCATGTGTCACTATTTTCAGAGTTGATTAATCAGACCAAGTGAAAACATGCTTTTTTATTTCTCACTCTCTCATACCTAAAGAGAAGGTAGTGCATGACTTCAAAATAAATTAATACATGACTTCAAAATTCCCTTTCATGGTCTATTATGGTCTGATTGTGCCTGCTAGATCCTATCTGGAAACTCTGAGGCTGTGAAAATAATGACACTAGGAAGGAAATGACAGGACACATGTAATGGATAGGTTAGTTATAGATTAGAGATGTCTAAAAATATGTCAAACACTTGGAGGTGAGTCTTATGAATGGAGCATGTTGGCAATCTTTTTGACATTAAGTATCATTTTTTTATTATTCTCAATTATAATTGTTTATCCCACACAATTATGTCTTCTTGTTTGGTCATTAAAAAGTCTGTGTAAGCATAGTAGAGTAGAATCAAGATAGGCTAATTAAATCATAAAATAACATGAATATACTGATGATGCTTTTGCCCTGCAGGTATTTTTACAATTTCAATAGTGACTATTGTTTTTTTTTTGTGTTTTATTTTTATGTAGTTACATTTTTCACACACTCACACACAAGACCCTCTGACCACATTGCAAGGAATCTAATTTCAGAGCACATCATTATTCACAGCCTGACCTTTGGTTTCAGTTTTTCCAAAACTCTGAATGGCCCTCTGACACCTCCAGCAGCATTTCCATCAAATTTACAAAAGAAAAAGTATTGATTTTCTAAACACACTTTCAAAGACTGTCTGGAATTGAAAGTCTGTGTTTGCTGTCAATGTCCAACAAATACTGTAGAAGACAGAGCATGCCTCCTTTTTTTAGTTAACACAAATGCCTAGTTTTGTTGGCTCACATTGGGAGAATGTACTGAGACTTTCTTCTTTTCAAATTTTTTCCATACCTATTGCTCAACTGATATGAAACAAATGACTGTGCATTGAGATCTGAGTGCAGCTGAGCCACTGTAGATTGATTTAAACTGGATTGCTTTAATTTCTACACTGACGATACATCGTTCTTCATAAACAAACTTCTCTAGAAAGGAAATGAGAAAATTGTAATCAATGCTGGAGTACCCACAAGCAGACATTCATTCCTTTGGATTAGGGCCGTTAGAAGAAATCAGACCTCAGGAAAAACATTGGGAGAATATATCTCAGTTGGAAACCGTTTAGCGGGTCTGTGCTAAACTGAATATTGGTATTGAATGGTGCTTATTGCTTCTGTCTTGAGGTGATGGACACTCTTCGCACATCTGGCTGAAAGACCATTTTTATGTCGGATAAATGCTGGTGCGTTCACCCTCGTTGGGGGGAAACAGAGCCACACTTGTCTTAGTGAGACAGACCATTACTCCTCTCGGAGGCTTGATTAACCTGATAAGGGTTACGGGGTAGGGAAACAATAATGATTAAAATAGGGTGTACTCCCTATAACAGTGCAGTACCCCCAACAAAAACACTGTAAAATTTAAAAGAGAGGGAAAAGGCCAACGCGGAGCAGCAGTGGGAGAGAGAGAGAGTAAAAAAAACACTTACTCGCCGGTTCTCTGATACGCCGTAGCTTGGTCCTCGGCCACTCCTCCACCCTCTAACGGATGGCAGCCATGCCTCTCCAGGCGGATCGGAGGCAGTCCTCCAGCCCGTGGAGGACGGAACACCCCACCGCGTTCTTATGAAACAGAAGGGGTCACTACAGGTGGTCGGCTAGGAGCCCCTTCTCCCCTCGTGGTCGGCGGTCGTTCCTCCGCTTCCAGGTGACCAGGCTCCTTGCTCCCTGGCAGATGGCCACGGCTGCTCCATTGGGGTGGATGGTAGCGGCGAGAACTCCACTACAACGTATCCCTCCACCTTCCTGGTTTTCGGCACCAGTGTAAAGAGATTAATGGAAAGGAGGAGGCGAGAACCGGCTTGACAATATAAATAAACGTTTTAATATAAAACTGAACCAAAAGACACAAACACACACATATGACAGACAGCTGCCCATAAATGCTCTCTCTCTGTCGCAACACCATCCGCAGTCAGCCTTTATTCCTCTCTGAGGCTTGATTTGCCTGATAAGGGGCCGGGTGTGAAGAATCATGATCCGGCCCTGCCCTCCACCCCTCCAAGTTCACTCCACCCTGTCACACTATGCTTTACACAAGGTTGCAGCCACCAGTGAGAGCGGGCCATTACCCATGATAAATCAATGAGCTGAGACTAGCTGAGAATTGTATCGGAACTGGGTGGAGTGAACTTGGATATCTGGCTGAAAGTTTGATGGTACTAAACTTTATTATCTCTTTGGCACTGTGCCTTTCTTAACTACCTTACAGAAAGAATCAACACAAAATATGCCATATTGGTAAACATAAAATGCTGTTCAATAAGGTATGAATAAAGATAGAAAACAACATTCTCACTGGAAACATCTGAAGTCAAAATAATTCAGAGTAGCATACCAAACAATTGTGCTTCCATTCCATTTCCGTATTCCTCTGTTCTAAAATGATGACTTTCTCTTAATAAAATCAGACTTTAGACTATTGTTTTGTCCTTGCAATGTCATAATTTTACATCTGAGTTTATCCCTGGTGACCCCTGTCCAGACGATACCACAGGGACTCATCTACTGGCTGCCTGTAAATCAGCAGAGTGCTGGTGTCTACATCCTTATCTCTTCAAACAGTCCTCTAAGGACTGTTAAATAGATTAGCAAGCTGCTCCAAAAGCAATCTCTCCCTGCTTGTCTCTGAGGTGTTGCTTACTTTGGTTTGTCTTGGACTCTGGAATGTAATTACTGCAAATTTGGTATTAGGTACCTTCTTTATAGTGATAAATTCCCAAGATGCTATATGTTGCCTCTAAACAGCCCTTGTGTTCAGGAATGGCTGTCTGGGTTTTTCTTTTCTGTAATATTTTAAGCTGGCTCATTGGACGGGGTGGGCGTGGGCGCTGGCTCGTTGGCCATGGCAGGTGTGGGTTCTGGCTCGTTGGCCATGGCAGGCTTGGACGAAGGTGTCGTGGAAGGCTTGGAGCAAGGAGCTGTGGAAGGCTTAGATGAGGAAGCAGAAGATGCAGGTTTTAGCCATATCCCACTGTGTAAAGGGATCCGCAAAGTTCCAGAGCCTTCTACACATATTCACAGTGTGTCCAGTGAGGATCAGCCAGAGGCATCAGTTCCTTCATTGCACTATTCAGAGCAATCCGGAAGAAAACCACCAGGGAGCGGTTGGGATAGTTCACTAAATTCACTAGCTCTAAAAACTCAAGGATGAGATCCTCAACTGGACGGTCCCCTTGCTTCAGAAGCAGAATTCTGACAGCCACTAGATCCATTTTTGGTCAGCCTTTTTGTGACGAGGCAGGCGAGGAATGAGGATCTAAACGCAGCTTAAAAACACAAAGATTAACAAAGAAACTCAGAATATAAGGGGAAAAAACACAGGGAACCAATCACAGAGCATCAAACATTAAATGTGAAGACTGACAAAGAAACCAGAGGAAACAAGGGCTTAAATACACAAGGGGAAACAAGGGCTTACATATACAATGGAAAACAAGGGATTGAGGAACATCTGGGGAAATAATCAGGGGGAACCAATCAAGAACTACAAAGGACTACAAAACTAACACAGGAAACAGGAACGGAGAACTAAACAAAATTTCAACATAAAATGCAAGGCAAAAACGGAATATGTGACTCCCATCCCTAGAGTGTAACACCTCACTCTACCCAGAGCTTAAATATAACCATGATATTAATGTTAAAAGCCCTTATTTGTAATATGTAAGAAAGTGGGTTCTGACTACATGCTTGTAAAGCATATATTATTTTGGTTCATGTGTAAGTTGAATTGGTACAAATTCGCCACCTCTTATTATTGTGACAAATTCTCATAAGATAATGAAAAAGATTAAGTAAAATGTAGTAATTAATGTTATTATAATGAGAGTAAGGAATGTCATTGTACACATCAAAGGTCGATATAAGGTCAAAGGCTTGAGCATGGTAAGCTGAGACCAAGCAATTCCCAGATATCCACTGTTCACATCATAACCCACAAATCACTTTTCTACCTTTGTTAGAATTATGCATTCTGGTGCACAACTCAAGGTGACAAGCACACAGATACATTTCCTTTTGAAGTAATGAAACGTTTTTAGGGGCATTAGAAGCATCAGAAGCAAGGAAGAATCCACTCCCCTCCAGGTGGACATGTGTCTCTCTGGATGGCTGACAGAGATTCACCAACAGCAATGGACGGTTTGAATGGGATATAATTTACTAATTCAAATCATCTTCCTTCTGGGAAGCAGCAGATACACTACTTCAATTCTCTCGCCTTTACTTATTTATTCACATTACAATTTTATACAAGTTTAAGCATCTCATGTTTATCGATGCAACATTATTTGAATCATCAGCATAGGAGATGTGTTGATTAAAATAAGAGAAAATGCTTTAACAGGGCCTCATTTTGCCATCTGGACTATAGTGTTTTAGAACACCTCAAAGAGTAAACTGCTTAATTTTTTGCTATATATAGAAATATGTTTGCTTTTTGCAGTTGTGTGTTTCTTAAGCTGAATAATGTCCATGCTGATATTAAGTACAAAATCTTTTTTTGGTGATATTGCTTATATACAACAGTTTTATAAACAAAAAGTTAATATACTTTTTAGAAAAAATATTGCCAGATATTTGGTCTATTTTTGTTTCATTAACAAAATAGTTCCATATGAATCAAAAGCAGGATCAGATGCAGACTGTCTGAAATGCCACAAACAGACAAGCAGAGTAATGTGCCCCAGTGCTGTTATACTAAATATCAGCACTCTTGGAAAGCCACTTGTCCAATTAAATTCAGACAACCAAAACTAGCTTAAACTTATATCATATTACCAATGGATTTGTTAGGTTGAGACCAAAGTTGTCACACACATACACACGCACACACACACACTTTGAAACCAAAGTCTCTCCCTCGCCAGGCAGTCTAGGAAATTGAGATGAATACAAAACACTTTTGAAGACATGAGTGGCAGAGGTGAAATGTGAGGATGTGGATCTACCATTAGGAGTAATTTGTGGAACATTACAGCCATAGGAAACTTGCAGATGGGCTTTTAATGGTCATGTGTCACTCATTATAGAAATAACCACCCAAAGCAGGAGTGACTACTAATTCCCACTCTCAAACAAAGAAAAAGAAAGTAGGTTTTGAACGGCTGCTAATGGGTGCATAGACTACAATTTATAGTGTAGGTGAACCGCTAATGGTCACTTGTCAGAAACGAAATACATAAACTCAGCCTAGTCAATATCGATAATTTATGTATAGGGGTACCATTTGGGAATTTGACTATCCAACTATTATCATTTCAGTGTCATTGTAACTGGAACAACAATCTTGTGCCCCATAAAAAATATTGAACACATTTTGAACAACTGAATTATTACTGTAGTAAAAAAGCAAGAATTGTATTTAATTGCTTTGTCAGTCTTTCATTTTTTGGAGTTTTAAAACCAGTTTTGCATCAAAACCCAGATTTTATACTGAACATCAATAGGTGACTCAACACAGAATCAAAATAGTTATTGTTAAGTAAACGAAAGTAAACAAAATGACCTTAAAATCAAACTCTTTTGGATTTGTTAATGTATAAATGGTATTTTATGAATGTTACAGTGAACAATTTTTGAACTCAACAGACTTGTTTGAGTGTTTGGTTTCTAAACATCTCTTGAATTTCGATGGTTTCATCCTCTCGAATTCCAATAATTCACAGAAAACACATTGTGGTCGGCACAAACCATGTTTATCCTCACCTGTTAACATCTATTTAAATTAGTCTGGTTTCTTTTGTCTTGCATATTTTTGTTCATGGTTTTGAGGATGAGGGCATGCCATGCAACCTGTCCATGTTGACATTTGTTTAATTTGGCTTGCTTCTACCAAATGACTGATACATTTGCACCTGTAGTTCTGTAGTTTAAAAAAAAAAAATTACTTTTTAAATTGATAAAACAATTTATTTTGCGATCATAACTATGTACAATTATAGTTCAATGCAATTATTATTTGCATTTAGAATTTTTCCTCTCTCTGCTGTGCACAAAACTATAAGAAAAGGCCTGTGGTATTTTGTGTTGCGGCCCAGCAGTTTAGAATCACTGTCTTGATTATCTCACTTAATATCTAGTGAAATAGTTAATCACCGTTTATATTTCCTATGAATTTTTTTTATATCAGAGTCTGTGTTTAGTGGGTGTTCTTGTGTTAAAATATAGAATTGTGAAGTTCTAACATGTATGCAAACAAACCAGAGAACATATCAGCCTTCACCCCATTCACATGTTTCCTGCCATAAAGACACTGATATCACTGTCAACTTAAGTGTTATTGGGAATTTGAAATCAAATCTGTTATTTATTGATCTATTTTTTTATCTTTACTCTAGAGTTTTATATTAAATTACAAAATAAAGACAACACAACATTTCACCAATTACAGGGTCCGGATACTTTATCGGATCCCTCCTGCAAAAGTCCCATTAGATGTCTGCAGTGGATAACTTTAAGAACACATTTTTATTCCAATGCTCATAGCATCAGACAACCCAAATCCCGCATAACTGGCCAAGCTTATTGTGTTCCCTTATCAGCTGTAGATTCTGTTCTTACAGGATTCTGGCAGATTGAGTAAATGTCTTCGAAACCCATCTGAGATGGGCTGTAGAAAGCTTTTGTGAGATTTATTTTTTTAATATGTTTCCATCAGATGATTTTTAAAGTCTCTGAGTCACAGCCTCTTGTCTTATAAATCAGTTGAGTTCCAGAAAATTCTGGATTCACCTTGACAGGCAGTATCCAATGACAATTCAGATCTCGTAGAGTGTGCTTAGTATGGGCCATGTCTTCTTTGGCAGTGTCAGTGAAGACGAGAGACCTGTCATACTGTATGTGCATGCACGCACACACACACACGTGCTCTCACTCACTCAATCTCAGTGTAGTCCCCAGGCAGCATTGCATAAAGATCATTCCTGTGCAACATTACCAGGAGTAGCAGTATACTGGAATGATCTTCCCTTTTCTTTTTTGTGTTCTTTTTTAAATCATTATTAAATATGGAAATTCAGTCATCATTTTCTTACTTTCATCTTGTTTAAAACATGTATGATGTTCCATGGAACACAAAAACCAGTCACATTCATTGGATCTTTTTTTTTCTCCATAGAGTGAAAGTTAAAGGTGACTGAGGCTGTCATTGAGCCTAACATAATATTACCTTTTATTTTGGGTGAATTATCCATTTAACTATCAATGTGTCTGTGCAGTTTTGCATCAATATTTTTAAAACTTGGAATTCATTCAGTTAAGGAGTTTGTGCAGTTGAAATGTGTTACGATGAGTTGGTAAAGGCAGACGAGGATGAGGATCTAAATGCAGTTGGTTTTTTATTGAACGTGAAAACAGACAAAACAGGAACAAACGAAACATCCACGATGGGAAAATAAAAATAAAAGCACAAAAACATCAAGGGACCACGAATGGGGAGAACAGGTTGAACAGGGCAAAGAACAAACATCCATACACATCAACAGTCGACAGGGGAATGAAGAAACAACAGGGTTTAAATACACAGGAGACATGATGACAAAACAAGACACAGGTGAGAACAATGATGCAAAGATGGCAGTGATGAGATCAGGGAATTGTGGGAAGTGTAGTTTTTAGACAGACAAGTGAAACACGGGGCAGACAACAAGGAAATCGTGACATGGAATGTGATCAGTGACGAGTGAAACAGAAAACACAGGGCAGACAACAAGGAAATCGTGACATAACCCCCCTTCAAAGGAGCAGCTTCCAGATGCTCCTAAGAAACAAAGAGAAAAGGGAATACTAAAAAAAAAAAAAAATGGTCCAAGGAGTGAGGGGGGGGGGAAGGAAGCAAACAGACAGACCAAGGGAGCACAAGGGGCAAACAGACAGACCAAGGGAGTACAAGGGGCAAACAGACAGACCATGGGGGCACAAGGAGCAATTAGGCAGTCCACGGGGGCACAAGGGGCGGACAGGCAGACCAGGGAGGCCGAGAGTGCAGACAGGCAGTCCACGGAGGCGCAAGGGGCCGACAGGTAGACCAGGGAGGCCGAGAGGGCAGGATCAGGTGGCCTGGGAGCTGGCCACAGAGCAAAGACAGGTTCAGGAGGCCTGGGAGGCGGCCTCAGGACCACAGCCATGGGTGCTTGGGAGGCGGAGCCCTAGGAGGCTTGGGGCGGAGCCCTAGGAGGCTCGGGGACAGAGCCGTAGGAGGCTCGGGAGGTGGTGCCGTAGGAGGCTCGGGAGGCGGAGCCCTAGGAGGCTCGGGAGGCGGAGCCCTAGGAAGGCTCGAGAGGCGGAGCCCTAGGAGGCTCGAGAGGCGGAGCCCTGGAAGGCTCGAGAGGCGGAGCCCTGGAAGGCTCGAGAGGAGCCCTGGAAGGCTCGAGAGACTCGAGAGGCAGAGCCCTGGGAGGCTCGAGAGACTTGAGAGGCAGAGCCCTGGAAGACTCGGGAGGCGGAGCCCTGGGAGGCTCGAGAGGCAGAGCCCTGGGAGGCTCGAGAGGCAGAGCCCTGGGAGGCTCGAGAGGCAGAGCCCTGGGAGGCTCGAGAGACTTGAGAGGTGGAGCCCTGGAAGACTCGGGAGGCGGAGCCCTGGGAGGCTCGAGAGACTTGAGAGGTGGAGCCCTGGAAGACTCGGGAGGCGGAGCCCTAGAAGGCTCAGGAGGCGGAGCCCTGGAAGACTCGAGATGTGCTGGCTCTAGGACGGTCTTGGCTACAGCTGCTGGCTCTGGGACGGTCGAGGCTACAGGTGCTGGCTCTAGGACGGTCGAGGCTACAGGCGCTGGCTCAGAGACGATCGAGGCTACAGGCACTGGCTCATTGACGTTCGGGGCTGCAGGCATTGGCTGGTTGGCCGTGGTTAGCGGAGGCTGGAGAGCAGAGGCCTTTCTTCTCCTCCTCCTCCGGGCGGATGAAGTTGGCAGCGCTGGTTTGTTGACCACGGCAGGCGTGGGGGTTGGCTCACTCACCGTGGCTGGCGAGAAAAGCCCAGAGGCGGGAGCCGGGATCAGGAGAGGTGGCTCCCTGGCAGTGAACTCCTCCATGATGAGTCCAACATACTCCCGCCAGGTGCAGTCTCTGGTCTCCGGCAGTTCCCACCACCGGTGTTTGGGAACACCGAACCGGTACGCCACCTTCAGAGTGTGGTCATCCCAGCCAGTGTAACTGGCCACGCTGGTGAAGAAGTGGGAGAACTCCTGGACAGACAAGTCCGCCTGTGTCAGCTCCATGAGGAACCCTGCTAGATCCATTGTTGGTCGACTGTTCTGTTACGATGAGTAGGTACAGGCAGATGAGGGTGAGGATCTAAATGCAGTTGGTTTTTTTATTGAATGTGAAAACAGACAAAACAGGAACAAATGAAACATCCACGATGGGAAAATAAAAGCACAAAAACATCAAGGGACCACGAACGGGGAGAACAGGTTGAACAGGGCGAATAACAAACATCCATACACATCAACAGTCGACAGGGGAATGAAGAAACAACAGGGTTTAAATACACAGGAGACATGATGATGACAAAACGAGACACAGGTGAGAACAATGATGCAAAGATGGCAGTGATGAGATCAGGGAATTGTGGGAAGTGTAGTTTTTAGACAGACAAGTGAAACATGGGGCAGACAACAAGGAAAACGTGACATGGAATGTGATCAGTGACGAGTGAAACAGAAAACACAGGGCAGACAATAAGGAAATCGTAACAAAATGGGCCAACACAAACAAAGCCAATTACTGTATGAGACGATGATGGCATATAGAGTGCATCCAGAAAGTATTCACAACACATCACTTTTTCCATATTTTGTTATGTTACAGTCTTATTACAAAGTGAAGCGCTGTGAATACTTTCCGGATGTACTGTACTATACATCTGGCAGTGATTATACATTTTAGTGTATCAGGTACAAAATGTATTGTTGTTTAGTGTGTAATAAGTATAATGGGTTTTGCAGTCACCCAAAAATGGAGAGAAAAGTTGGTCCTTTGTTTTTAAAATCTTTTGTCTTAACTTTTTTGGATTAACTTCCTTTATATCCCTGCAAAAAAAAAGACCATCAAATGTTGTGTTTTGCATGCTAGTTTGCTGTTGTCCCAAGATGATTCTACAGCATATTAACCACCATTGAAAGCAGATTAAGTATTAGTTATAGTGGCTCCTATGCAGGTCTGTGTACAATATGTCTTAAAGGCAGCACAGCCTGTTAAAAATTTACTATTTGGACTATTTTAGGCTTTAAGCCTCTATATGGTGTCTTTATAAATACAATATCATCATCACAGGGACTATTACTGAAACTAAAAGGGCATTTGTATTGGGGTCAAACTTGTTTTCAGCTGGAAAACCACCTACTGAGGAGAGTAGGGAAGCTTTAAAGAGAACTGTGCTTTGAATAATAGCTATATAGCCCTGCATAATAATGCTGTTTTTGAGTTCACCTTAGAGGGCAGCTATATGTAACCCAATAGAATGGAACATAATGCAGGACTCTCAAGATGCTTTTTTTTTTCTTTTAGCTGTTTTTGACTTGACATCTTAAAAATGCAACACTTGTTGCAGTTGTGAATGAATGTGAAAATGCAGCTTTCCTAAGCTGACTGTACATTACAAACTATCTAATATGTAAAGCACAACAAGCTAATTAAAGCTCTACCACTAAAAACATCAAAACATACTGGACGACAAGACAACCATCATGATCGTGATCTATATAACCTATCCATTAGATCTGCTGCTCCAGATGAAAGAGAACATTCACATATCACAGCCTACTGGACAGGGAGGGGAATTCATAGTAAAAAATGACTTAAATATTGATCTTTTTCTCACCCCCTCTCATAATATTGCTTCTCAAGATTACTTTTATGCTGCCTTTATGTGCTGTTTGGAGTTTTAGAGCTCTGACCACCATTCACTGGCATTAAATGGACCTATAGAGCTGATATATTCTTTAAAAATCTGTTTGTGTTGTGCAGAAGAAAGAAAGCATACACTGTAAAAAATGTCAGTCATTTTAACAGTAAAATACTGTAAAAATGCTACAGAAATAAAATGTTAATTGATTAACTAATATTAACTGTAAAATATACAGTAAAATGTTTTAATATATTTTAAAAGACAATACAGTAGTTTTTACAATAAAATGATGTAAAAATAAAGTTATTTAAATGTACAAAGTACAATTGTCCTGTATAATTAATGGTAAAAAGAACAAGAGAGTACATGTACTTTTTTTACAGTAAATTATTGTTAAAATTACAGTAAAAAACAGTAATCAGGCGTTCCCACTATTCCCTTCGTGACCCATTACATTTCATTATATTTTATGGGAATAGTTATGTTTCATCATATTTTTAATATCAGTTACGTACTTCGGGGTGTTTTGTGTTATATTTGATGTAATTTAGTTCATGTTTACTGCATTATTTAAATTTCACATGTGTTACCATGATGGTGTTTAGTGT
Source organism: Xyrauchen texanus (assembly GCF_025860055.1). NCBI lineage: Eukaryota > Metazoa > Chordata > Actinopteri > Cypriniformes > Catostomidae > Xyrauchen > Xyrauchen texanus. The sequence goes on along the minus strand of NC_068299.1, from coordinate 23,175,524 downwards.
TTGTGTGAGTGATACTGAGCACAGTCTCTATATGTTTATTGATTTTTGCTTGTGGGAGAGCCACTATTGATGAACTTCATGTCATCATGTGCCCTTCTGTAGTTAATACGGTGACCAACAAAATACCTTACAAAGTAAACAACAGATTTTTACAGTTTCAGAAGGCATGATTATGATTTTTTTTACTGTAAATTTAACAGATTTTTAAAGTGTCAGCGTGTAAATTTACACTGGTGTCTAAAAGTTTGGAATAATGTACAATTTTGCTCTTATGGAAAGAAATAGGTACTTTTATTCATTTAAGTGGCATTCAACTGATCACAATGTATAGTCAGGATATTAATAACATGCAAAATTACTATTACAATTTGATGTAAATGTTCAGAACTTCATAAACTACTTCAAAGAGTTCTCATCATAACATCATCCACATGTAGCAATGACAGCTTTGCAGATCCTTGGCATTCTAGCTGTTAGTTTGTCCAGATACTCATGTGATATTTCACCCCACGCTTCCTGTAGCACTTGACATAGATGCGTCTGTCTTCTCGGGCACTTCTCATGCACCTTACAGTCTAGCTGATCAAACAAAAGCTCAATGGGGTTAAGATCCATAAAAGTATTTTCCAATTATCTGTTGTCAAATGTCTATATTTCTTTGCCCACTGTTTCAACAGTGGCATTTTCTTTGCAATTCTTCCCATAAGGCCTGCACCTGTATTCTCTTTACTCTTGTACATGAAACTGGTGTTGAGTGGGTAGAAATAAATGAAGCTGTCAGCATAGGACATGTGAGGTGTCTATTTCTCAAACTAAATACTCTGATGTACTTATCCTCTTGTTTAGTTGTACATCTGGCTTTCCACATCACTTTCTGTCCTTGTTAGAGCCAGTTGTCCTTTGTCTTTGAAGGCTGTAGTGTACACCTTTGTATGAAATCTTGAGTTTTTTGGCAATTTCAAGCATTGTATAGCCTTCATTCCTCAAAACAATTATTGACTGATGAGTTTCTAGAGAAAGCCGTTTAATTTTTGCCAATTTTTACCTAATATTGACCTTAAGACATTCCAGTCTATTGCATACTGTGGCAACTCAAAAACAAACACAAAGACAATGTTAAGCTTCATTCAATGAACCAAAGAGCTTTAAACTGTGTTTGATATAATGTCAAGTGATTTTCTAGTACCAAATTAGCAGTATAACATGATTACTCAAGGATAAGGTGTTGGAGTGATGGCTGCTGGAAAGGGGCCTGTTTAGATTTGATCAAAAATGACTTTTTTCAAATAGTGATGGTGCTGTTTTTTACATCAGTAATGTCCTGACTGTACGCGGTGATCAGTTGAATGCCACTTTGGTGAATTAAAGTATCAATTTCCTTCCGAAACAGCAAAATCTGTACATTATTCCAAACATTTGACCGCCAGTGTATATATGGAAAGTTACAAAGTAATCCACTCAAGTGCCACTCATACACTCAATGGCAGATTTATTCAGTCCACTAATCCCGCTTCAGACCCTTACATTTTATTTTTATAGCCAGTACTTTGAAAGGTATGCTTTATTCACAGCTATTCAGCTTAAGATGGCTCCCTGGTTGGGTGCCTGGCTTGCAACCAAATCCATTGCCTTGACAACAGTTTCTTGCACCAGCAATAGACTGTATGCCAAGCTTAACTGAAATAAATAAAAAGCTACTAGCAGGGACACTGCAGGGGTGTTCAATCTGTGTTTTGTTAATTGATAGTGAAGTTAGAGAAGATTAACAGTGGTATGACCACATCTTCTTTGCCAACTAGAGGATAACAAAAGTTCTGAGGACCAGTAAAAAAAAAGGACCGCAATACTGTCTGGTTTTATTGTCTATATTTTGATGATATGATATTTCTTTGAATCTCTCTAAAAAGCTATTTTTAATTTGTGTATATGATCTTTGTCACCTCACTTCCATAAGAAAGGTGTTAACAGTAATGTTCCCTGTCCCTAAATTGAAAAAAATAAAATAAACTAATAAATAGATCTCAAGTTAAGTACACAAATATATTTGTATAGCGCTTTTCACAAAAGCCATTGTTTCAAAGCAACTGTACACAAGATTATGTTATAATAGAAAATGAATTAATATAATGACAATATTAGCTATTTATGTTTCTAATTATTAGTGGTTAAAATTAGTAAACTTATTAAGTGTTGTGGGTCAACGATTAAACAAAATTATTTTATATGAACTATACATTTTAGTGTTAAAGTCTTTTAAATCATCCCAGATTAATTTAGGGAATACACGCAGATGCATTGTCCTTTGATTTTGGCCGATGAAGGCTTTTTTTAGTGGTTAATTCATTTTCTATGTAGTTTAAGAGAGTGTTGTCCCTCCTTCGACCAAGTTGATATAGATATCATTCAGTGAGAAGTATCGTATTCAGGCTGGAAGCTTATTGCAGTTAATTATGGCGAACACCATCCTGAGCCCATGCTTCAGACAGTGATTCATGAAGAATCCCATGTCTTTGAGTTTGCATCAATTCATCCACTGTGATTCAATTTAAAGCAGGGTTAAAGAATAAGAAAAGTGCAACTATGAACTGAGGCATAAATTAGGTTAATGCCTGGCTGAATAGATAGGTATTTAGTCTAGACCTAAACAGAGAGAGTGTGTCTGAGTTCCGAACACTTCTAGGAAGAATATTCAATAGTTTATGAGCTAAACATGAAAATGATCTGCCTCCTTTTGTGGATTTTGATATTCTCTGTATTGTTAACAGGGTGGAGTTTTGCAATCGTAATGAGCGCGATGAGCGTGATGAAATAGCATGACAGAATGTCACTTAAGTACTTTGGAGCTAGACCATTCAAATATTTTAAGTAATAAACAGAATATTTAAATGAATACAAAACTTAACAGGTAGCCAATGTAATGCCACAAAAATGGGGCTAATGTGATCATATAACTTGGTTCTAGTTAGCACTCTTGCTGCTGCATTTTTAACCAATTTAAGTTTATTTATTAAACCTGCATGACATTCACCTAGTAATGCATTACAATAATCTAGTATTGAAGTCAAGAACACATTCATATTTTTTTCAGCATTAGAAACAGATAGCATGTGTTGTAACTTGGCAATATTTCTGTGGTGGAAAAATGCAATTCTAAAATGATTGGAAATTTGTTTTTCAAAGGTTAGATTGCTATCAAATATAACACCTACATTTTTTTGCGGTAGGATTGATGATATAGTACGTCTATGAAGAGTCAGATTATATTTTAGCGTCTTATTTTTATAGGTTTTTTTGGAAAATTGCCATTCACTCTTTGATATCATTTATACAATCTGTTTATTTGGAAAATTATGAAATTTTGTCAGATTTCAAAGAAATATAAAGTTGGGTATCATCAGCATAACAGTGAAAACAAATTCTATGGTTCCTGATAATGTCTCCCAGGGGGAGCATATATAGAGAGAAAAGCAGAGGCCGTAAAACTGATCCCTGTTGCATTGCATACTTAACTTTAATTTGATCTGACAGTTCCTCGTTTACACAGAAAAGTGGTAGCTGTCAGAGAGATTGGACGTATACCAAGCTAATGCATGTCCACAAATGCCAACATAATTCTCAAGCCTATACAAGAGACTGTTATGATCTATGGTGTTGAAGGCAGCACTAAGAAGAAAAGCACTAGAAGAGAAATGCAGCCGCAATCAGAAGATAAGAGTAAGCCATTTGGAAAACTGATAAGTGCAGTCTCTGTACTATGATGGGGCCTAAATCCTGACTGAAATTCTTCATATATACAATTTCTCTGTAAACATGAACATAGTTGGGAGGACAAAACTTTTGTAGTATTTTCGACATACAGTAAAGGAGCGATTTGAATTCGTCTATAATTAGCCAATTCTCCTGGATAAAGCTGTGGTTTCTTGATAAGCGGTTTGATAACTGCCAGTTTAAAGTTTCTTGGGACATGCCCTAAGGATAATGAATAATTAATAATATTAAGAAGAGGTTCTGATATCACTGGAAACACCTCTTTTATGAGTTTAGTCAGTATTGGATCTAACAAACATGTTGTTGATTTTGATGTTTTGATCATTTTTGTTAGATCTTCCTGACCTATAACAGTGAAGGATTGAAGTTGCTCATATGGAATAATTTTATTCTGCTGGGGTGCTGTGTCAGACGGATGCGTCATTTCAATTTAGTTTCTGATGATTTCAATTTTATCAGTAAAGAAAATCATAACTATGCTGCAATTGAATATCTGGTTCATTTGAAGTTTTATTCCTAACCAATTTAGCCACATTACTGAATAAACTCATAGGAATGTTGTAGTTATGTTCTATGAGTTTGCTCAAATATGCAGACCTGCCAGTTTTTAGAGCCTGTCTGTATTTAGAGACACTATTCTTCAATGCACTGCGAAATACATCAAATTTTTTATTCTTCCACTTATGGACCATTTTCCAAGCTACTTTCTTGAGTGTGATCATTGTACCAAGGTGTGGAACTTTTCTCTTTAACATTCTTTAATCGAAGTGGGGCAACACTATCTAGAGAAGACTGTATAAAAATCTTCTGTGACAACATCAAGATCTTCTGAACTTTTTGGCATATTGAGTATTTGAGACTAGTCTGGAAGATTGTTAGTGAACCTATCTTTAGTAGTTAAAAGAATAGTTCTACCTGAACGATAATGTTGGGTAAATTGAGTTACAGCAAAAAAGCGCAACATACAAGAGACGAGGCAATGATCTGAGACATCATCGATCTGGGGCAGAATTTCTATATTATCAACATGAATTTGACAAAATTAGATCTAATGTATGATTTTGGTGGTGGATTTGGCCAGTCACATATTGTCTAAACCCAACAGAGTTGAGAATATAGATAAATGCTAATCCCAGTGTATACATTCTGTTATCAATATGGATGTTGAAGTCACAGATGATTAAATCTGTATCCACAGCAACCACTAGATGTTACAGAAAATCAGCAAATTCTCAAAGGAATTCAGAATATTGCCCTGGTGGTCTATATACTGTTATATACTATATACTTTGCAAGAAAAAACCACGACAACGGTTTTTATTTATATCAGACAATGTCACATTAAGCTTTATCAGTTCAAAAGTTATAATTAAACTTATATCCTGAAAATATCACTGTAAATTGTGGCAATGGATGAGGGTCATGTTTATAACCATAACCTGAGGGAGGAGACACATTTAAACTAAACATTTAAACTGTTTTAATCCAGGTTTCAGCCAAACAGAGCAAATCATATCAAATCAAATCAAATCACTTTATTGTCACACTACCATGTACACTAGTGCAACAGTAGGTGAAATTCTTGTGTGCAGTTCCGAGCAACATAGCAGTCATGACAGTGACGAGACATATACCAATTACAGTAAACAACATACTTACACAACACAATTTACATATCAAATGTAATCCAAACTCTGATCTATAATAATTTAATTTACAATTAGTGATTTGGATGAAATGGATCTAATGTTTAGTAGTCCTACCTTAAATGACTTATCTTTATTTTTTCCAAGATTGACATCAATAAAAAAAATTCTAAATGACTTAATGAGGGTTTTGTGTTTGGTAGTTCAGGGAACAGACACAGTCTCTCTATGATTTTTATAGGTGATTCATTCTCTATAAATTGTAGTTTATGTGACCTGTGTGATTTCTAAAGGCAGCTAGCAGATGTTCGGATTAGCCAGTTTGTCTGCTTCCTGACTTAGGCTCCAGTTAGTCAAATACTATCACTATTAAGACTATGAGCCATATTACTAGAGAGGAGAGTGGCACCTTCCTTGGAGGGACGGAGTCTGTCTCTCTTCAGCAGGTCAGGTCTTCCCCAAAAATTCTTCCAATTCTCTGTGAATCCTATGCTATTCTCCAAAAAACACATCCATCCATTCAGTGACACTAATATACTATAAACCTCATCACCAGGATGAGCAGGGAGTGGACCAGAGCATATTACTGTGTCTGACATTGTTTTTCATCTCTTTAACATTATCTTTAGTGAACTCCGACTGGCGAAGCCGGACATCATTAGTGCTGACATGAATAACAATCTTAGCATTTGGCATTAGTCAGCACTTGTAAATTTGATCTGATGTCACACACACCAGAAATGCAACCAACAATAGTGGCTGGTGTCTCTATTTACACATTCCTTACAATAGAGTCACCAATAGCAAGGGCGCATTTCAACATGATTCTCAGTGGATGCATCACTGAGTGGTAAGAATGTCACTTTTCCCTACGAGTATGCTGCCAAGATGTCACCCAAATGCCCTGCTGCAGGGGCTCAACAGCTGGAACCAAAGTGTGTGTGTTGTTTGCTGTACTACCCACATCTAAAACAGTATCTACCGGCTTCTCTTTCTCACTGACCTCCATTAGCGTTCGGATGCGTGTCTCTAACTCACTAACCTTCTTTGTCAGCCTGACTACTTACTTATATTTGTCACATATGAATCCCTCACTGCTGATGGAAGAAGCAATAGTAAACATATGGCATGCAATGCATGAAGCGATAATATGAGCAGATGCCATGACTTACTGCAATTGTTTGTTGTTGTGGTGGTGGTGGTTTTTAGATCAGCAGGGGTTTGAGATCGATGTGAATCCCTCATGTATAATTGTTGTTATTGAAGTGTTTCCTGATCACCAGTGGTTTGAAATTGATGCAATGAATCATGTAACATATGTGTGAAAAGCATGCAGTTTAATCACAATAAAAGTGGAAAGGCGGGTGTGTGCAGTAAAATACAAGTAGTTATAACGTGTTAAAAATATTAAAAGCGTAAAAAACAATGCCTGTAAAAAAAATGGGAGAAATTAAAGATTAAACACTGGAAATAGAAAGATAAACTATGCTAAACAGGCTACAAACACCAGCTCTAGCAGCTATAGGAATAAGGGCAATCTCAGCAATCACAAATCTAATTTTATGGTAGAATTGTGATTGTGGAAAATGTTTCCATTCATAAATGGTGTAGTCTTAAGTGAATCCTGGGGTTTTGTTTTACATTGAAACATTGGACTTCATATTCAAGTGCTGGGTTTTAGGGAAAACTTATAGCTGTCTCCTGCAGATCAGCTTGATGTGCATTATAGCCCATTCACTGTACATGATAATGCCATTGAAATGGCCTGCTATTAATGAGCATTAATGCACAAAAAATTAGGAGAAATGAGCATGTGTTTGTGCATGTTTGCGTATTATTGTACATGTTTTTTGGGAGGGTGTATGTAGGTATTGTAACTTGAAATGTTCTTCAGAAATATTTGTATAACTTTATGGGAACTAATTTCATGGCACAAGTTGTTTTGTGTGCATGAACTACACAGATGTGAATGATTAAAAGAGCTGTAGGTTGTGATCAGGCCGACAATCTTATAAAGGCTAATCGCATGCGAGGAGTTCAAGGAGTCACAATATCTGTAATGCTGTCGTTTATAGACTGGGTTCAGGTCAGTGACTGACTGACATGAAGGTTGTTCACTAGAGGGAGATTATGGGAGTCATTTACCTTGAGCTTTATGGTGCCAGTGGTTTAACCTAAAGCCACAAATCCAATTAGAGCTGGATGCTCTGCCCACATTTACCACACACAGACCTCTTAATGGTTCTTGTTCATCACTTTTTTTTTTCACATTTCTTGTGAAAAAAGACTTTAAATATTGTAGACCTTGCGGGCAACAATGGACGTCATCTTTTCATTCATCAGTAGTCTTTTCCTTCATACAGTAATCTATAAAAGCATAGATATCTTTGGTATTTTGTACAGTGTTCACATGGATGTGTAGATTTGATCCCTCCAACCTTTGGCCCTAATTCTTTGAGAATGAAAATGTAATTTTAAAGCAGCAAATTTGAATTATGGCAGTGTTCATCTGGTGAATATCTGTCAATTCACTGCATCTTTAAATGCAGATATGATTTGTTTGCTTAGGGTATTGAATAATAGAGCATTCTAATGGGAGCAGCTGTCAGATAGGATCTTAATGTTATCAAATACACATAATTCAAAGAAGCAGATATAAGCATAGTGAATGGAATCAGCTGTGTGAGATGGTTGGGGAACAACCATTAGTCCATAATTAGATAAATTATTCATTTTTTTCTGCACACAAGACTTTTGTCTAATTATATTTCAAAAGAAATGTATCAGATATAATATCTGGTGCATTATTACTGTGCAAGATCTAGTTAATAATCTCCATCATTTCAACCCATGAAAGTGCACTCATTTTTTATGACAGCTCAGAAACCAGATCATGCTGCTCCTGCCACAAACCTACAAGACTTGACTAGCAAACTCAACACCTCCTCACTTCCTTTGACAGGTTCCAACACATCTTTTTAGTTCTTCACTAAACCATCAGCTATTTATAAAGCTACTTTCTTTTTTAAAGAAACCCCCAAGTGCTATGGAGCAATCTACTCAACTCCCTGCTAAACAGTTTATCACATGCTATCATTCCCAATATCATGGCATAGGTTGAGTCACAAGTTGATATGTCAACCACAGAGACTCATTGTTTACACTCTTAATTGAAGTCATGTATAAATGACTCACTTATGCATCCATGCAAAGGTAAAACGCAGTAACTACACATTTTTAATTATGACTGAGCCAAAATGGAATATGCAAGCACAACAAAATCTCTCAAAATTTGAACACGCCTAATTCAAATGTTTTACTCATCCTAAAGCTAAGATAAAGTACTTTGGCAAGAAGAAAACAACACAATTCACCTTGAAACAAAATTAGATCTAATTTGATATTAATGTGTTCCACTGGAACATAGAAAATTCCTCAATACAAATAATCAGTTAATCAATGAATATAAAGGTAGTCATGTTCATTACACTGCTGTGTGAAAGTGATGTGAAATGAATGGTGCTGTTTATTCACTCCTGTATTATTACTAACTACAAAGTAACATCATATTTCAAGTTCAAGGTGATGATCCAGCATAGTTCAGAATATCACAAACCTGTTTCCTGTATCCTCTAATGCTACTATACTTCTCACCCATAAACTTTGATAACTGTTCATTTAATGTTTATCCCATTTTCTCCCAATTTGGAATGCCCAATTCCCATTACTTAGTAGGTCCTCGTGGTCCAATTTGGACATGCCAAGTATACTTTGGCCATTAGCCACACTTAAAAAGCTTTAAAGAAAAATGTAAACACACACATGCTGATGTGGCTATCCATCTGAAGACTTTCCATAGACATAATTCTTTTATACTGTACGAACTATAGATTCAATCCTCTAACCACTATACTGCTGTCTCTTTGGGGTGGCTGTGGCTCAGGTGGTAGAGCGGGTTGTCCACTAATCACAGGGTTGGTGGTTTGATTTCCGGCCCACATGACTCCACATGCCAAAGTGTCCTTGGGCAAGACACTGAACCCCAAGTTGCTCCCAATGGGAGGCTAGCACCTTGCATGGCAGCTCTGCCATCATTAATGTATGACGCAGTGAATGAGACGCAGTGTAAAGCGCTTTGATTTCTTGTGACACTGTGGATAAAAAAGCAAGGCGCAAGGATGGACTCAAGATGGCACCGAGTATGGCTGCTGCGTTGCGAGCTCCGACACAACACTGCAGTTTATTGTTTGTTTTGTGTACAGTTTTTTGTTTTTTTGTCTTTTGTATTGGATGTTGTCTGCCTTATTGTATACGACAGACAAACGCTTTTGGACATTGGTTCGGCAATTACACACCGAAAACCGGACTTCAAATTCATAAATGCCGACCCGCTGTTTACAAACACGCCAGCAGAGCCCTTTGTCTGGGCAGCCCTTTGACTGGGCTGAAAAGGGGAAAAAGAGCCGGCGTTCACATCAGCGTAAGACCCAGTATACTACTGGCAAATGTTCAGTCTCTTGACAACAAGCTCTGTGAGCTGAGAGCTCAGATCTCTTTCCAACGAGAGACGAGCGATTGCTGCGCTATCTGCCTTACAGAAACCTGGATGTCTGCGGATATTCCAGACTCGGCCATCGAACCTGTGGGGTTTTCCGTGCACCGAGCAGACAGAGCGAAAGACCTCTCAGGTAAAAGCAGAGGTGCTGGTGTATGTTTTATGATCAACAAATCATGGTGTGATCAGAGGAATGTACATTTTATCAAGTCCTTCTGCTCTCCTGATCTGGAATATCTCATGCTTCTGTGTCGACCATTCTGGCTACCGAGGGAATTCACAGCAGTCATTATCACAGCTGTATACATCCCCCCACAAGCCGACACAGACCGGGCACTCAAGGAACTGTGTGGGAGTATAAGTGAATCATTGTTCCCGGGACTTTAACAAAGCCAATTTTAAAACAATAGAACCAAAATACCACCATTACATCAGCTTCAACACACGAGGGGACCGGGTTTTGGACCATTGCTATTCTCCTTTCCTGGATGGCTACAAATCCCTCCCCCGCCCACCATTTGGCAAATCAGACCACTCTTCCGATCTACCCCAACCAGAAACCATGTGTTAACGGCACTTAATGCGCGGACCTCTGCTTTTAATTCCGGGAACGCGGAGCCAGTTATGCCCTCCATAACTCTATCAGTGCAGCCAAACATCAGTACAGGCACAAAATTGAAGGACAGTTCAACACCACCGACTCTAGAAGTACTGTATGTGGCAGGGAATTAACATCATTAAGGACTACAAAGGGAATAAAAACTCTGCCGTGAACACCTCTGCCTCTCTCCCGGAGAGGGGAGATCCTTCCGACGGGTGAACATCCGTAACATCCGGGTCCAGACGGCATTCCGTGCCGCATCATCAAAGCGTGCATGAACCAACTGGCTGGTGTTTTTTTACGGATGTTTTAAACCTGTCCCTCTCCCTGTCTGTAGTCCCCACATGCTTCAAAACATCAACCATTGTGCCTGTACCGAAGCAAGCCAAAATCACTTGCCTAAATGACTGTCGTCCTGTTGCTCTGACCCCCATCATTAGCAAATGCTTTGAGAGGTTAATCAGAGATCAAAACTGCTCTGTGCTGTCCACCTCTTTGGACGCATTGCAGTTTGCCTACCGCAACAACTGCTCCACTGATGATGCCATTGCATCTACAATAAAAACTGCTCTCTCCCACCTGGAAAAAAGGAACACATATGTGAGAATGCTGTTTGTAGACTAAAGCTCAGCATTCAACACCATAGTGCCCTCCAAGCTTGAATAGAAACTCCGGGCTCTGGGCTTCAACAGCCCGCTGTGCAGCTGGATCCTGGACTTCCTATCAGGCAGATGTCAGGTGGTTAGAATGGACAGCAACATCTCATCACTGACCCTCAACACTGGAGCCCCGCAGGCTGTATTCTCAACCCACTCCTGTATTCCCTGTACACACATGACTTTGTAGCAACACAGACAGAGACAGAAAGACAGAGCCCCATCACCATTAATGGAGCACCAGTGGAGAGAGTCAACAGTTTCAAGTTCCTCGATGTCCACATTACTGAGGAACTCACATGGTCCGTCCACACTGAGGCCGTTGTGAAGAAGGCTCAACAGCGCCTCTTCTTCCTGAGATGACTGAGGAAGTTTGGAATGAACCACCACATCCTCACACGGTTCTACACCAGTACTGTAGAGAGCATCTTGACTGGCTGCATCACCGCCTGGTACGGCAATAGCACCGCCCACAAACGCAAAGACCTGCAAAGTGTGGTGCGAACTGCCAGAAACATCATCAGAGGTGAGCTTCCCTCCCTCCAGTACATCTATAACAGGCGGTGTGTGAAAAAAGCTCGGAGGATCATCAGAGACTCCAGCCACCCGAGTCATGGGCTGCTCTCACTGCTACCATCAGGCAGGCGGTATCGCAGCATCAGGACCCGCATCAGCCGACTTCACGACAGCTTCTTCCCCCAAGCAATCAGACTTTTGAACACATGATCTCTCACGATCAACAGTCAGCACTGCACTTTATTAATCTTCATCTTATTATCTTACACTGGACTGTCAAATATATTCTCCACAGTATAACTACTGCATATATATTTTTATATACTCTTATTTTTATTTTTATTGTATGTGTATTCTATATTGTGTGTATTGTTTACTGTACATTGTATATTAGTATTGTGTTGTGTAAGTATATTTACATTTGATATGTAAATTGTTTTGTGTAAATATGTTGTTTATTGTAAATTGATATATGTCTCGCCACTGTCATGACTGCTATGTTGCTCGGAACTGCTCACAAGACTTTCACCTACTGTTGCACTTGTGTACATAGTAGTGTGACAATAAAGTGATTTAATTGATTTGTATACCGCTAAGGTTAAAAAGGCGTTATATAAGAGCAGACCATTTACCATAACCCTACCCCTAAATCATACCCATACAAAAAACTTTCTGCATTTAATTTTTTTTTTAAAACAACATTTAGCATGTTTACTAAGCAATTTTAATTAAGGGGACACTAGAAATGTCTTCATAAACCACATTTATAGCCTAACACCCTTGTAATTATCAGCTTGTAACCTAAAAAAATGTCCTTGTTAACCACACAAACCCGCCCACACCACACACACTGTCATGGATCCATCGGACTCCCTCTCGCACTCCACACACCGCTCTTTCTCCCTCACTGCCTACACAGTGCTCACTCTCCCCTGAAGTTTTGATCAAAAGCACCTGCACATCATTTAGGTAGTAATCAAGGACTGCATTTACACCTAGCTTTCACACACACTCTTTGTCTGTTCTCATCAGTGTTTTCCCTGAGACTACGGACTTCCTAGTTTTGTCTAACTTACCTGATAATATACTTACCTTATTATTGTTCCCCTTATCTGTGTTTTCTGTTGCTTCACCCTCCGTTTATCCTACAATGTTTGGACTCTCCTGTGTCATTTAAGTTTCCTGCAAATATCAAAAGACTGTTGTGAGTTAACCATTCATCTGTACATTGCTTTTGTCCCTGTCTGGATATTACTCACCTGCTGTTTGTACCTTTACTGTATCTGGATTTACTCACCTGTTGTTTACATTGCTGGTTCATTCACCTGTTCAAAAAACTCTGCTGTTGAGTCCTAATACGGGACCGAGTGTGTAGGATCACAACCCGACCCCACCCTCCGCCCTGCCACATTCCTCCCTCATTCTCTCAGGCTGGGGAGCCCCCGGCCTGACGTACACCCCCCCCCCTTTCCCTGGGGGAGGGCGTGCTTTCAGTCTAGTCTGCCGGCAGGTCATCCCCATCTACCTGGACGAGGGAAGGGACAAGGGGAGGGAAACAGAAATAATTAAAATGGGGGGTACTTCCTGTAACAGTGTAGTACCCCCCCAAAAAATACTGTAAAATTTAAAAGAGGGAAAAGGCCAACGCAGAGCGACAGTGAGAGAGAGAGAGGAAAGAGAGATGAAAAAAAAAAACATGCCAGTTCTCCGATACACCGCAGCTTGTTCCTCGTCCACTCCTCCACCCTCTATCGGATGACAGCCGCGCCTCTCCGGGCAGATCAGAGGCAGTCCTCCAGCCCCTGGCGGACGGAACGCCCCGGCGCGTTCTCCAGGAACAGAAGGGTTCTCCCTCGCCCCTGGCAGCGGTTCTCCCGCTCCAGGCGGACGCCAGTGAGCCCCTCCCCGCTTGCGACCGTGGTCTTAAACCCCGCCGTGTAGGATCACGACCCGGCCCCGCCCTCCGCCCTGCCACAGTAAACTTTAGTGGAATATTTGCATATTTAATGTGATGATCGGCACCTATGAGGGGAACTGACTCCGTTTGCAGATTCCACTTGGTTTGACGTTTTATTTTTAAATGTAAAACATTTCAAGTGTGGCTTATGGATCCAAATACTTTTTGGGGGAACTGTAGCTCATTTTTAGCTGTCTTTTGCCTCCCTGTGGAAGTGTTTTTCTCTACTTGGGAATAATAGCTGATGCTGGAGGTTTTGACATTCAAGTAGACTCTCACACACTCATGAATATTCCTAAGGGAGTGACTGGAGGAGAGGGACTGCTTGTCCAAGGTAAGAGTTACAGCAAGAGGGATTTAGTGTTGACAGAGACTATTTCACTGCCATTGACCGGATCAATAAGGATTCCACTGTTTGATGTTACTTGTTGGTCATCATACACACATAGGTAGAGATGAATTGGAAGAAAAAGAGAGAGATTGAACAATATAAGGGAGAAGGGGGCTGGTTGTCACACTGTCCAGTGAATTTTTCTCTTTTTTTTATTTTTTATTTATTTTTAATTAATTTCAGTATAGCCACATACCTCGATGTCTTGGCAACAAAAAAAGCCATTGAACATTTATACTGTTATTGTCCAGGAATGAAGCAACAAAATTTTACAAAACAACAAAAAAGGTAACATACAAAAATATTAAATATTTTTTTTACCTACAAATATTAAAATGTGACAACTTCCCCTGACCTGACATTTTTTCAAAAATATCCTTGTCCAGAGAAAACAGTTTATTAACCATTAAAAATCTACCTTCATTATATAGTTGACCCTTGCCTGAATGTTTATCAATATGATTTTATTGTTTTCACTTGTTTACCCAACCAACCCATTACAAAAAAAGTGATCATATTGGAATTTTAGTCCGGAGAACAGAATTCCCAGCAAATGTAAAGATTTAAGGGGGTTTTGAGCTAGGTGTTTGAAACCAACATAAATGGTAAATGGACTGCACTTATATACCTTTATCCTTAACGGTATTCAAAGCGCTTTACACTGTGACATATTCACCCATTCATACACCAATGGCGGCAGAGCTGCCATGCAAGGCGCTAGCCTGCCATTGGGAGCAACTTGGGGTTCAGTGTCTTGCCCAAGGACACTTCGGCATGTGGGCCGGGATTCAAACCACCAATCCTGCGATTAGTGTCCAACCCGCTCTACCAACTGAGCCACAGCTCCCCCTCATCAACATACAGAACACACTTTTGTGTAATTGGTTATTTGACTTAAAACCTTATAGTTAAGATATAGCCCATGTGACTACTTCCCTGTGTGACAACTAGCCCCAGTGTCCCCCGATATTTGCATTCTTGTCTTTTCTCTACTTTATTTTCCATCAGGATTCACTAGGGGTCACTGAACTTGAACTCTTAACAAAGCTATCGGAAGAATTCCATAGCATACCTGCCAGTGCATATGTTGCCACTGGATACATGCTGTCATGAACCAGAACCCAGCCTGGCAAGGTCACATGGGCCCATCTGTCAACTCACTATAAGTTGCAACCAGAGTAGGTTTGCTCTCTTTTTGTGCCTTTGTCTCTGCAGCAGGTAACAGAGGTCAGAAAAGAACAGAACTGAACATGTCTGCAGAATGCATTTAACAAACGACACAGAAAAGTTAGTTGATGATTACATAAAAATCTGTGTACTTGAAGACCCCAATTACAACTGGTATAAAGATGTATTACGGGTGATCCGATCACATGTGGCCTGCACTCAATACAGGTCTAAAAGGGGGCTAAAACTTTTTGTAATAGGATCACAAAAAACATATGAATGTGGTCAAAAATGCATGTGACTGCATCGATTTTGAGGTGTAAACGCTAATCCATCCTGTATGTGTCATAGTCAGCAGTAAAGCACCACCCCTCAACTGTCAATCAACCACTGCACTAAAACAAGAGTTTAAACGTTGTCGGTTATGAGCATCTTTAAAAGGAAATAACCATTCGATCGAGAGAAAAAAAAAAAACACAAGCACAAGAACTTCACTGACCTTCTTCAGAGTGTCTGATTTCAATATGTAAGGGGACTTATGAGAATCACAAACATCTGAAGCTCCATTAATACAGGTCATCCACTAAAATAGTAAATTCAGAAGCATCTGGGATAAATAGCACATTGTTTTTTTTTATGTTTTTTTAGCGATTTCTTTTTCTTTTCTGAATTTGTTGTGTTTTAATGTCATGCAGTAACACATTACCATAGAGATTGATGTATGTCATCATGAAACAGAGTCCCTCCCCTCAAAATCGATCACAAGTGGTCACAGGAGACTCATTTAAACAACCAGGTGTAAACAGTGATGTGTCTTGCCTGACCACATGTGATTGGATCACCCGAGATGCAACTTAATATTAGGTGCTAACAGGGTCAACATTCTCTTAAACACGGTAAGCATAACTTTGACTTACCTACTGTTCAAAGCAAGTAACACAAAATAACTTTCAAACTTTCAGCCTTCTTTCTGATGCAATACCAGTGTTAAGATCTTGAATACTGCTTGGGGTGTCAGAGTTTTTAAAGAGAATATATAATAGCACAATTGTTTAACCCTTTTCATTGTAGAGAAAAGCTGTAAACTTAGAAGATCTCTCTGCCTGCATGAAGGAGGCACATTCGTTTGATCCTGCTGTGAGTGTTTCTTGGCATCATGATTATTTTAGAATTAGCATTTACTTCAAAGGGATGCAAGTTTGTCTGACTATATTTAATGGATCTTAAACATTCCTCTTATGGCAAATATGCTTACACAGAAAATGTGAGTGGAAACCAGCATCTTAGTGTTCAATGGGAAGATGTTCAGAAAGGCTTAGAGTTAGGGCCAATCTCATTTCTCCCCCTTTGTCTGCATCTTCCCCTTGGCCCTCAATATCGAGTGAAGGGGGGTAGGGGTAAGAACGTACTCTAAGAAATGAGACGCCACTTGATTACCGTTTGCGTCATCTTCCCTTGCCGCTAGCAGGCTGCTACGTCAACAGAGGCGATCACTTCACACTGATTTCAACTAAAAAACATAAATATTAAGTGTCATGTCAAGGATTATCAGATAGCTCAGCTCAACAAATAGCACATAACTGCTAGCTGGCAGTTAAATAGCGATTCAAAACAAAAACATTATAATTAAAACTGCTTGAACATTTTATTAAAAGTATCATAAAACACGAGTGTCATAATTATAATATCAATTAAACTGCTGAAAATACTTACATTTGTGCGACTCAGTTCGCCGTTCAGCCATGAAAAAAGTTTGATGCCGGCACTATTGAGAAATTCATACGTTGTAACCCCTCTCTTTGAAGTGTAGTCCTCCGCAAACTTCGTTTCAAGGGCTATGTAGCCCTATGCCTTGGCCCTTGCCCTTAATCAAAATGAGAATTGAGACGCCACTTCACCTCACATGAACGCGCAAAACCGAAGGGGAGGGGTAAGGGGGAGAAATGAGACGCAGCCTTAGTGTTTTAGGCTGAGAACTCCTATGGTAAGCCAGCCTTCAGTACATCATGTGTGTGCACATACAGTACTCAGCTGCAGTATAGTTTGGGAACAACATTGTCCCCCAAAGTGAGCTGAATGAGAAAAAGTCTTCTGTTTGGAGACATACAGCAACATATTCAATTGAAAAAATATACTTATAAATAAAGCTAATACTGATTTTAAAAATTATTTTAGGGCTATGGGTTGGGTATGTTAGAGCTAGTGTAGTCATTCGTTTTATAAAACAATAGAAGCATATATGCATGTGTGCACACATTTGCACTGATGTGTAATTGAAGGACAGCAGTGAAAATAGTCAGATCCTCAGAACATTGACCAGAGTCTGCGAGGTCAATACTAAACTGAGCTCATACTGACAAGAAAAAGAAAGTACTTCCCCAGCCCAGCACTGACATATTGATCTGTCCATATAAGACCTGTCATTTAGTGAGGAGTTTGCTGCTATAAGTTTTTACTGTAACTTTGGTCTTGATGGGTGAGCCCGGGATCTGCAGTTTTTACTAAGAGGTTTTGCAATCAATATACATTAGAGGGGAGAAATTAGCTCTTTTTAGGAGGGATGATCCCTTTTCCATGTTTGCTGAATACACACAAAGAGCCTTCAGAGCACACAGCTGTGTACAAACACATGCACATATTCTGAAATCCTAAAACTGTTTGCCAACAGCTTCCCGGCTTTTCACAACATCCAATCAAATGTTACAAATGTGAAAACAACAGCCTTTTCCCCTAATTTAAGACTTCCCACAATCATGGAAAATATGGAAGTATTAGGGAATTTTAAAATGGTGTTTTCCAGGCCTGAAAAAGTAATGGAAATTTTTATGGTGAATCTAATATTTGAAAGTTTTAAAAATATTTAATTAACTATAAATTGCACTTACTGACTCGCTGCTCAAACTGAAAGGCACTCCTTTAATTGTGATGCTGTCAAATATCTGAAAATTATTTGGGCCTAAATTATCATGCCATATTTACTCAGGTCATTAAAAAAAATTGTATTGCTACTGTTTGACACAGATTTTAGAGATGCTCTGTTAGCCCAGTTTTTAATGATGCATGGCAGCTAGCAGTAACTCGGCACTATTCATGTTTTTGTGCTGAGATTTTTGGAGCTGGCTTGAATGTGTGTTGTGTCAGAATGATATTTGTGATTGGTGTCAGATTTCTCCAGCAGGTCTTTTAGAAGAGTCCCCATCTCTATGCCTAATGTGATGTTCTGCCCCTCAGCAGCCACATGGCTCCTCCTCATCTTTCCATCATTCACCTGTTGTCTGTCTCACCTTGAGCTGCTGGCACAGGGCACTAGGTGGCTTGAAAAAGCCAACATACTGCCATTGTACATAAGAAACATGCCCATTTTTTTTACAGCTTGTAATTAGGGGTCCAAGCACCGAAGGTGCAGGAACCTATTGTATTTGTTCCGATTTTCTTATTATTTTTCTTATTAGGGGTTCAAGCCTGAAGTGCTGAAACCCTATTGTAATTGTTAAGATTTTTATTATTAGGGGTTCAAGCCCATTTTGAAAAAAATTCAAAACGTACTTGTTCTAGCCCATTTGTATGGCTCATGCTAAGGTCACACAAAAATATTGCACACCTATGCCTCTTGGTGGCGCTATAATAATGACAAAATAAAAAATTGCTCTAACTATGGAATCATTGGTTCGATCGACTTTAAATTTGGCATGCTCTGTCTTTGTCCAAGGTGCCATCAAGGTTTAGCAATCAGCTTTCAGCTGGTTTTATTTAGGGTTAAATAAGGCAGATTGGAACTAAACTTGGTATGCCTATTTGTCTCTTAGCCCAAGATGTCTGTGCAAAATTAGACAAAAATTGGCCACCTGGAAGTGTTATTGCATTTTACATGCATGTAAATTGTTGTACAGTATATTCAGCTGTGTTTAAAAAAGAAACTCCTCACTTTGCCTTAAGCACCATTGGTTTGAAGTATTTATTGAACGTTTTATTTTAAAAGATTACTTTTTCAAACTAGCCTTAGGCCATTCGCACGATCTGAAAGAAACCAGTGCAGAAAGATTCTATGGAGTAACAAATTGAAAAGCTATCAAAGGAATTTTGATATTTTGATTTAACGTCAAACGGTAAGCCAGAACGTTCGTAATGCCGTGGCCATTTTTCAAAAATGGTAATAACTCTTGAACAGAATCAGATATTGCCACCAAATTTGGTACACATATGTATGGAGTAATTCTATGGATACAAAAAAAAAAACAGTTGTGCATCTCCACCTCTTGATGGCACTATAAAAGTAAAAATCTTTCAAATTTATCTAACTATGGAACTGCTGGGCCAATTGACTTGAAATTGTGCATGCAGTGTTTGGGTCTAAGGTGCCATCAAGGTCTTTAAGGACAGTCATATACCTAGAAAAACATGGCTGCCATCAACAAAATCGTCTCGGGTTACATGTGTAACCCTTGTTCCCTGAAAAAAGCGGAACGAGATGCTGCGCTTTTGCTAAGTGCTACGGGGAACAACTCTAGCTGTGAACCGAGCTGAATAATGTGTGAAACACATCAATGAACATTGACCGGAATTTATAGCCTTGGCTGATGTAATCATTAGATGCACCTGCGGCCAGGCTATAAATGGATACGTCACCAGGTGTCGTCAGATACTTCTTTTTGAAGAGCAGTCCTGGGACGTCCCAGTGCGGCAAAGAAGCGCAGCATCTCGTTCCGCTTTTTTCAGGGAACAAGGGTTACACATGTAACCCGAGACGTTCCCTTTACAAAAAGCTTCACTTTGATGCTGCGCTTTTGCTAAGCGCTACGGGGAACGCAATACCCACGCCGCCATACTTGGGGCTGTCCGGACCCCTACGGTTGTGCAGTGAACTCACAAAAACACGAGAGGTCTCAGACATGAGCTTGAGATGTCGACTCAAGGGCATAAGAGCCCGGAGTAGCATAAACATCTAAACCATTCAATTTTGATGAATGTGAGCGGAGAGGACCAGCCTGCCACACCACAAACTTGTTCAGGCATGAGCTGAGATGTCGACTCAAGGGCATAAGAGCCCGGAGTAGCAAAGCATCTAACCCATAAAGTTCGATGAATGTGTGCGAAGAGAACCCTATCGCAACACAAAATTGTCATAAAAACTGATGAATGTGAGCGGAGAGGACCAGCCTGCCGCATCACAAACTTGTTCAGGCATGAGCTTAGATGTCGACTCAAGGGCATAAGAGCCCGGAGTAGCAAAGCATCTAACCCATAAAGTTCGATGAATGTGTGCGAAGAGAACCCTATCGCAACACAAACTTGTCATAAAAACTGATGAATGTGAGCGGAGAGGACCAGCCTGCTGCATCACAAACTTGTTTAGGCATGGGCTGAGATGTCGACTCAAGGACATAAGAGTCCGGAGTAGCAAAGCATCTAAGCCATAAAATTTGATTAATGTGTGTGGAGAGTACCAACCTGCCGCACCACAAACTTGTTTGGTGTCAACTCAAGGGCGTAAGAGCCCAGAGTGGCAAGAACATCCAAACTATAAAGTTTAATGAATGTGCGCGGAGAGGACCAACCAATGAATGTGCGCAGAGAGGACCACAAACTTGCTGCAGAGGGAGACCTCTAGCCAAGGCTTTAGAGGAGGAGAGCCCTCTGGTAGAGTGCGCCCTAAAACCTACTGGCGAAGCTTGACCGCGCGCCTCGTAGGCCCGGGCAGTAAGGTCCCTCACCCAAAGTGACAACCCGGTCACGGCTTCAAAGTGAAGAACTGCTGCCCTGAGTTTACGCCACTAGCAAATGCGGTGGACATAATTCTGAAGGGCACAGACTGGGCAAAGTCTGAGTAGTCTTTAGCTGCTCCGGCATTACAAACAGCAGGGAGCAGAAGGCTTAGAGAATGACTGGCCAAGGGTCAAGAAAGGCACCTTGGGCAGGTAGTCAGGGTGAGGGTGCAAAGAATGCTTTTGGTCCTACCTGGGGCAACTCAAAACAGGCCGGCAAAAGAGACAGAGCCTGTAGGTACCCAAGTCTCCTTAGAGACATAATTGCCATATGAAAAACCATCTTGAGAGTCAGAAGTCTACCAAACGCTGACTCTAGAGGTTTTAAAAAGGGGGGCCTTACCCTATGAAGAGGCCCTAGCAAGGATGCCCACCTGCCCACCGAGGTGTGACAAACCGAAGTGGAGGCCACATAGAACCTGGCAGTGGTGAGGCAAGTGCCCGCTGACAGTTCTTTCTACAGAGACTCCAAAACTGAAGCAAACTGGCAGTTAGCTGGTTCTGTAATATTAACTTATTAGAAGGAAACGCATGCAGGCACATTAGTGCCATGTATGCGCCACCACGATCAGCCCCACCGGGGGGGGGGGGGTTATTGACTCAGGGAGTAGTAGAGGAGACATTGCGCTATCAACATAGATGAAGAGGTCCTCTTCTGCCCTGTAAAATCTACCCAGATCAGTTCCAAGTGGAGGGAGCCCTAGCACTTGAAATGGTCTCGATAACCTCAGGAGAAAGCCCTGCGAACCTCAGTTGGTACCCTACAGGGGCCAAGCATGAAAGGTTTCACAATTCGGGCCAGGGATGAATATGTCCCCTGAGCCTGAGAAAGAAGGTCCTCCCTGTTCGAATCGACCAAGGCTGAACCGTAGAGGAGAGATATTAACTCCGAGAACCATATCCTGTTCGGCCAGCGTAGCTCATAAGTAGGAGGCAAGACCCTTGCTGGTGAACATTGGCCAAGACTCCTGGGTGCAGAGAAACCGGGGAAAGAAACGCATACAGATGTGCTGTGGGTCATGTATGTGACTTAACTTCCAGACCCAAGGGGGGGCTGGGTGACTCAGGGAGAAGTAGAGGAGACATTGCGCTATTCATAGAGGCGAAGAGGTCCTCTTCTGCCCTAAGATCTCACCCAAACTTGTTCCAAGTGGAAAAAGCCCGGCATTTAAAAAGGTCTCGATAACCTCAGGAGAGAGCCCTGTGTCCCTCAGTTGGTACCCTTAGGGGCCAAACATGAAATATTCCACAATTCGGGGCAGGGATGAAATATTGCCCTGTGCCTGAGATAGAAGATCCTTCCTGTTCAGAATCGCCCAAGGCAAGCCGTTGAGGGAAGAGATTAGCTCCGAGAACCAAGCCCTGTTCGGCCAGCGAACTCTGGGCAGCTACTACCTTAGGGTGGAGTTCTTAACTCCCCCGTTGGTATTTTCTGTCTGGACCGTAAATCTGCTCCCATATACGGGCATCCAGGGATATAACTGACCTGAGTGACAGGAGCTTGCCCTGGGCCCTAAGGAGAACCCAATGTGTCAGAAATACAGCTGACAAGAACATGGGTCTCCTTGATGATTTATGTAAGAGGCTACCGCTGTATTGTCCACCCGCACCAAGACATGGCAGCCTCAGGAGGAGGTATTTCAGGGCCAGAAATTCAGCCATCAACCCGAGACAGTGACTGTGACAACCGAGCTGACGACCCTCCTATCCCCTTAAGCTGGACGACCACTTAAGACCCGCTACCCCGCCCATCAGGGAGGCGTCTGTCGTTAGCAGCCTGCGACAACAAGATGCACCTAGAGTGGGACCCAAGGCAGAAAACCGGGGTCTGAACCACATAGAAAGGGAACGAAGCCTGAGGCGCGTAACCCTATTTAGCCTAGGGGTTTTGGTCAAGTCTCATGAGCAGAAGGTCCAGAGGGATCACCGTGGACACGTTCGCCCTGAGACCTGGGAATCGTTGATACTGATAACAGTGCAACCTTGACCTAGCCTGACTTTGTTCAGGGTGATCTGAATGGACTCAATACTAGCGGGAGACAGTTGTGCCCGCATTGTGATTGAACTCCATACGATGCCCCGATTGACAGTGTTCTGAGTTCTGGGTGTTGAGCCTCAACCCCAGAGAAACAGATGAGCTAAGACAATGTCCCTGTGCTGAACTGCCAGTTCCTGGAACTGCGCTAGGATCAGCCAGTCGTCTACATAATTCAGAATGCAGATG
Organism: Xyrauchen texanus; assembly: GCF_025860055.1. Classification (NCBI taxonomy): domain Eukaryota; kingdom Metazoa; phylum Chordata; class Actinopteri; order Cypriniformes; family Catostomidae; genus Xyrauchen; species Xyrauchen texanus. Next base: position 23,152,281 of record NC_068299.1, on the reverse strand, counting down.
CCCCGGAGTCGCAAGGAGCCAGCGCTACATCATGCATTGTGAATGTGCGGGTAAAAGGGGCTAGGCTGGGTGAAAGAACCTGACCCTGGAAGGCTTCGCCCCCGGAAGTGAACCTCAGGAACTTTCCATGTTGTAGCAGAACTTCTAAATGAAGTATAGAAGTGCATCATAAGATCGATGGTGACCAGCCAAACGAGTTGTAGGGCTTGAGACACGACTGTCTTGACAGGCATCATCTTGGACTTGAACACCCACGGGTAGTTCAAGCTTTAAGATCTAAGCCAGACGCCACCCCTCACCCTCCATGGGTAACGGGAAGTATTTAGTGTAATAACCTAACTCTCTCTCTGGAAGGGGAACACATACCATGGCCCCTTTAATCAGTAGATTGAGTCTTTTGTTTTTACAAAAAAAGAAATCCGGTTTACGGTAGTGAGAACACGCCGTTGAAACACGGAAAAGCGGAGAGTGAATTAAATCCTGACGCCCTTATAAGACCCACAGAAAAGAATATATCCGGCAGGAGTTTCCACGCTGCCAGGATCTCTGAGATGGGTATTATATTTTAACACTTCCTGTTGAGGGGTTGTCGGGTGTTTCGCATCCTGAATAAAATGCAGGAACAAAACCCAATTTTGATGGAAGCCTCTGCAACCCAAAACACCAAGAGGTGGCGGGAATGGAGGGGCTTCGAGGGGGTACCGGGAGGGGTGAAGTGAAGCACGCGCCCCGTCCCGAGGGGAGCTACCCCCTAATCTAGGTGCAAGACCATCAGGGTTTTCTCTTGGGTCTTGCTTTGGGGGCTGGCGAGGGCGGCGAGACTGTCCCCAATCCCTGGGAGGAGGAGCACGACTCGCCACGCTTTGCTTTTGAGCCTCCCTTCAGTCAGGACCGAGGCGGGTCTGCGGCTTGCTCGTCAAGCGCAGAACCCACACTCAGGTCGTCCAGGGGGTCAGCCTGGTACACCTGTAACCTGCTGCTTGATAAGCCCTTCCCACTTAAGTGGAGGTTGTCCTACAATGCTTTGAGGGGAGAGAGGGCTTCTTAAGTGACGATGCCGAGCCCGGCGAGAGATAGCCCGCAAGCGTCTCTTCGACCGGCAGCATCACTGAATACCGCCGTGCCTCAGCACCCACGATAGTCGAATATAATGATGTCGAGGGTATGCGAACACGGAAGAAAATATATATATATATATATATATATATATATATATATATATATATATTATTTTTATTTATTTATTTATTTTTTTTGGGGGTTCTCCATGAGCGAAAAAGCTCTTCATGGAGGTTATCAAAGAAGGGAAGGGACCCATGAGGCGTTCCCTTTCATAGACTGGAAGATAAAATATATCCCCTAATTTGGAGCGTTTGGGGGTCTCTTTTCGCGTGGCCAGTCCAATCTGGCAACCGCACGAGTAACAACATCGAGCAATTCCTCCGTAGATTTTCTATCGCGGATGGAAAGCTCGGAGGCGGGAAGAGAATCGCGATCCACCTCATGATCCGAAGAAGCGTCGAGATCATGTGTGAAGGACCAGCTGGGTTTGGGGAGAGAGTGAGCGAAAGGGATCAACCCGTCTCTTGCTCCTCAGCCAAATCCATGCAAGAGCCCCACGAACGATTTATTTATTTTTTTTCCGTGAGTGCTGACTCCCGGAAGCAAGCGAGGCGAGCACGACGCACTCTGCCTGTTAAAGCAAATCGCAGTGCTCGCACCTGCCCTGTTGCAACACGAGAGCAGCGTGCTCTTACCCCCAAACAAACAGAGCAAAAACTGATGTGTGTCCTCTTCAGCTATAGAGCGAGAAGAGGGGATTTCAGTCATTCTCTCTTTTTCTAAACAGAAGAGAACAACGTTCACTGCACACTGTCTAACTGATTCTAACTTCTAACAGAGGAAAGAAAGTTTTGACAGGGTTTGTGAAACACACAGAAACAGAATCGCTCTGAAAAAAGAGTTTCTGACGACACCTGGTGACGTATCCATTTATAGCCTGGCCGAGGCTATAATTTCCGGTCAATGTTCATTGACGTGTTTCACACATTATTCAGCTCGGTTCACAGCTAGAGTTGTTCCCCGTAGCGCTTAGCAAAAGCGCAGCATCAAAGTGAAGCTTTTTGTAAAGGGAACATATTTTAGCAGCTATTTGATCTAGTCCTAGTCCTTTCACTTGATCGGAACCAAACCAGTGCAGAAAGATTCTCTGGAATCCCATTATTAATAATTATCAAAAAAGGTTTTAACTTTCGCAATTAAATGTCGCAAAGCTACACCAAAACATAGGCTGTGTGCATTGCCACTTTTACTTATAGATTTATAACTCTTGAATGGAATGAGATATTTCCACAAAATTTGAGACACTATATGGTGTCATTCAGACGAAATATGAAAATAATTGCATACCTTTGCCTCTTGGTGGCACTATAACATTGAGGAATGTAAAAAATACAGAATCTTTGTGATACTGCACTTGATGTTGCTCAAAATTAAGGCACTTTAACATTGTTTTAATTGTTTTCAGGCTATCTAATTAGGTTGGCTTGAATCATCCCACATCGTTTGGCATAGACCCATGAATGATGACTTTTCTAAGGGATGGGGGGTACAGTGGACCACTGGGGGGCAAAAAAACATACCAAAAAATTCCATAGACGTTGCATTGTGACAGTCACTGGATGTGCACCCTCCTACCTCCACTCACCTTTCAGTGAGTGAATGGTGCCTTGTGGTACAAGCACAAAGAGGCACAAAATCACATTCCTGAACTTTTGTTTTCACTTCACCTCAGTGATGAAATTATAGAGTAAACCATACTGTTCCATGGGAAATAGTCTCCAGTGATTATACATCTGCTCTTAAACCATTGCAGCACTTCTGAGATATCTGTCTCATTAGGATAAAATGCTTATGTTGTAATATTCCTTATTTTGTTTAGATGAGGCCAAGCCAGTTTGGATAAAAGCATCTGCTAAATTAATCAATGCAAATGTAACTTTAAAAAAGTACACAGATAACTTACGGCAATGTGAGTGTATGCAAAATATAAAAATACAGCATGTTTTTGGTATTTGAAAGGTGCATTTAAATACTGTATGTTAAGATTTTCACAAAGCTTTTCACAAAGACTTAATTTTCACAAGATTACAGACTTTAACATTGTCAATCAGCATGCACGTCATCCTACTGTTTGTGCAAAAGAATCAGCATTCAGATCTGTTGAGTGCGGTACATTATTACATGACATTAGGAAAAACTTTTCCTTGATGTTTTGACATACAGTATAAGAGGTCATTGTCCTATAAATACATACTCTACATTTCAGAACTGAAAACTTCCTGCTTAATAGAAAAATAGCATTTATTTAAGCCAGGCTCTAGAAACAGATTGTTTGAAATTTGTGGAGCTTGTATGTCACAAGGACAAAATACATCTGCATAATGACTGCCATCAGCAAGTCATTAATGCCTATTTTTCATCATTGCAACTTTAGCTCCACCCACTGGAGCTCAGTCACACAGACAGTCACACAGATGCAGAGGAGAGACATGGGCCTGTCATGGGAGATTCATCTACAGCAAAGCGGATTTATACAGGACACCTTGCGGAACTGGCATGATGTGTGAAATCGCCTCCGTCTGCTTTTTCACCGCCGAGATTTTACACATCATGCCACGGGGCACACTTTTTGGGCGGCGCCGTGGCATGATGTGTGAAATTGTCTCCGTCTGCTTCTTCACTGCCGAGAACTGCTGGGCCTGCTCGCCGAAGGCGTCCCCCTGCTACCAAACAACGGCAGGCAGCTCCGCAACCTGGGCCCAGCTCTCAGCCCCAGTGTCGAGCACCTCGCAGGCGGCGTGCGAACCCCGTCTCCAGGACCCCTTCCCGGACCAGAAAATCTCCGAAGCGCTTCTGAGACGGGCAACCCAGGCAGTCGGATGTTCGCTCCGGAGATGGTACCAAGACCACTCCGTCCCCGGTGGAGGGCCGGGAGGAGAATCCTTGTTTTCCTTATTTTCAATTGCCGCACCCTCTCCGGGTTGCGGTACCCACATGTTCAATAAAAGAGTGATTTCCCCACTTCCACGTTCTCACGGCACCCCGGTTCCCTGGACTCAGCTCCCTAGCCTCCGGCCCCGCGACTGCCCCGGCTGGCCAGTGCTGATGCGTTCCGAAGACGCCTCCTTAGGACCTCTTCCTCAGTCTCTAACTCGTCCCCTGCCGGGTGCGTGGAGCAAGGTAACTGCTTTGAGTCTATTCTCAGCACCCTAGCCTCGGGACATCCTCCATGCTCCCAACATGCTATCTCCTGCTCCCCCCCGGGGAAAGACCGCCTTCCCTGACTTAAGAAGGCCGCGCCTGCTGGTCTTGCTCCCACACTAGGCATATAACACCTTTTTCCCCCCTCAGGGGTGCGGGAAACCTAAGGTTTGTATGCAAAAAAAGAAAAAAAGTAGTTGGGGGCGTTGGGGAGGGCTACGTGCAGCTGGCACAGGCACCTCTAGCATGTAATAACCTGCTGTGCACCTGTTTCGACAGTCACATAACACGGTCAGTGTGTGGTGCTTTTCTATGGACCCCTTGTGTCACTTAATTCGACACAACTTCATGTGAGTGACAGAAGGGGGACGTCATGGTTACTGTCTTAACCTCCGTTCCCCGAGGGAGGGAACGAGACAGTGTGTCCCTCCTGCCACAGCACTAGACCTAGCACTGTAAATGGCCGTGCTTCATTTTCGGCTCCTCAGTGCAAAATCCTGACTGGCATTCGCTGCCCCACTTCCCTTTATAACCGTATGTCCAGAACGGGGCATGCAAACTCTGTCTGCCAACTTGACATTGGCCTTTTCTCAAGTTCAGAGGTACGATTCGGCGTCCAAGGAAGACCCCTTGTGTCAATTCATTCGACACAACGTCTCGTTCCCTCCCTCGGGGAATGGAGGTTACGACAGTAACCATGACGTTATGCTGCATAAAACAATTCCTTTTCCTGGTTTATGTTCTGCTTAAGGTTAATCTTTATTTGCAGGTATAAATGTGGCTCTAGATATTTAATCTGAATGTATTTTTTCTCCATTATTCTCTCATAACTCATATTCTGTTGTTTTTTTTAAACTCAGAGAGAGTTTGTGGCTCCTGTGGCATACTGTCATTAATATGAGATTAGGTAAGCTCTTTGCTTGTTGTGCATTTTATCTCATTGTTGAGTATGGCTCCATCATTCTAATCTAACACAGGATAATGCATCTCCCAATGATCTCTTGCATTCAGCTGACAGGACACTATTCTGAGGAGGGTGTTCTTTTACAAAGAGCTGCTACAGAAACTATTGAATGGTGGATGAGATCCAAACATACACACACACTCTCGTGTAATTATCTCATCTTAACCACCCACACAGGGCTAAGCTCACACTTGCTTGCATCACTGTAAACGAACCTGATGGGTAAAATGCTTTTTAGCACCTGATAAAGAACTTTTTTAATTATATCCTAACATCACCTACCAATACTCTTCGACACAAAGCCCACTTGCAGGGATTATTAACCAAAAAATGAAAATGATGTTATCATTTACTTACCCTCATGTTGTTCGAAACATGTATGGCTTTCTTTCTTGATTGGAACACAAAAAGGACAGCACAATGTTTGCCAGAAAGATAGCTCAGCCACAATTTTTCATTGTATGTGGAAAAAAATGCAGTGGAAGTGAATTCTGACTGAAGCTGTCAGTCTCTTACATTCTGTCTTACATCTCATTTTGTGTTTCAATAGCAGAAAAGAATTCAAGTTCAAAACCCAACCAAATCAAACAGAATGTATTTATTTTTTCTGGGTGAACTATCCCTTTAAGATGAATCAGTCTAGCTTTGAACTCATAACCTCATAGAAGGGTTCAGCCATGGTGTCAGTTTGAAGGAGAACCTGGTAGGTTAATTCCCCCTGAGGTCCCTCTGGAATTTCCTATGTGTGTTTAGAATGGTGTTGTTAAATATGAGTTAAAAAAGGTATTTGTTAAACATTACTTGAAGATACTTAGACGCTCATGAATTTTGAATCAGTTGCCTCTGCGTCTGAGACGTCAACCCACATGTGGCTTGCTGAGCTCGTTACCGCGGAGACATAGCACATGTTGGGGCTTCACACCATCCACCGCGGCATCCACACACAACTCACCACACACCGAGATCTAACCAGTTATAGAGACAATGAGGAGGTTAGCCCATGTGACTCTACCTTCCCTAGCAACCAGGCCAATTTGGTTGCTTAGGAGACCTGAATGGAGTCACTCAGCATGCCCTGGGATTCGAACTCGCGACTCCAGGGGTGATAGTTAGCATCTTTACTCGCTGAACTGCCCAGCACCCCCCGAAGCCGCCATGTTTAAAAAAACATTTAATTGCTAACAAGTTGCTAAATATGGACAACTACCATAAGTATGTGAAAAAAGACATGGTGGCTTCAAAATTCATGTTTGGGGAATGAATATGTGTAGTTTATGTTGAAAAACAAACATAATTGCCATTATGAAAAACCCATAGGAAAATCAAGAGGGATCCCATGGTTGAAAATACTAATTATATTCCTCTCTATGTGTGTAAGACTTAAGCTTAACCATACATTCTACATCTGGACTGCTTGTGTTCCTCTCATAGTTACACATGTTCTTTTATGTTCCTTCTCCTTCAGAGGACCGATTCCTGTCAGCACGCCATGCTGGCTCTCTTTGCACCTGTCCATGCCTCTCTGAAGCTTCGCCTCACCCTACTCAACCTTGTGTAATTACCTAGCAAAGGATTCAGGCTCATGCCTCCACACTGCCTCTGCCAGGCTCCTCTTCGCTTAAGTTTTAATTGAAATTCAAGTGCTAATCTTTGAAGTTGACTAGCTCTGTAACTGCTTGAGGTCTTTCAGACATATTGGTTTTTTGGAGGGGCGGGGAGAGGGGCTGAAATTGAGAAGTAACGGAGGGTTTTGGATAAAGGAAAAAAAAAATTAATGCATTTTTGTATTTTTTATTTTAAGGGCAGCGTTGTTTGCATATTGAACCCTTAAGAAAGATAAAAGATGGAAAACTGAGGTATGTAATTCCTGTGACTCTAGCGCCACCGAACGGTCTGCAAAAATAAACACTGTTTTCAAAACAGCTTTCTGTTTGGGCGGGTCTATGTTTACAATCACTACTTTTCCATCCAAGTATTTTTTTGACAAAAATATTTTAGCATATCAAAATAAAGCTGATGGAAACGCAAATTATCGCTAGAATTTCACAAGTGTCTACATAATATTTTTCCCTTTAACTCTAGTGCATAAATGCCGATACTTAAAATGTCCCGAAAAACTGGTTTGGAAACACTTTGTGTTGAGAAAATTGGCATTAATGCAAAAATATAGTGTCACATGACAGAGTTTACCCCAATCTATAGCCTGTGTGTTACGAATGGGCAGCGAAGGCAGACGAGGAGATGCGGATCCAAATGCAGTTCAATTTTATTACATAAACAAACAGGCAAAACACAAAGGAAAACCCTCAATGGGGAAATAAACACTAGACTGAGGAAACAGGTAGGGAACACATACCGGGCTAACAACATTCAACGAACGACAAGGGGTGAACAAAAAGCAGGGCTTAAATACACAGTGAGTGATGACTGAATGAGATACAGGTAAAAACAATGAACAAAATGGCAGTGAAGATGGCAGGTGGATTCTGGGAAGTGTAGTTCTAAACAGGGACAAGTGAACATGAAGGCTAACCAAAAGACAAAAGTGAAAACTAAGGAATGCAAAGGTGGCAGACAAAGGGCAACAGTGAAACAAGACAAGAAATTCCTAACACTGTGTTAATCATGATGACAGTATACATTCTTGAAAGCTAATTTATTGTACATGATTATGGATTGATCTTAATTCCATATATATCTGATGCTGCAAACATGACACTTCCAGGAGTGCCAAAACAAATATCTGGTATCATGCACATTGACAAGTGCATGGAGAACAAATTACTGGATTTTATTTTTAGACCTATATATGGAGGTGGAGTAGTGGGCTAAACACTGAACTAGTAAGCAGAAGGTTGTAGGTTTGATCCCCACATCCACCACCATTGTGTCCTTGAGCAAGGCACATAACTCCAGGTTGCTCCGGGGGTGTTGTTCTGTAATTAGGGCACTGTAAGTTGCTTTGGATAAAAGCATCTGCCAAATGCATAAATGTAAATATATGTCTTTTCTTTAAACAAACTTTTTTCAAGACTATAAACTATCTGAACTATTTGTCCAATGCTGAGTTCACTATCAGAAAACAAGCTTTTGAACTGTTTAAAACATTAAAATATTTTAAATCTAACCCTCTTTACCTCGGATCGCATTTGCTGTGCTTCTTCAGAAAATGTAAATTGCATTATGACACAAAAATCTATTTGAGATGACAATCATGTTCAGTTGGTCATTAAAAGTTGTTGGACAAATATGCGGTACATAATGCAGTTGTGATATATAATTAATAGTTTAATATAAAATTGAACCAAAAAGACAAACACACACAGGTGTCGGACAGCTGTCCGTAAATCTCTCTCTCTCTCTCTGTTGCACTACCCTCTTTGGTCTGCCTTTAGCTAATCAGCCTGATTAGGGGCTGTGTGTGCAGAATCATGATCCGGCCCTGCCCTCCGCCCAGCCTCAGTAGCATATGCAAACCCTGATATTACACTGCATAATTCTTTTCGTTATTAGCTGTGCACTCAGCATATAGGCTCCACATGAGTGGATGGTACTTATGCCAAGATTTAAAGTTTCCCCCACTACGTGTTCCAACCGATGGCCACCTGCGATAGGTGCAACATCAGGACCAATATTACAGTCCTATCAGAAGTTCCCTTTTGATTGCAGTTCCTCCTCTTCTGATTTCTTTTATTTGTGAAATTAAAATGACAGGAAACTGGCTAATTTTAATTAATTGAAATACTGAATACTCTCCCCATTTAACCAAAACTTCGCAGGAAACAAATTAGGAAAAAAATTGCTTTTCTCATCTGCCAAAATAATGTAATGCATTTTAATGATCTGAATTGTTACATTTATTATATATACTTATAAATATTTAAATATAACTATTTATAATTATTAAATTATTATATATTGAATTATTTTTATTTGAGAGATTTTATCTGTAGATGTATATAAATGTGATTAATTGCGATTCATTTGATTAATTAATCAGCATATCATGTAATTCATTTGATTAACATATTTTATCAATTGACAGCCTAAAAATTAATTTTTACTCCAAGCTGTACACTTTATACTCAGTGAAAACAATGAATGTCAGGGTATCCGCGGGTCCTTAAAAAGTCTTAGAACAGTCTTAAATTTACTTTTTAAAATTGAAGGCCATAAAAAGTCTTAAATATCTTAAATAAATTATAAGAAGTCTTACATTTAGTTTGCCGAGGTCTTAAATTTTGAGGCGTGAATAGAGGAGACGCTTAAAACAGCAGAATCTGCACCAGTCAAAATCATCTCTCTCTCTCTATCTCTCTCGTGCATCCGTCATTTAGCAGTAGACCCTTGAGTTTAGCGCATGCAGTGAAGCGCATATTTACTGAACTTATGATGTTACACATGTATAAACCTTCATAAACACGTTAATCCGAATGGTGTTATTTTGAGTCTCTATCACTATCGTTCCTGCTTATAATCGACAAATCGGTCAACGTTACAATTTGCAAGCACGCAAGGTTGGAGTGGCCTTTTGACGCCTTTCAAATTATGTGCTTCCTTATTTTACACTACCTTTGACAATAATTGTAGAGCTAACAGAACTTCTCAGCTGCAGAGTTACACCTGTTATATCTCTCATCTCCATCTTTCTAGATCTAGGGCTGCCAATGCAATTGATCTCACGCTCTCACGTCACTTCCCTTTTCTCACACAGTTAATATTTTGCAGAGCAAAGAGGACACTAACAGCACATGGACAGACAAGACAGAGCAGTCTGCATTATACTGCAAGTAATTCAGACCAATCAGGGTGAAAGCAGCAGCACAGCGTCTCTCCTCTTTCATAATGTTTCTGCAAAGTTTGAGTTGAAATGATCTCAGTCCAGTCAGCTCTGTTGATGATCTTGAAGCCACAGCAGTCAACGAGAGCCCTCGGAATAATTTTTCAACAATGTAATCCGATAAAAGTTTTTTTGTGCATGTTTTTGCCACCACTTCCGTGTTTGACATAAGCGGTGACATTGCCAAAGCACTGGTCTAATGCGTCATGTCTTGCTAGAAAGCAAGTGACTAAAGAGAAAGGTCAAAATATAGGCTACATACTTTAGGCTTCATGCATTCTTAATGATTTAATTTAGAATTTTAATGTTGTATTAACTTATTAATATATAAATGCACAATAAATTCAAAAGTGGTCTTAGATCTTTCTTTTATTTGGCCTTAAAAAGTCTTACATTTCATTCCTTCGAACCTGCAGATACCCTGGACTGCTCATTACCAGCCAAGTGAAACTAGAAATTAATTTATAGATTTAATGTTTTTTTTCTGCATTTCATGAGGCTAAATCATCTTAAGTTTGATGTTGTTCCAGGGCAATCATTTCAGGATAATATTAGTATACAAACTTCATTATGAAAAGACTGTCTAATTCAAAAGCTTTTATACATGCTAATAGTCTCTCTGAAATGCAATATAGTTTTCCTAAGTACAAGAAAGAGGACTGCATTACAGCCAGGTGATAGCCCATGTTATCAAACACACCTGTTATGCGACTAAACTGTCAATCATGTGCATTACAATTTATTGGAATTTTGTTGTGACATTCTGCTTATTTGAAAGCTCATCCAATCATCATATAATCAGGGTAGGCAGAATTTCCGATATATGTCGTTGAAATACAAAATACTATTTTGTACTTTGTATATTAAAGTCTTTGAAAAAACATCAAATGAAATTTGTATTTAAGTTTGTTATTTGTGTATTTTCAAAATACATAAAATACTTTGTGCCAGTCAACCTCTTTATTAGGCTGCTGATTTCCTATGTCAACTAGTTCAGGCATGCCCACTAACCCCATGTGTCATGCATACGAGCTGCAGATGTCAGAGAGAATGGCTCCATCTAACATTTCTGCAAGGAAATATGGAGTCATGCTGCGTCCATTCAATCGGATGTGGGATATTCCTACTTGAAATCTCTGATCTCCAAACATAAAGGCATTCCAATGCCATTCCAACGCTCCTGTTAGCTTAACAGCTTTTCGACTGTCACCAGAGACGTTTACTAGACACCCAATTGATAAACAATGCAGCAATGATAGTATTTGTGCTGCAGGTGTACATTTATATATATATAAAAAAAAGAGTGTATAATATACCATATATTATACATCTGTTTTTGCAGGCGTTTGTTAAACTAGTTTTAATACGATGTAATGTAAGATCTTGGATACATTTATCAATATTACTTAATACAAGTTAATGTTTATCACTTATTTTCTATATCTCAGAGATCTCCCCTGGTGCTGACATGTTTGTGTAATGTCATGCACCTGCATCTTGAAATTGGACGCTGCCTTCAAGTGCACAGGAAGCTCGTATCTCCAAGTCAGGTATTCATTACAACGACAGGTCACGCATTAATGTGGGAAACAAAATAAGGAGGAAGCCAAACTTAAACAATCACACAATGCCTTTTTCTATTGTATTGGAGAATTAACATTAGTGAATAAACCTGCATCACTTATAAATGGCATATGATTTATTAATGCATGTATCTAACATATTTATTAATTAATTTGCTTAAAACAAACTGTGAAGGTTGAGTAATTTGTTGACTGTCATATGTATATATAACAAATTATTATTATTGAAATAAGTATAGAAGTTGAAATCATTTTGCAAAATCATTGCTTTTCATCATCTTCCATTTCAACATGCCTCTTCCAACATCCCAACTCGGAAGCTCATGTATCATCTAGAATTCTGAGTTTCCCACTCGTTAATGCGACTCATAATCGTAATTACGATATTTCCGAATCCAATTGAAGTGCACATGTTGATACTTTCTGCATGTGTTTCCCATTTGGAATTCCCACTTGAAGTGGCGTTCCATTGCACTTTTCCAAGTAGGAAGTTATTGAAATCTAATTGTATACATGTACCATGTACCATTGACTCCCATTGAAGTATGGCTTCAGTAGCACTCTGCTGGATATGTGTCCACTGACTTCCGTGTACACATTTCTGTAAAAAATAAACAGATTATTTTACTTGAACATACGATAGTAATGTGAGATATTTTACAGTTTTAATTCACTAAAATATTAAAATGTGGAAATAATAATATGTAATTTACATAGATTATTTGTACATATATTAAACTTTTTCATAGGGGAAGCCATGCTACATGTGTACTGTAGTCTTAAAACAATGACCGTGGACTTGAAAAACATGAGCATACATGTATTTTGCATTGCATTCTTTATTTCTATTAAATTTACATTTATTTATATTACTACATACTGTTTTACACTGTTGTGGAGAGATGTTTCTTTTGTCCAAGCAGCCATCAAATTGGAATAAAAGTAACTTTTGTTGAACTACTCGTAGACATTCTTCAGCAGTCAGTATTGGTTTCTATCACAGTACAGAGTAATCTCTCTCAGTGAATAGAATCATCAAGGTCTCCACCAAGCTGGAGAAAGCTACTTAATTTACGGGATGGAGATTTTGGAGTGGAGTTTTTATTCTCTCTCGCTCTCTCTCTCTCTCTCTCTCTCTCTCTCTCTCTCTCTCAGTCTCTCTCTCTTTTATTTGTCTTTTGTAATTAAGAAGTTTTACATTATCTTTTCTGGAAACCCTTGCAACCCTGCAAACAGCATTTCCTTAATGGATCAGAATACTGAAATGGTGAATAGATTGAACGCAGTCTACACACATTCCAGGAGATTCCTTTCTCAGTGTTTGCCTTAGAGAAGAAACCTCCAATTTGGCAGTTCATTCCAGCAGATCTATTTCCTGTGGCACTAACCTAGAAACTTTAATCTTGGTTTTCCATTATATGCCATATATATACAGCATACCACAGGCTAGTAATCTACTTAGATTTGAGGAAATCATTGATTTTCTCAATTTTTAACTTGAAGATCTATGTCTTGGTTTTTTTTTTCCTTCTTCTTGAGGCTGTAGTGCTGTCTGACAGAAGACATCTTGAGCAGTGTAGTAATCCAGATAAAACGTCTTGGGTTACATGTGTAACCCTTGTTCCCTGAAAAAAGCGGAATGAGATGCTGCGCTGCTAAGCGCTATGGGGAACAACTCTAGCTGTGAACCGAGCTGAAATAGTGTGTGTAACACGTCAATGAACATTGACTGGAATTTATAGCCTTGGCTGATGTAATCATTAGATGCACCTGTGGCCAGGCTATAAATGGATACGTCACCAGGAGTCGTCAGATACTTCTTTTTGAAGAGCAGTCCTGGGACATCCCAGTGCGGCAAAGCAGTGCAGCATCTCGTTCCGCTTTTTTCAGGGAACAAGGGTTACACATGTAACCCGAGACGTTCCCTTTACAAAAAGCTTCACTTTGATGCTGCGCTGCTAGGCGCTATGGGGAACGCAATACCCACGCCGCCGCACTTGGGGCTGTCCGGACCCCTACGGTTGTGCAGTGTACTCACAAAAACGCGAGAGGTCTCAGACATGAGCTTGAGATGTCGACTCAAGGGCATAAGAGCCCGGAGAGTAGCATGAACATCTAAACCATTCAATTTTGATGAATGTGTGCGGAGAGGACCAGCCTGCCGCATTACAAACTTGTTCAGGCATGATCTCAGATGTCGACTCAAGGGCATAAGAGCCCGGAGTAGCAAAGCATCTAACCCATAAAGTTCGATGAATGTGTGCGAAGAGAACCCTATCGCAACACAAACTTGTCATTAAAACTGATGAATGTGAGCGGAGAGGACCAGCCTGCCGCATCACAAACTTGTTCAGGCATGAGCTGAGATGTCGACACAAGGGCATAAGAGCCCGGAGTAGCAAAGCATCTAACCCATAAAGTTCGATGACTGTGTGCGAAGAGAACCCTATCGCAACACAAACTTGTCATAAAAACTGATGAATGTGAGCGGAGAAGACCAGCCTGCCACATCACAAACTTGTTTAGGCATGGGCTGAGATGTCGACTCAAGGGCATAAGAGCCCGGAGTAGCAAAGCATCTAACCCATAAAGTTCGATGAATGTGTGCGAAGAGAACCCTATCGCAACACAAACTTGTCATAAAAACTGATGAATGTGAGTGGAGAGGACCAGCCTGCCACATCACAAACTTGATCAGGTATGAGCTGAGATGTCGACTCAAGGGCATAAGAGCCCGGAGTGCAGAACATCCAAACTAAAAAAGTCCAATGAATGTGTGCGGAGAGGACAACCTGCCTCATCACAAACTTGTTTAGGCATGGGCTGAGATGTCGACTCAAAGACATAAGAGTCCGGAGTAGCAAAGCATCTAGCCCATAAAGTTCGATGAATGTGTGCGAAGAGAACCCTATCGCAACACAAACTTGTCATAAAAACTGATGAATGTGAGCGGAGAGGACCAGCCTGCCGCATCACAAACTTGTCCAGACATGAGCTTGAGATGTTGACTCAAGGGCATAAGAGCGGCACAACATCCAAACTATAAAAATCTAATGAATGTGTGCGGAGAGGACAACCTGCCGCATCACAAACTTGCTGCAGAGGGAGACCTCTAGCCAAGGTTTTAGAGGAGGAGAGCCCTCTGGTAGAGTGCACCCTGAAACCTACTGGCGAAGCTTGACCGCGCGCCTCGTAGGCCCGGGCAATAATGAGGATGCCTCTTTGAGGGCACCCCGCCCACCAAGCCGTGGCAAACTGCAGTGGCCACATAGAACCTGGCAATGGCGAGGCAAGTGCCCGCTGACAGTTCTTTCTACAGAAAATCCAGAACTGAAGCAAACTGGCAGTTAGCTGGTTCTGTAATAAGAACTTTAGTAGAAGGAAACGCATGCAGGCGCATTTGCGGGATGTTCAGCCCCTCCCGAGGGGGAATGGGCGACTCGGGGAGAAGTAGAGGAGACATTGCGCTATCAACAGAGGCGAAGAGGTCCTCTTCTGCCCTGTAAAATCTACCCAGATCAGTTCCAAGTGGAGGGAGCCCTAGCACTTGAAATGGTCTCGATAACCTCAAGAGAAAACCCTGTGAACCTCATTTGGTACCCTTAGGAGTCAGACATGAAAGGTTTCACAATTCGGGCCAAGGATGAGAAGGTCCTCCCTGTTTGGAATCGCCCAAGGCGAGTCGTCGAGGAGAGGAATTAACTACGAGAAACATCCTGTTCGGCCAGCGCAGCGCCATTAATAGGAGGCAAGACCCTTGCTGGTGAACATTGCCAAGACTCCTGGGAGCAGAGAAACCAGGGAAAGAAACACATACAGACGCATTCTGGGTCATGTATGTGTCTTAACGTCCAGACCCAAGGGGGCTGGGTGATTTCAGGGGGAAGTAGAGGAGACATTGCACTATTCATAGAGGCGAAGAGGTCCTCTTCTGCCCTAAGATCTCACCCAAACTTGTTCCAAGTGGAAAAAGCCTGGCATTTAAAAAGGTCTCGATAACCTCAGGAGAGAGCCCTGTGTCCCTCAGTTGGTACCCTTAGGGGCCAAACATGAAAGATTCCACAATTCGGGGCAGGGATGAAATATTGCCCTGTGCCTGAGATAGAAGATCCTTCCTCTTCGGAATCTCCCAAGGCGAGCCGTCGAGGGAAGAAATTCGCTCCGAGAACCAAGCCCTGTTCGGCCAGCGCGGTGCTATCAGTAAGAGGCAAAAACCCTTGCTGGCGAACTCTGGCCAACTACTACCTTAGGGTGGAGTTCTTAACTCCCACGTTGGTATTTTCTGTCTGGACAGTAAATCTGCTCCCATATATGGGCATCCAGGGATATAACTGACCTGAGTGACAGGAGCTTGCCCTGGGCCCTAAGGAGAATCCGACGTGTCAGAAATACAGCTGACAGGAACGTGGGTCTCCTTGATGATTTATGTAAGAGGCTACCGCTGTATTGTCCACCCGCACCAAGACATGGCAGCCTCAGGAGGAGGTATTTCAGGGCCAGAAATACAGCCATCAACCCGAGACAGTGACTGTGACAACCGAGCTGACGACCCTCCTATCCCCTTAAGCTGGACGACCACTTAAGGCCTCTACCCCGCCCATCAGGGAGGCGTCTGTCGTTAGCAGCCTGCGACAACAAGACGCACCAAGAGTGGGACCCAAGGCAGAAAACCGGGGTCTGAACCACATAGAAAGGGAACGAAGCCTGAGGCGCGTAACCCTATTTAGCCTAGGGGTTTTGGCCCTTGGAAGAAATCCCCTGGCTTTTGGCCACAACAAAAACGGTCTCATGAGCAGAAGGTCCAGAGGGATCACCATGGACGCGTTCGCCCTGAGACCTGGAAATCGTTTATACTGAAAACAGTGCAACCTTGACCTAGCCTGACTTTGCTCAGGGTGATCTGAATGGACTCAATACTAGTGGGAGACAGTTGTGCCCGCATTGTGATTGAACTCCATACGATGCCCCGATAGACAGTGTTCTGAGTGGGAGAGAGGACGCTTTTCTTGGCCTTGAGCCTCAACCCCAGAGAAACAGATGAGCTAAGACGATGTCCCTGTGCTGAACTGCCAGTTCCTGGAACTGCGCTAGGATCAGCCAGTCGTCTACATAATTCAGAATGCAGATGCCCCGGAGTCGCAAGGAGCCAGCGCTACATCATGCATTGTGAATGTGCGGGTAAAAAGGGCTAGGCTGAGTGAAAGAACCTGACCATGGAAGACTTCGCCCCCGGAAGTGAACCTCAGGAACATTCCATGTTGTGGCAGAACTTCTAAATGAAGTATAGAAGTGCATCATAAGATCGATGGTGACCAGCCAAACGAGTTGTAGGGCTTGAGACATGACCGTCTTGACAGGCATCATCTTGGACTTGAACACCCACGGGTAGTTCAAGCTTTAAGATCTAAGCCAGACGCCACCCCTCACCCTCCATGGGAAACGGGAAGTATTTAGTGTAATAACCTAACTCTCTCTCTGGAAGGGGAACACATACCATGGCCCCTTTAACCAGGAGATTGAGTTTTTTGTTTTTACAAAAAAAGAAATCCGGTTTATGGTAGTGAGAACACGCCGTTGAAACACGGAAAAGCGGCGAGTGAATTAAATCCTGATGCCCTTATAAGACCCACAGAAAAGAATATATCCGGCAGAAGTTTCCACGCTGCCAGGATCTCTGAGATGGGTATTATATTTTAACACTTCCTGTTGAGGGGTTGTCGGGTGTTTTGCATCCTGAATAAAATGCAGGAACAGCGAAAACACCCAATTTTGAGGGAAGCCTCTGCAACCCGAAACACCAAGAGGTGGCGGGAATGGAGGGGCTTCGAGGGGGTACCGGGAGGGGTGAAGTGAAGCACGCGCAACGTCCCGAGGGGAGCTACCCCCTAATCTAGGCACAAGACTGTCAGGGTTTTCTCTTGGGTCTTGCTTCGGGGGCTGGCAAGAGCGGCGAGACTGTCCCCAATCCCTGGGAGGAGGAGCACGACTCGCCACGCTTTGCTTTTGAGCCTCCCTTCAGTCAGGACCGAGGCGGGTCTGAGGCTTGCTCGTCAAGTGCAGAACCCACACTCAGGTCGTCCAGGAGGTCAGCCTGGTACACCTGTAAAACAGCATAGTGTGCAGAGCAGCACCAGCCTGACATGCTGCTTGATAAGCCCTTCCCACTAAAGTGGTGGTTGTCCTACAAGGCAAAGTGACGATGCTAAGCCCGGCGAGAGATAGCCCGCAAGCGTCTCTTCGACCGGCGGCATCACTGAATACCCCCGTGCCTCAGCACCCACGATAGTCGAATATAATGACGTCGAGGGTATGTGAACATGGGAAGAAAATATATATATATATATATATATATATATATATATATATATATATATATATATATTTTTTTTTTTTTTAAGGGGTTCTCCATGAGCGATAAAGCTCTTCATGGAGGTTATCAATGAAGGGAAGGGACCCATGAGGCGTTCCCTTGCTTCGACTGGAAGATAAAATCTATCCCCTAATTTGCAGCACTTGGGGGTCTCTTTTTCGCGTGGCCAGTCCAATCTGGCAACCGCACGAGTAACAACATCGAGCAATTCCTCCGTAGATTTTCTATCGCGGACGGAAAGCTCGGAGGCGGGAAGAGAATCGCGATCCAACTCATGATCCGAAGAAGCGTCGGAACGCGCTTCGAGATCATGTGAAGGACCAGCTGGGTTTGGGGAGAAAGTGAGAGAAAGGGAACAACCCGCCTCTTGCTCCTCAGCCCAATCCATGCAAGAGCCCCACGAACGATCTTTTTTTTTCGTGAGTGCTGACTCCCGGAAGCAAGCGAGGCGAGCACGACGCACTCTGCCTGTTAAAGCAAATCGCAGTGCTCGCACCCGCCCTGCTGCAACGCGAGAGCAGCGTGCTCTTACCCCCAAACAAACAGCAAAAACGGATGTGTGTCGTCTTCAGCTACAGAGCGAGAAGAGGGGAACGCACCGTTTGCGGCTTTCAGTCATTCTCTCTTTTTTTTCTTTCTTTTTTAGAAATATATATATATATAATATTTTCTAAACAGAAGAGAAAAGAGAACAACGTTCACTGCACACTGCCTAACTGATTCTAACTTCTAACAGAGGAAAGAAAGTTTTGACAGGGTTTGTGAAACAGACAGAAACAGAATCGCTCTGAAAAAAGAGTTTCTGACGACACCTGGTGACGTATCCATTTATAGCCTGGCCACAGGTGCATCTAATGATTACATCAGCCGAGGCTATAAATTCCAGTCAATGTTCATTGACGTGTTACACACACTATTTCAGCTCGGTTCACAGCTAGAGTTGTTCCCCATAGCGCTTAGCAGCGCAGCATCAAAGTGAAGCTTTTTGTAAAGGGAACTAAGAGATGTTTAAATAATGTTAATATTTTTGTTTTTACATGTGTTATGAATAAATACAACAACTTGTATTATTAATATTTCAACTTGGAACAAAATATTTTTGACTACTTCTGATTAATTGTCTGAATACTCCAAAATATTAGGCACATATTAAAACCTCCAACAAATCAGATTTTCCCATATCAGGCATCAAATCCCTTTTATTATTTCCTACTTTCTTCTGATTTGGACACTTTTTTTTCAACCCTGTCATGGACATAAAGGAAATTATTATATGCAATCCTTGTTATAAAATAATAAGCTGCTTATGTGCTGCTTATGTGTCCCTCATACAAATTTAATGACTACATTTATAAAAAATTTGGCATCTACAAAAAGCCAAATTCTGAGCCTCGTTGTTTTTTGTTAAAAATGTATTAAATTCAGATTTTTTTGGAGCTAGCCATTAATGTGTCAGGCTGTGTGCAACAAAAAATATATTGATTTTTAATTGTGTTCCCATTTTAATGATCCAATATTATCACCCTCGTCTCAACCCCGTCACAACTCTCCAATCACTAGTTGACTTTCACCCACACATTTTTTATACCATGCCTAATTCAAGTAAATTTATAGAAATAGTTATATGTAAAACATTGACTATTCCATATTTTTGTTACAATATTCATAAAAGTACTGAATAACTCAACCCCACACAGGTTTACAGTGAAGAAATGTGACAGGGTTATGTGTTATTTTTGCTCAAAATGGCCACTGTTCCTTGTGGGGTGTAGTACAGAAGACCACATAGCATGCATAATATTAATACATTATAAATATATATTTATTGATTAAAATATAATATTTAAAAGTACTGTTTTAATACCTTATTTTTCTAGGTGCAAATTCATTGAAGTGCCTCAGGGACATGACAAATTTCTTGGTTTAAGATAGAAAGAAGACATTCTTTTATAAAGATTATTTTAATGTATTTATGTGCACGCATATTATCTTTGAGGCCATCTACAGTATATGCTTGTCCCTACCGGCAGTACACATACCCCAAGTTGTAGGTTTGCATGTTCCAGGGGGTGTGCAAAACTAGCTGGATTGTGCTTTGTAGAACCTGTAAAATAAAATCTATGACTTATATGATCTATACACATATATATATATATATATATATATATATATATATATTAGGGCTGAGTAAAAATTGTCATGTTAGGTCATAATTTATTAAATAATCTTAACATGTACAACTTTAATTTAAAAAATGTTAATATGTTGAAATGAACATTAAACAAGATAATTAAGCATTAACAAGGTATTGTCCTTGTTAGTTTGATGTAGATGTTAGATGATGTAGTTAACAATGTTGACTTAACCAAATTGTAAGATGATTCATCTTCAACTACATAGATAGAAAATAAAATATTGTACCTTTAGAGAACAGTTTGAAGTTCATGGTCGTTAAGACTGCTTTTTTCTTTTGCGTGTCTTTTGTGTGCCTTTGTCTCTTCCACTTTGAGATCTCTTTGCACAGCTAAAATATTTGTGTTTTGGAAATATTGATTTCTATATCTTGCTTGGTGATCATTACCTACACTTTTAACCACACTTAAAATATATTAATGTTTTTGGATTATACTGTTTAACACAATATCAAACCAACTGGCAAAGAATCAATTCACAAAACCCATTTTAAATTTCAATTTATAAAACCATACTGTAAATACATGATGAAATCCAGGATTTCATCTGAGGTTAATCTTTTATCACAGAAATCTTACTAAGAATACAGTTCTCAAGGGGTGTCCAGCGGGTATGTGCCCTGGGAGATTTGTTTTTTTTTTTTGCAAAACCAACCTCTTACATAAATCTGGCAAATTTGCCGCAATTTCGTCACTAGTTATTTTCGAATACAAATTATCTTTGTGGCAAACTCAGAAATGTGAAGTTATTCTGAGAAAATGTAAACATTATTTGTTTCCAAAGTGTGACTTAAATGTTCAAAAGTGTCCAAATACTTTCTTGGGTTCACTTTAAATGTTAATGCAAAAAAACTTTCTTCACATCCTTTTCAATTAACACTACACAGATTTGCTCTGTATAGCCTTTACAGTTTATAGTTTGTGCTGTGGACTGATACACTCAACACTTTTTCTAAACATTTTTGGAGCTCAGCTGCAGAAAGGAACCTCTGTAACTTTAGGTAAATAATTTAAAATAGCCTTCCATTTCCTCCTAAACTGGTAATTATTTCCATGGCAGTTATTAGGAGTAATTTCTAATGATTCCTGGCTTGCTCCTAAGTAACTCCTGGGAAAAAAAATGACATCTCTTAAGATGCCAATTATGCTAATTGGAAAGGACACCCTGTGAAATAAACATATTTGCAATGCAATGCTAATTATTAAGAGAAATTCCAATATTAAAAACAATGCTTCCTTGTACTTGATGTAGGCTTAAAATATACCATATGTAATATAACATTTATATATGTTAATTTACTGTTTCAACAGTTGTCATTACATACTGTACTCATGCCATAGCAATTATGCATATTTCTCATATTCACACGTAATGAATTTTTCACAGCAGTTGGTTGTTGTGCAAGTAAAGCATCAGAATCTGAATCAGAATGAGCTTTATAGCATAGTATGCTTACACACACAAGGAATTTGTCATGGTGACAGAAACTTCCAGTGCAAATGCAACAGTATATACATACAGTCAGGGTTGGGAGGGTTACTTTTGAAATGTATTCCATTACAGATTACATGCTGTAAAAATTTAATTTGTAATGTATTTCATTAGATTACTCAAGGTCAGTAACATATTCTAAATACTTTGGATTATTTCACTTGTTTTGACTATAAAAACTGCCAGTACAGTAAGACAAAATGCACATGTTAAAAATACATTCTCTGAAAAAAACGAAATAACTTATGCAGTGTTGTTTCTAAAACAAGATAAATCAAATTAATCTTGTTTTAAGGATTTTTATATATTTTTACAGGAAAACAATACAAAAATTATTATCAAGAATACGATTTTTGCCCTAATATCAAAGATCTTACTTGGAAAAAAGAAATTATGAAATTATGAAATTTTTTGATAAAAATATGATTGTCCTTGTAACATGTACATGTAAAATGTCTAGAAATAGCGTTTTAACTTAGCGTAAAGCTGACATTTACAAGTTTTATTTCTATTTCTTCTGCTCCAAACTTACTTCAAACGTACTTCTCTGTCTGCTCGTATGAATGTAACACATCATAAGAAAGTGTTTCACCGCTGTTCAAATGCACTTTGGATCACATCATTTATATATATAAATATTTTCCATCAGAAAGGACTAAATATTAAATGAAACAAATGACAAAAAATGCAAAGTAATCTCTTCAGTAATCAAAATACTTTTTGAATGTAACTGTATTCTAATTACCAATTATTTAAATTGTAACTGTAGTAGGATACAATTACTTATATTTTGTATTTTAAAAACGTATTCCCATTACATTTATTCCGTTACTCCCCAACCCTTCATGCAGTACATACAAACATATACTTTTAAACATATATACATATAGTGAAATAAAAATAAAAAATAAGATATAACAGATAAAAAAAGAGAAATGTACTATTGAGCAATAATGTTGTTCAAATATTTTATATACAGATAGGCATTTATGTGCAGTTGATGTAATGTACTGAAGAAGAGCTAGAAGATGCTAAAGAATATTAATGAAATATAGATATAAGTAAGAATGTATGGATTGAATATTGCACATGGTTGTACTGACAAAAGGAAAGTATTTGTGGACAGTTTTTACTGTTCATGAGGTGGATTGCTTGAGGGAAAAAAAACTGTTCCTGTGCCTGGCTGTTCTGGTGCTCAGTGCTCTGTAGCGTCAGCCAGAGGGCAACAGTTGGAAAAGGAAGTGTGCTGGGTGAATGTGGTCAAGAGTGATTTTACCAGCCTTTTCATCATTATGGATGTGTACAGTACTTGCAGGGTGTGTAGGGGAGCGCCAATAATCCTCTTAGCAGTCCTAACTTTCCATTGAAATCTTCTGATGTCTGACTTGGTAGCTGAACCAAACTAGTCAGTTATAGAAGTGCAAAGGACAGACTCAATGACTGCTGAGTAGAACTGTATCAGCAGACCCTGTGGCAGGTTGAACTTCCTCAGCTGGTGAAGGAAGTACAACCTCTGCTGGGCCTTTTCCAAAATTTTGTCTGTGTGGGTCTCCCACTTCAGGTCCTGTGAGATGGTACTGCCCAGGATCCCGAATGGCTCTACTGCTGCCACAGTGCTGTTCAGAATGTTGAGCGAGGGTAATGATGGTGGGTTCCTCCTAAAGTCCACTGTCATCTCCACTGTTTTAAGCATGTTCAGCTCTAGGTTGTTTTGACTGCACCAAACGGCCAGCTGTTCAACTTCCCTTATGCAGACTCATCTGCATCTTGGATGAGGCCAATGAACTCAGTGTCGTCTGCAAACTTCAGGAGCTTAACAGAGGGGTCCTTGGCTCTGCAGTCATTTGTGTACAGGGAGAAGAGTAGTTGGGAGAGTACACATCCCTGGGGGCACCAGGGCTGATTATACATGTGCTGGAGGCACATTTTCCCATTCTCACTAGCATCTGCCTGTCTGTCAGAAAGCTGCTGATCCACTGACAGATATAGGAAGAAATAGAGAGCTGGGTTAATTTAGTCCATAGGAGAGCGGGTTTGATCGTGTTAAAAGCCTAACTGAAGTCAACAAATAGTATCCTTGCATAAGTCCCTGGTCTGTCTAGATGTTGAAGTATGTAATGCAGTCCCATATTGACTGCATCATCCACAGACCTGTTTGCTCAATAGGCAAACTGCAGAGGATCCAGAAAAGATTCAGTGATGTCGTACATGTGGGCTAATGCCAGTCAATCAAACGACTTCATGACTACAGACGTCAGAGTAACGAGTCTGTAGTAATTAAGTCCTTTGATCTTGGGTTTCGTTGTTTGAAGCAGCAGGGAACTTCACAATGCTCCAGTGATCTATTGAAGATCTGTGTGATCTGCTGGTCAGCACATGATTTTAGACAAATGGGTGAATCACCCCTGGACCTGTGCTTTTCTTGTCTTCTCTTTCCTGAAGACCCGGTACACATCCTTTTCACAGATCTTAAGTGCAAGTAGAGTAACAGGAGAGGTGAGGAGGTGTAGTTCCAACTCTGCTTCATTGGTCCATCTCTTTACAGTTATTAATACAGGTTAAGCTGATTTTAGTTCCTGCCTGTAGATTGGAAGAAGATGAACCAGACTGTGATCAGAGTGTCCCAAAGCTTCTTGGGGGACAGAGAAATATGCATCATTTATTGTTGTATAGCATTGATCCAGTATATTGTTGTATCTGGTGGGGCTTGTAATGTGCTGTCTGTATTTGGGCTATTCACTTGTGAGATTTGCCTTGTTAAAATCACCAAGAATAATAATAAATGTGTCCGGGTATTGTCAGTCGGCTCGCATAGTGCAAGCTGAATACTCCTTTGACTTGTAATTGGGTAGCCAATTAACTCGTGTCTGTCTCTTTGTCTAATATTTAAATGGCTCAGTTTTGCAGATAAGTTGGTTTCTCTGCAGAGTGCTACAAGAGTTTTTATCTGAAAATGACATGTCCTCAGGTAGTTGCTGGGGTTCTATCAGCTTCCACAGTAAGGTCTGCTTTTGGCCATGACACATAGAAGCGTGTCTTTAACAAGGTAAACCTTAGCCAAATCTAGCACACATCACTATCTTAGGTCATTGGATTAAATTAAATGAAATTATATCTGGGCATTCCTGTCTCAGGTACATATTATGAGTTAGATTACTAGCTGTTTAAGTAATTCGGCTAAGCAAGCTGAGGCACACATAGACCCCGTTTACACCAGGTATTATGATGTGTTTTTGGTGATCCGATCACGTTATCAGTGGTAAATTCACCACTGAATTTCAGGTCTGAACAGATCACAGAAAACACATAAGAATGTGGTCAAAAATACATGCGACAACGTCACATTTGAGATGTAAACGATAAGCTGTCTTGAATGCGTCCTCTGCAGCAGCGAAGCTCCACCCCTCACCTGTCAATCAACCGCAATGCTAAAATAAGATTTAAACTTTGCCTGGTTATGAGCGGCTTTAAAAACAAATAACCACCTGAACAAAAAAATTAGAAAAAGCGGATACATTCACAAGCAGTAGAACTTAACCGATATTCTTCAGTGTTTGATATCAACACAGATGAGAATCAAGAACATCTGAAGGTCCTTCAATACAGGTAATCCACTAAAATCATAGATAATTCAGCTCGAAAAGTTACGTTTGTGCTTTGATTACATTACAGCTAAATCTGGGTGATACATTGCACCATTTTTTTCACGCTTTCTTTGTCTTTTATGAACCTGTTGCACTTAAATGTCACGCATAACACACTGATATAGTGATTTATATTTTTTTTATTTTCATGAAACTGAAACCCTCCCCTCAAAATCTGATCACAAGTGGTCATAGGAGAGGATTAGTTGACCAAGTGTAAACAGCGATATGTCTCCCCTGATCACATGTGATCAGATCATCCTATACGCACCTTAATACCAGGTGTAAATGGGGTCATAGAAAAGTAGTTCACTAGCAATAACACAATTTGGCCTGTGGCCAAGGCACACCGAGCTATTATTCACTCTGCGCATGTGGCTCTTCGAAGCAGCAGCAGCACACGTGTCTTGCCAATATATTTGCTTAGTTGGGGGGTTGTGTTTTGGGGTTATGTAGTTTCGTTGCTTTTTTGAGGATTGTCTGTAATGTCTACTTGTGCATCAGCTTGTCATACATGCCTGATACAGCATTTGTAGCATTTGTAAAATTGTGCAGCAGCATGTCTGCATGCTTGCTCGGTATGTATTTGTATTTTCTAGCAGTAGGAAGTCTATGTACTTGCTCTGCTACAACAGCAGCAGTGTAGCAGATCTTGTCCTCCAAAACAAGTATCTTATCAATATATCTTACCCACGTTAACATGAATAACTTTCCGAGTTGTCATGACTGAAATGGAGGTTCTTTGAACTTAGCTGTGAATGACACAATTAAATGCCACAGATCAAGCCTTAACAGTACAAACCAATATGACCCCAGCCCCATAGTCTGGGGTCAGTCTTCTTAAACACTTCAACACAAACACATCCTTCCACTAAAGCACACACATGCACAACAGTACACACGTAGTCTTACGTGCCGTTCAGAGTGGTGCCAGTGAACAGATGCCCACTCAGCTGGAATTATGGCATTTATTGCTGTAAGCTCAGTATTTAACACTGTGGATGATGTCACTTTTGCTAGGTTTGAATGAGGTTGTTACCCAATTAAACAATCCAGATTGTTGACTTCAGTAGATTTCTACTGTAGAATCTGTCTATCTAAATTATTTGTAGGTTTATACAGAACATGTGAGGGTAGGAATTAAAGAAAGACATAGTAGGATAGGTGGTACTGTAGTGTGTCTTGGAAAAAGGTTGATTCTACATAAAATACCATTTAAAATGTGGAATGTAAAACAAATGGCGCATGGTGTCCTGCCAAGTGATGTGAAGATGAATTGTTCAGAAATGTTGTAGGTCCAGAGACTCAGAGCCAGACAGACATTATCTTAATGGTGGCTGGGATATGCCAAGTCATACCTAAACATAATGGGCTCCCCAGCACATGTGTTGGTAAGACTAGTTTCTGCAAAAGATGAGACACAGTCTCGAGACAATTGTAATAATTTGTACTAGTGTTACGCTTGAGTAATGAGGCTGACGAGGAGATGCGGATCCAAACGCAGTTGAACTTTATTTAACTGAATAACAGGGCAAAACACAAAGCAACAACCCACGATGGGGAAATGAAACATAAACTGAATGAGCTGACCAAGGTTGACACGAACAGGGAACTCGGGAAGGAAAGAAACATCAGGTTAAACATCAAACGACGATTGACAAAGACTGAACAAAGACACGGGGTATAAATACACAGACAGGGAAAAAGGGACCAATGAAAGAACAGAACTCAAACAAGATAACAATGTGATTAACAGAAACCAAAGGCAAATTAACAAGGGCAGGTGAAAACAATGAACAGAGGAAAACACGTAACGCTAACAAAGAGACTATGGAATTACATAAGGGACTAAAGTGAAAACTGAAAAATGCAAAAGTGACAACAAATGGTAAACAAAAGGGCAACAGAGAAACAAGACAGGGTAATCGTTACATAGCCCCCCCTTTAAAGATCGGATTCCAGACGATCCTAACAAACACACAACAAAAGACAAAAGTCCATAAGAACAACATGAGGGCACCAGGGGCAAACAGACAGTACAAGTGGGCACATAGGTAGACAGGCAGACCAGGGGGGAACACTGGGCAGGCAGGAAATCCGGGGGGGGCCATGAGGGGAAATGAGACAGTCCACGAGGGCGCAAAGGGAGATGCGACAGTCCACGGGGGGCACAAAGGGAGATGAGACAGTCCACGGGGGCACAAGGGACAACCAGGCAGTCCATGGGGGCACAAAGGGACAGGTTTGGGAGGCCGGGGTGGTATCGACCGGGCGGGGACAGGTTTCAGTGGTCTGGGAGCTGGCCACAGGGCAAGGACAGGTTTGGGGGACCAGGGAGGAGGCCAATGGACAGGGACTGGGTCAGGAGGCCTGGGGGAAGGCCTCAGGACGGGAACAGGGTCAGGAGGCCTGGGTGGAGGCCACCGGACAGGGACTGGGTCGGGGGCCTGGGAAGAGGCCACGGGACTGAGGCTGGCAGAGCCGTGTGAGGCGGAGCCAAGGAGGACTTCGGAGGCGGAGCCATAGAAGACTTAGGAGGCGGCGCCAAAGGAGGCTTAGGCAGGGCCATGGCAGACTCAGGTGGTAAGGCCTTGGGCAGATCAGGAGGCGGAACAGAGTTGGGCGGAGCCAAGGGAGGCGGAGCCGAAGGTGGCGAGGGCGATGAAGGCTCTGAAGACGGAGCCAATGGAGGCTTCGGAGGCGGAGCCGGGAGAGGCTCGGGAGGCCCAGGAGGTTGAGCTGAGAGAGGCTCAGGAGGCGGAGCCGAGGTAGGCGGCTCCGTGGGAGGTTCTAGGAGCGGAGACCAGGAAGACTCTGGAGTCTCTGGGGGTAGAGACGTAGGAGGCTCTGAGGGTGGAGCCGCCAAAGGCTTGAGTGGCTTGAGAGGCGGTGCCGGAGAAGGCTCGGGAGGCAGAGCCATAGGAGGCTCTGAGGGCGGTGCCGTCGAAGGCTTGAGTGGCTCGAGAGGGGAAGCTGGAGGAGTCTCGGGAGGCGGTGCCATCGAAGGCTTGAGTGGCTCGAGAGGGGAAGCTGGAGGAGTCTCGGGAGGCGGAGCCATAGGAGGCTCGGGAGGCTCTGAGGGCGGAGCCGTCGAAGGCTTGAGTGGCTCGAGAGGCAGAGCCGTAGGAGGCTCAAGAGGCTCTGGGGGCGGAGCCGTCAAAGGCTTGAGTGGCTCGAGAGGCGGAGCCGTAGGAGGCTCAAGAGGTTCTGGGGGCGGAGCCGTCAAAGGCTTGAGTGGATCGAGAGGCGGAGCAATCGGAGGCTCTGGAGGCGGAGCCGTAGGAGGCCCCGTAGGCGGAGCTGCAGGAGGCTCGAGAGGCTCTGGGGGTGGAGCCGTAGGAGGCGATGGCGTAGAAGGCTCAGAAGGTGGAGCTGAGGAAGGCTCAGGAGGCGGAGCCGAAGGAGGTTCTAGAGGCGGAGGCCTGGAGGGCTCTGGAGGTGGAGCCGAGGGAGGTGGCGCCGTAGGATGCTCTAGAGGCGGAGCCCTAGAAGGCTCTGGAGGCGGAGCCGTAGGAGGCTCGGGGGGGTGAAGCCCTGGAAAGCTCAGGAGGCGGAGCAGAGGGAGGCTCTGGAGGCTCAGGAGGCGGAGCTGAGGGTGGTGGCGCCGTAGGCAGTTCTTGAGGCGGAGGCCTGGAAGGCTCCGGGGACGGAGCTGAGGAAGGCACAGGAGACGGAGCCAAGGAAGGCACAGGAGACGGAGCCGCAGGAGGTTCTGGAGGCGGAGCCGCAGAAGGCTCGGGAGGCGGAGCCGCAGGAGGCTCCGGAGGCAGAGCCGTAGGAGGCTCTGGAGGAGGCTCGGAAGGCAGAGCCGTGGATGGCTCGAGAGGCTTGAAGGGTGGAGCCCTGGGAAGCTCGAGGTGCTTGAGAGGCGGAGCCCTGGAAGGCTCGAGAGGCTTGAGAGGCGGAGCCCTGGAAGGCTCGAGAGGCTTGAGGGGCGGTGCCCTGGAAGGCTCGAGAGGCTTGAGGGGCGGAGCCCTGGAAGGCTCGAGAGGCTCGAGGAGGCTGGAGCCCTGGAAGGCTCGAGAGGCTTGAGGGGCGGAGCCCTGGGAGGCTCGAGAGGCGAAGCCCTGGAAGGCTCGAGAGGCTTGAGGGGCGGAGCCCTGGAAGGCTCGAGAGGCTTGAGGGGCGGAGCCCTGGGAGGCTCGAGAGGCTTGAGGGGCGGAGCCCTGGGAGGCTCGAGAGGCGGAGCCCTGGAAGGCTCAAGAGGCGGAGCCCCGGAAGGCTCAAGAGGCTTAAGAGGCGGAGCCCCGGAAGGCTCGAGAGGTTTAAGAGGTGGAGCTCTGGGAAGCTCGGGAAGCGGAGCTCTGGAAAGCTCGGGAAACTCGGATGGCTGAGCTCTGGAAAGCTCGGGAAACTCGGATGGCTGAGCTCTGGAAAGCTCGGGAAACTCGGATGGCTGAGCTCTGGAAAGCTCGGGAAACTCGGATGGCTGAGCTCTGGAAAGCTCGGGAAACTCGGATGGCTGAGCTCTGGAAAGCTCGGGAGGAGGAGCCCTGGAAGGCTCGAGAGACTTGAGGGACTTGGGAGGCGGAACCCTAGGGGGCTCGAGAGGCGCTGGCTCTTGGACGGTCACGGCCATTGGCACTGGCACTGGCTCTTGGACGGTCATGGCTACTGGCACTGGCTCTTGGACGGTCAAGGCTTCTGGCACTGGCTCTTGGACGGTCACGGCCACAGGCGCTGGCTCAGGGACGCTCGAGGCCACAGGCGCTGGCTCAGGGACGCTCGAGGCCACAGGCGCTGGCTCAGGGACGCTCGAGGCCACAGGCGCTGGCTCAGGGACGCTCGAGGCCACAGGCGCTGGCTCAGGGACGCTCGAGGCCACAGGCGCTGGCTCAGGGACGCTCGAGGCCACAGGCGCTGGCTCAGGGACGCTCGAGGCCACAGGCGCTGGCTCAGGGACGCTCGAGGCCACAGGCGCTGGCTCAGGGACGCTCGAGGCCACAGGCGCTGGCTCAGGGACGTTTGAGGCTTGCGGCACTGGCTCATTGACGGTTGAGGCTAGCGGCACTGGCTCATTGACGGTTGAGGCTAGCGGCACTGGCTCACTGACGGTTGAGGCTAGCGGCACTGGCTCACTGACGTCTGAGGCTACAGGCTCTGGCTGGGTTACCGTGGTTGACGAGGATTCGGGCTCGCTCACGGTGACATGCGTGGACTCTAGCTCGCTCACCGTGACATGCGTGGGCTCTAGTTCGCTCACCGTGACAGGCGTGGGCTCTAGCTCGCAGACCGGGGCAGGCGTGGGCTCTGGCTCGCAGACCGGGGCAGGCGTGGGTCGGGAGGCGGAAGCCTGTCTTCTCCTCCTCCTCCGGGCGGACAAAGTGGACTGTGCAGGTTCAAGGGGAGCCACTGTCATGGGGGGTTGCTCGCTGACAGGTGAGGCTGGTGTGACAGGGTGCGGTGAGCTGCACGCTAGTAGGGTCATCTCCAGGTAGTCGCGGAGAGTGCTGCCGGGCGTTGCCTGTGGCACCCGCTCCCTCAGCGAGGGATTTAAGCTGTCCCTGAAAAAGATCATCAGTGCAGAGTCCGGGAAGTCAGTAGCGTTCAGCCAGGAGGAGGAAGTAGTGAGCGTGGTCTACAAGTGGGTAGTGTTCTTGCTGCAAGTTGAGCAGCCGACATTTGGCCCGAATAGCTGCTGGATCCATGTGTGGTCAATCGTTCTGTTACGCTTGAGTAATGAGGCTGACGAGGAGATGCGGATCCAAACGCAGTTGAACTTTATTTAACTGAATAACAGGGCAAAACACAAAGCAACAACCCACGATGGGGAAATGAAACATAAACTGAATGAGCTGACCAAGGTTGACACGTAACAGGGAACTCGGGAAGGAAAGAAACATCAGGTTAAACATCAAACGACGATTGACAAAGACTGAACAAAGACACGGGGTATAAATACACAGACAGGGAAAAAGGGACCAATGAAAGAACAGAACTCAAACAAGATAACAATGTGATTAACAGAAACCAAAGGCAAATTAACAAGGGCAGGTGAAAACAATGAACAGAGGAAAACACGAACGCTAACAAAGAGACTATGGAATTACATAAGGGACTAAAGTGAAAACTGAAAAATGCAAAAGTGACAACAAATGGTAAACAAAAGGGCAACAGAGAAACAAGACAGGGTAATCGTTACAACTAGATGGAAAAATAGTAACATACTGTACAACATGGCGATTATATTTCACAATAGTGATTTTCCTGTTAAAATCATTGATAAGATTACAGTTTGGGTAAGGGTTTAGGTTAGGGGTTAATCATCGTTCATTAGCTCATTTATTTTTTTCAACAGGTATGTAAATAAAAGCCTCATGTAAAAACAATCTCATACTAATTGTTTCAACATGTCATGAGACCAGGTTGGATGTGATCCTGGATTTTTGGCAGTTGTGTTATATATGAAATACTGCAATCATATTATTCTTGTTCATGACACTTTGTAAACCATAAACTCTTAAATATATACATTTTCAAACCACCTAGCACCTGATGATTTGAGAATACCATAATCTGAATGCATTTAAGATAATTTTCATTCATCTATAGAATTATAGCTACAAATATGTTGGATATACAATCTCCATTCCGGTCACTGTGCTGAGTCCTCTACATCTTTTAATGTTGGTGGAATCTGGTGATCCCAGTCTAGGTTTACATTTTTACTTTGTGACCTTGAATGAGCCTTTCCACCTCTATCAGCCTCAGTTAAAACCAACAAGAGCACTTAGGAGATATCATATTTTTTCTGTGTCCAGAGGTGCAAGTGTCTTCCAAGAAATATCAGCTCTTATTGAAGGGTAGAATTCCCAGTTATAGAAACTGTATGGAATCTCTTTTAAGTAAGCTTTGTTGGTCATATCTTGAAGGCCTTTTGTAACCCTGCAATGACTGGATGTTTTTTTTTTAATTATTATTATTATTAATGCCACAAAACATACAAAATGAGTATATAGCAGGGGATACAAGACAAAGGGGGTTTAACAAAGTACAAAAAGGTTATAACAGGAGAGATACACACATATGTACTTACATAGACAATGCAATATAGTGTTCAAATCAACTATACAAAGACTGGTCAATAACATAACAGGGGATATAAGCATTATTAACATATATATCATTAAATATACAATATAGAGCATGAAACATACACATAGAAGACAGCTTAAATATGTTGAAATGTACATAGTACCTGGGTATAAGGGTCAATATTGGGGAAAAAAGGAATGCAAAGGAGAGGAGAGTTAAAAATGTGTATAATATACAGTATATACATAATATAGAATAATATAAAAATGTGTAACTACATAATAAATTGTGTTTAGGTATTTCACATTATGTTGTACTATGCAGTAGTTAGGATTGCAAATCCACATAATTAAATTGTGAGTTTATGTGGTGGTGGCGTGGTGGTGTAGTGGGCTAAAGCACATAACTGTTTATCAGAAGGTCGCTGGTTCGATCCCCATGGCCACCACCATTGTGTCCTTGAGTAAGGCACTTAAATCCAGGTTGCTCCGGGGGGGATTGTCCCTGTAATAAGTGAGCAAGTCGCTTTGGATGAAAGCGTCTGCCAAATTAATAAATGTTAATGTACATTTATTGTAGAATTATCATATATACACATATACATTGGCGGCCAAGAGTTTGGAATATTGTGCAGATTTTACTCTTATGGAAAGAAATTGGTGCAGCAGCAGCGTCGCAGAGCTTGTCCACCAAAACCAGTATCCTATCAATATATCATACCCACGTTAACATGAATAACTTTCCGAGTTGTCATGACTGAAATGGAGGTTCTTTGAACTTAGCTGTGAATGACACAATTAAATGCCACAGATCAAGCCTTAACGGTACAAACCAATATGACCCCAGCCCCATAGTCAATCTTCTTAAACACTTGAACACAAACACATCCTTCCACTAAAGCACACATATGCACAACAGTACACACGCAGTCACGCAGAGTGTTGCCAGTGAACAGATGCCCACTCAGCTGGAATTATGGCACTTATTGCTGTAAGCTCAGTATTTAACACTGTAGATGATGTCACATTTGCAAGGTTTGAACCAGGCTGTTACCCAACATTTCTACTGTAGAATCCATCTATCTACATTATTTATAATTTTATACAGAACATGTGAGGGTAGGAATTAAAGAAAGACATAGTAGGATAGGTGGTACTGTAGTGTGTCTTGGAAAAAGGTTGATTCTACATAAAATACCATATAAAATGTGGAATGTATGGGTACGTCATGCCGGGGGCTCCCTGGCCTGAGAGAACGAGGGAAGAATGTGACAGGGCGGAGGGCGGGGCCGGGTTGTGATTCTACACACCAGGTCCCTTATCAGTCAAATCAAGTCTCCGAGAGGGATAAAGGCCGACTGCCGACGATGGTGCGACAGAGAGAGAGCGTTTACGGACAGCTGTCTGTCCTATGTGTGTGTTTGTGTCTTTTGATTTTGTTCTTCATTAAACTATGAATATTGTCAAGCCGGTTCTCGCCTCATCCTTTCCATTGTTCGCTTTACAACACGGTTTTCATGTCTCTTTAAATGCAAATGAGCAGTTGCTCTCCGCCCCCAACATATCTCTGGTCTTCATGAATACAATCAGAGACAATGGTAACTTTAGCTGCATTAGCCGTGGAATCAGCAAACAAGCACATTCGGAAAGGCGATTTGCAAACATTCTCAAAATATAAAGTACGATATTTACATCTTCAGGATATAAAGCTGGAACACGAACAGTTGGTACTGATCCATGCTTGAGAATCACATTTTTTGAAAATCCTTGAATTTATATTGACACTTATTTACAAAGCAGTTCAGAATAAAATTATTTGCACAAGCACACACTCATTTTTGTATGTTTTGGGGCACATTTCCTTCAAAAACAAAAACAAAACTTGTCCACTGCGTCTTCAGTGGCTCTGATGCCGGGAGTACATGAAGACTCTTTATGTTCACTTTTACAGCCAACAACAGAACACTTAAGACATTTACGAAGCTGAGGCATTCTTCTTCTCACTGTATCTACACCAGCGCGGAAAAACTGGCAGACTGTGTGTAGACTGTGTGTAGATCACTCAATGGATGAACTATGATAATATGGTGGAGTCCGTCACCAGTCGTGGGCGAGGCAGAAACTAAAACCTTTCATTATGACACTGTTTTTTATTAATAGAAATATAAGAAAGAGGAGTGGGTGGAATTTTAACATTGTAGGGTGGTTGTGTACACACACTGCCAAGTAACATTCATGTAAAAGTGAATTTTGCATAATAGGTCCCATTTAACCCTTTCCTGTCTGAGCCCAAAATTCAGAAAATTCCATTCTGAGTGGGAATATGATATTCATATCCAAATTCATATTATATTCATATTCATATAACATCACACACCTGAACTGTATATACCATATTGAAGAGAAAAACTAGGGATTTCAAATGTAATATTTAAGGCTAATCATCCTTTATCATTATGATTTCACACAGCAATTTTTACCAAAATCTGGCCACCATACTTCATCAGACAACTGCATTTTCAGCCATTTTAATTACAAGCTAGAGGGAAACTTAGAGTGTATGAAATATACATAATCTTATGGGGAAGGTAGAATAGAAGACAGATTAGAAATATAATCTATTGTTTAAAAGTTATGACCTTTCTAGTGATTAGTGGGATAACTGAATAAAACAAATATTTAGAATGTTATGATACATTTCACATGACCACTCCTCAAATAATCATTTGAGCACCTGTAATAATAAATTGAGATTACATCACAAATTGAAGGACACAAACACTGAAATATACATTTTATGTGTTCAATAAAACCCACTTTATTTAATTTGAACATTAGAATTACACACAAATTACATAGCAAAACATACAAAATCAAATTTAAATAAATGTACAGTAAATACATTTTTAATAAAGAGAGCGGGAACAGAATATATATAAATTCATAAATATTCAACAACTGCAAAACCTGTGGAGAGAAGAGAGGGAGAAAAGAGGATGACAACACCAGTAAACACAGTCCAACCTAGTCCTAACACAGCCCTACCTTCGTGAAACTGGTCACACTCAGCTGAGTGCCAAGACTGAAAACAGTTCCTATCGAACCAGGAAAAGTCTTTTGCCATTACATTCAGGCACGCAACAAGCTACTTTTGTTTTATTTTCAGTCCTACTTTTCCGATAGCTTAGCCAACTTCTCTTAGAGGACTATTCAAATATAGGGACATGGGCTGCATGGAGTGATGTAAAGGAGGGACTACAGGCTTTAGTGTATGCAAAGTGAAACTTGCATGAATAGCGATACCTCCCAGCTGACAAGCCAGGTTTACTCTGAAATCTATCTGGGTTAAGATCACCGGTCTATGCTCATCCCCTGGTGTTGCATGAATGTGTTGCCATTCCTTAAACAATATGAAACTATTGATGACAGCAATGTCTATGAAGTGGGGAAAAAAGTCTTCCACCACTTCTGAGTTTTTTGTAGGATGTCGTAAGATTTTATCATTTGGGCTGACCTATCAACACCGCCCATGTTTTTGTTATAATCGTTGGTGTCAGTGGGATGGATGGCTACTTTTGTAAGTTGCCATAATTTTTTACAAACCTAGTAATTTCTGTTGAGCCATTCGCATTGTGGAAATTGGAGAGGCATGTAACTGCACGCATGTCCTTCCACTGAATTACAAGTATATACCCCTCAATCCTACACCAACTCATATCCCCAAAAGCTGGCTTGTGTTCCCATCTTTTCACGTCTTTAAATTCTGCAGGAAAAAGTTTCATGATTCACCCTGCATGTCCCACAGGGATTAGTTCCTATTTTAACAACTTAACCATAAGTGCTGGGGATGTGTAAAAGGTCTTTGAATGGCTGCAGTAACGAGTCAACAACTCTGGTGGCCAAGTCAGTGACACGCCCATCATGACTACCTGTGTAAAGTCGAGAGTATACACTGAGTCGTAATTGTTGTTGCAATTACCCATAATTTTAAACCCCACATACAGTTGATGGTCTTGGCTGGGGATCAGGTTCCATCTCATGCTCCATCTCCTCATGGTCCGGGTCTTCCTGCAGTAGTTCCTGGTCCAGCAGATCTTCCTCCTGTGTGCTCATTCCCTCTTGCCACGTCCTCCTCTACTATGAACCTAAGCTCATCAGCAGTCAGCTGCCTCATCCTCTTGAGGGTGGTGAGCAGGGAGCCATAGTCTCTATCCATCTCTACAACAGAAAAAAGTACAATTGGTAGCCACCACAAATCCATACACTGAATAGTCTAACCAGAATATCCAACTGCAGACAGACCTTTCAATATGTGTTAGATTAGTTTTATGTTTAGATTAACAATAAAGTGTTTGTATTCAAAGATAATTTGACTGCGGTATATTTTGATAAATAATCTTGTCACCGATTTTAAAAGATCTTGATTTAAAGCTCATACCTAAAATATATGTAATATTATTTTCAATAAGCCATGATAATAATATTAATTTATGAATGAATAAATTAATGAATAAATGAATTAATCATAATACCCTTATTAAAGATAATTCCTTATAATATAAATTTTGACCAGATACAATGAGATTTTGTATTACGATTTTGATGGTGGAGAATTTTATTCAGACAAATAATCTAATTATTTGTTATTAATCTTTCTTAAAATGGTTGTCGAACGTGAATAATTCCATTATAAATTTCCACACATAATAATGACATAGAATGTGTACAGTCTAATTTAATTCCTAAAACTCATACTGTTCCGATATATATATATATATATATATATATATATATATATATATATATATATATATACACCGATCAACTGATTCCGCCCAAAATCCCACACATCCCCGGCTCCCAGCCTACCCCCACAGAAATCATCAACCACCTGCATCCTCCATAATAGCTGTCCAGAGTTCCCACTTCGCCTGACTGCAAGGACTTCCCTCTGCCCACAACAGTGTTACAATTTCCTCTGTCTTCATGCATTCTCTCCACATCAAGGTCCCACACACCAGTGGATCCTGCACTGATATCATGGAAAACTGAGGGACAATTAAAGTGCTTAATGACTAATAAAGTACTTCCCAATAGTGAATCACTGATGTTGAGATCCATCTCAGACATTCAGGGTGAGTTGTTGGACCCAAACATCACACCAGAGAGGAAAGAAGAAACAAATGAGGCAGTTCTCATCGACTCCCATGAGGGCAATACACCACGCCAAGAGCCAAAGGCATGCAAACCCCCGAGTAGGATGCCCATTGCAGACCTTTTTAGAGTTCTTAAAGGTGGCACTATAAATATACATATGCATTTTCATGATATAATACAGTAAATTATTATAATACAGTATAATCAATATTTAAGTCTGCAAGGGGTGTGCAAATTCTTTAGATAAAAAGCGGTTTGTTAATTGAACATGTTAATTTTTCTTCGGTACTGATGGAGTTTTATTATAATATTATATATATATATATATATATATATATATATATATATATATATATATATATATATACAATAAAATTATTTGATATAGTATAAGAACAAAGAAAACAAAGTATAATGTAGTCACATAATATATTATAAAATATATAATATCACATGGTAGGCTGGAATAGAATATGATAGAACAGAAACCATAACATAGAGCATATTATTCACAATCGTGTAGAGTTGGGCATCAACTCACCATGGTCATATTAAATATATAATGTGTGTGTTTTTTAGTGATATAATATATAGTATTGTGTGGTGTGTGGTGTCAATTCAATTGAGGGAGTTCACTGTGGTGTTAATATTTAAACCTATAATTAGTGGAGTAAATAGCACAGTGAATTAATGAAGTTGATTGTTAAATGAAGCTTTGAATGAAGTTTGTCTTTTATTAGTTAATTGATATTTAAGTAATTGTAGCCATTGTGTTACAGATAATTGGATTTTATTTTTCCAGTTAATGAGAAAGGTTTTCTTGGTGATAGCTAAGGAAAAAATAAGTGGAGTTGTGAATTCGACTGTAGAAGTTATTGTTGAGAGGTCTCCTGGGAAGCATTATAATGGAATTGCAGGAATATCGTATTTGAAGAAGGTTGATATTTTAGTGATAACTTCTTTCCAGAATGAAGCAATGCATGGGCATGACCATAGTGCATGAAGATAGGTAACTGTTATGTTGAGAGTGCAGTGTGTGCATTTGTCCGAATCTACTATCCCCATTTTAAAAGTGTTATTTTGTGTTAGGCGTGTTCTGTGAATGATTTTGTTATTGTCCATGTAGAGATGGTGTAAGTGTTTGATACCTTTTTCAATCACATTTTTGTTAACTAGTGGAGTTTTATTTATAGTCAAATCGTTATGCCATAATGGTGAGTAGATATGTGGTGATAAAGAGTGACTGGTTATTTTTGTTAATTTTCCACCATGCTGTAAATGGTGTCTAAATAGTAGTGTTTTGAAATAAACTGTGGTGTTTGATTGTGGTAGGTGAGATATTGCTACTACTTTGCATATCGGTTGTTGTAATTGTAGCCATGGGTTGAGAAAGTGGTTATTTTTTGTCCATTTGCTAAGATATTGTAATTGAGCTGCTAAATAAATTGCAAATTGGGTGTTGAAAAGCATCCTTAGTCTTTACCCTTTTATAATGTATTGCATCTGATTCCTTTAACTTAAGTTATAGGTTTCATATTTTCCCACTAAAATGTACCTATTATGTGGTGTAGTGTATCAAACCATTTTTTCATAGGTTGTATCAGGGTCATTGTGAAGAGATAATAGATTTTTGGCAATATAAACATTTTGGTGGTGCTCAGTGGTAGGTT
This sequence comes from Xyrauchen texanus, assembly GCF_025860055.1. Lineage (NCBI taxonomy): Eukaryota > Metazoa > Chordata > Actinopteri > Cypriniformes > Catostomidae > Xyrauchen > Xyrauchen texanus. Next base: position 23,113,072 of record NC_068299.1, on the reverse strand, counting down.
CATCCAATGTTGTAGGTCATCTTTGTTTGTTTTAATGCTGGGGTGAAGTTGAGATTAAACAAGTCTGAGAGATTGGGGGAGATGTGTATTCCTAAATATGTAAAGTTACTTATTTTAAATAGGGTGTTGTGCATTCATGCATTTGCAAAATTTTGATATAATGGAAGGATTGTAGATTTTGTCCAGTTTATAGAGTAGTCAGCTATATCAGAGTAATTGTTAATGAGTTGCATGGTTTATGTTATTGATCTATCTGGATTTTGTAGATAAAGTAGTTTGTCATCGGCATACAGTGAAATGTTATGGTTGTGTTATTGGATGTGAAGCCTTTGATGTTGTAATTTTATCTTATGGTGGAGCTAAAAGTTCTATGAATAATGCAAAGAGTAGTGGAGAGAGTGGACACCTTTGTCTCAACCCTCGCTCTAATTGGAAAGCTGATGATATGATACCATTTGTGATAACTGATGCCATCGGTGTCCTGTATAGTGTTTTGATGCAGTTTATGAATGACTTTCCAAAACCAAATTTCTCAAGTGTTGAATAAATAAAGTGCCAGTTTACTTTGTCAAAGTGCTTTTTGGCATCGAATGATACAATGACTTTATTGGTATTATGTTGTTTGCAGATGTTTGTGATATTAAATCAGCGACGTGTATTGTTTGATGAGTGATGTCCTTTTACAAAGCCTGTTTGGTCGGGGTGGATGAGAGATGATATGACAGATTCTAAGTGTGTGGCTAATGCTTTGCTGATTATTTTCATGACTGTGTTAACAAGAAATAAAGGGTGATAACTGGAGTATAGAGATGGTTCTTTATTTGGTTTAAGCAGAACTGAAATTAATGCTGTGTCCATAGGTATGGAGGAATTGCATTCGATTTCTGTCATCATTCTGTAGACCAGAAGTGTTTATTGAATTCTGATGGGAAGTTGTCTAAACCTGGTGCTTTGAAATTTGATAGTGAAAAAAGGGCCTTCTTGTAATCATTTGTTATTAATGTTTTTTTTCTATTGCTGCCATTTGTTTTGGATTTAATGTAAATAAGAATATTTGATGTTTAAAAATTTTCTGTTTTTCTACAGTTTAACTTTTTATTATTGCTATACATAGTTTTGTAAAATGTCCTGAATGTCTCATTAATTTCTTCTGAATTATGGGTGATTTTATTTTTGGGATTCTTAATTGTGGATATTAGTGTTTTCTCTTTATTTTGTTTTAAGTAAGCTAGCAAGATATTTTCTATATTTGTCATTATGTTCAAAATATGTGGTTCTTAATCTAAAGGTTCCTTAATCTAAAATTGTTTTTGGAATTGTATTTTTTGTGGATAATTTCTTCTAGTTGGTTTTTAACTTTACTTAATTCTTGGAGTGTCTTTTTATAATAATTTTGTGAGTGTGTGTTCTTTAGTGTTTTAAGTTTATTTTTCTAATTCCTTTTTTTTCTTGTTTTTATATGTGGAATATGATATAATTTTCCCTCTTAATACTACTTTTGCGGTTTACCAAAATGTTGACATGGACATGCCCGGTGTATTCTTTTTTTCGAGGAAGGATACCCACTCTCTTTTAAAATATTCTTAAAAAGGTTGGTCTTGGAGTAGAGATGTGTTTATTCGCCATCTTTGTGTGATTTTATGTCTGGGATAGTGGAACTAATTGTTAAGAAGTAATCTATACACAAGTATGATTTATGAACAGGTGAGTAATACAAGTATTCTCTCAAAGTGGGATTGTTTAGACTCAAGCTATCACCAAGTCCAAGCTCAGTCATGTATTGTTTAATAACATCTGTGGAGTGGCAATTTTTTATGTGGTCTGAATTATTCGATTTGTCTAATGTTGGATTAATGATTGTATTAATGTTTTCTCCAATGATGATTGTTGATTGTGGGTACTCGCGTACCTCTGAACTTGAGAAAAGGCCAATGAGAAATTGCCAGACAGAATTTGCATGTCCCGCCCCTGGACATAAGTGTATAAAGGGAAGCAGGCATGTGTCTGTCATTCAGGTTTTTGCACTGAGGAGCCGAGAATAAGGTATGGCCGTATACAGTGGTAGGTCTAGTGTCGTGGCATAAGGGACACAACGTCTCGTCAGATTTAAAAGCGCCATGCACTAGACCGTGTTACGTGAACTGCTGACACAGGTGCAAGCAGGCTGCTGCGTGCTAGAAGCAACTGTATCGGCTGCACGTAACCCTTCCCAATGCCCCCAGAAAAGGATGTCATATACTGACCTTAGGTTCCCAGCACCCCTGATGGGGAAAAAGTGCTACATGACTAGCATGGGAGCAAGCCCGGCAGCCACGCCTTTTCTCTCTCATGTCACTCGCATAGAGTGTGAAGCGGCTGGGGCTATCTTAACATTATGAAATGCGTCGGGGAAGGCTGTCTTTCCCAATCCTATTCTTTCAGGGGGAAAAGACCCTGCGGAGACCCTCCCTCAATGGCCCTGAGAAAGGGATGATCTTGTTTCACAATTGTGTTGACCCCTTGGCTGTTGGGACCGCTCTCAGCAGTTGCTGCTGGTCATCAGGCGACAGCTGTACAATCTGAGCAATCATGTCAGAGTGAAAAGGATTGTAAGGCAAAGGACGATAGCCTTGTGCAGCCTGATCTCGCTCTCTTTCTTTTTACATTTGTTAGCCCAGTGACCTTTTTACCACAAAATGTAGGTATGTAAGTTAGTTGAGGTCCTCTTTGTAGAGGTTTTGGAGTAACTTCACCTCTTCCTATTTTTACTGATTCAGGATTGCCAGAAACTATAACTCTAATTTGTTTAGATGCTTGATTATCAATTCGATAAACATCTCTAGCAGTACACTGTAAAAAAACAATCCTGTAAAAAAACAGTAAACTACTGGCAGCTGTGGTTGCCAGCGTTATACTGTAAAAATACAGTTTGTTACCGTTCTTGAAATTAACAGCAAGTTACTGTTTTTGACAGCTACAATATACAACTTAAATTTAGCTGCATATTGCTGTTAAATTACTTACTGTCTGCTGTTGTTGAAATTAACAGCTATGTTCCCAGCATGCACTGCGGCATGAAGAATTTACATCGATTTTTTACTATTTGCTGGTTTATTTTCATGTTGTTTTTGTTGTAGTCTAAGATACTTGTATTTTAATGTTCAGCTTTTACTTTTTCATGTAAAAGTATCAATTGTCACCATTGTTGCGTTTTGTATGCCGAGAGTTGATATCTGTGTGTGTCTTGTTAACAACTTCTGTTATTCTGTAAGTTCATCAGAAACATCAAACACTCAGTTTGCTGTTATCTTTTTGCTGAACATATCCTTTACTGTTTTTGCTTTTATGTTTTTATGTGTAATGCATAACTATTGACACGTTTAATACCGTTTATGCTAGGATCAGATATTCAGTCTGACCTTAAGTTTTGTCTTCCAACTATCACAGTGCATCAACTCGTGTTTTACTTAAACACAAATAGACTGGCCGTAAGAACATAATATAATAATAGAGAAGATCTGAGGTGCCAGCTCAAGAGAACACTAATCACCATAATGGTGACTTAAAAAAAAAAAAAAACTATTGATAACAAAACAACAACACTAATTAAACTAAGACTTCTATTAAGTCTGAATAAAAACTTTTGTACATGTTTTTTTTTGTTTTTAATTTTTGTAGCCCCAATGCATTTCCAAAGCATGAATACTTATTCAAGTGCAAAGGCTTATGGGTATGTCACCATTATAACCCACAATGCAGTGCTATGCTGTTATTTTACTGTGTGCAGGTTGTTGTTGTTTTTTGTTTTTATCATAAAAAATACACTTTTCAATCTTGGCAAAACTGTACATTTAATATGTACATTGCTTCAAAGGTTGATTTTTTTTTTTATTTGACTTCTCATTAGACAGACAAGTGAACGCTGATGTGAGATGATAAAGAACAGAGGAGGATATATATATATATATTTGTTTCAAAATGTCACTATAGCTTTCACCAAGATGATATCACGATTTTAAATGTTCATTTTCCTCTAATGCCTTGCATAGAACAGCTATTTACTGTAAAACTAGTCACTTCACAGTGAGCCTGCTCTTGATCTCCCAGAATGCAACATTTGTAACAGCAAACTACTGTATTTAAGAATCACAGTAGATTGCTGTAGGAATTTGGCTGTAAATTTACAGTAATTCTTTACAATGTAGGAAGTAACTGTTCCACACTTACAGCAGAGATGGAGTACCTAGGCTGGCATGTTTCAGACAAACTCCTTTCCGTATTTCAGTCCTTAACCCATTACACCACATTGACAAGAAGGGTCCTTCTTTGCCAACTATTTTTAGAAATGTTTCTGGCTCCCTACTTCAGACGGGCTTGTTTGAGTATTTCTGTAACTGCTGATCTCCTTGGATTGTCACACATAACAGTCTAGAGTTTACTCTGAATTGTGCCAAAACAAAAAACATCCAGAGAGCAGCAGTTCTGTTGACGGAAATGCCTTGTTGATGAGAGAGGTCAACAGAGAACGGCCAGATTGTTTGTAACTGACAAAGTATATGGTAACTCAGATAACCGCTCTGTACAATTGTGGTGAGAAGATTAGCATCTCAGAATGCAGGTTGACACTGTTTTGGCCTACACAATATTATATATATTTTGGATTTCTTGTGGATACTGATAGTTTATCATGAAGTGTGTTCCCCGCAATTGTTTGCCTTTACTTTTTACAAGTAATTTGTGTTTGTAGTGTTCAAATTTGTGACTATTGGATAATTTGGTATCGTTGTTCTGGCTGTTTTTATATCTGAGGCAGTGGACACGGTGAAAGGTGATTTGCTCAGCAGTTACTTAAGGTATCTTTAAAGCTGAGTGCATGAATTCTTTAATCTCTTCTTCAGGGTTATCTTGCGTTTGTTTGGGTATGCCTGTGAAAATTAGGTAGTCTCGCATTGTAGGTCAAGTATGGTTTCTTTAATTGTTTTGTTTCCCATTTAAATTTTTTAAATTTGCATTGTAAGAGTTGTGATCCTTGTTTGCAGTTCATTGTTTTCCTTTTGCAATGATTCTATTTGTCATTGGCTGAATTCCACACTACATTTTAAGTCTATTACATCTTGGTGCAAGAGTTCGAGGATTGCCAGTTTGTTATTTATTGACTTCAGAACACTCACCTCTACAGTTGCTGTGTTATCATCTGATTCTGTCTTTCGAGGTCCTGCTCTGAGCTCCCTGTGGTGAAGTGTAGTGATACTGAGGATTGAGATGGATGGAGAATTCCTTATTAATTTCCTCACTAACCTAAGTGTTCGTCGCTTGTTGTTCAGAAACGAGATTGCTCAAATGTGGCTGTGACAAGTCTAGCTGGTCTGCATGACACTCCATTTGACATGTTCCAGATCGAATCTCACTCTATGCTATGCTGCCTTTTGTGATTGATTAACATACCGGCAGTCCCACTGCAGTGATTGCAAAACACAAGAAGATTGGATCAATATTTGGGGGGTGGGGGGGACAAACGTGGAGGCTAAAAATAGTGCTGTAATAGTTTCCCTCATTTTAAATGAGTCATTGTGTCTTGGCTGGGCCTGCCCGTCTTCACACACACACACACACACAACACATATTTAACTGACTCAGCAAATACCTGCCATTGTGCTGTTCCACGATGCTGCTGCAATAAGCCCACACTTATGAGAGAGTGCAGTTATGAAGAGCTGGAATGGAAGAGGGAGTGTATGATGAAAAAAAAAGTCCTCTTAGATGGAGAGAAAACAGTGGCTGTGCAATACGTTTTAAAAAATTTCAACAGCTACATTACTGGGGTCTTTGACGTCACAGTAATGGTTTTCATTGTAGAAAGCAGAACAAAAGGGGGAAAAACTGTTTGATTCAGCTGTTTTAACTAAAATCAAAAGCCAGAATTGTGTGTTCGTTCACTGATGAGTCCATTTGGATGATTGCCATTTCTGCTGGTTTTCAAGCACTTGTCTACGCTGATTAACAATTGTAACAAGCCTCTGATACAAGTTTAAGAGGTTTTCATGTGTGCTTTTTTGTCATTGATTTGTCTGCATGGTTAAGTCTAAAATCGCTTTGGACAGCAGGGATACATTAGTATTTCCCTTCTCTCGCTTGATTTCATCAGTGGCTTATTACTAGAATTGGCATGGTACAAAACTGAATATACTGTATGCAGGTGCAGGCCATGCATTTAAAGTCTAGGCCTTCAGTGTGATTCATGCAAGTAAGAAAACACAGTTTCACAATGAATAAGACCCTATTCCTTTGGGCATCATACATTATCTCGCAGCTAATTAGTAATACCAATTGACATTTTAAAAACATGTCCACGCACGAAAGACAGAACTTGAAAAGACATTTTAACTGCAGTATTACTGTTTTGTGAAATTAACGTCTCCCGAACAGACATTCAAAAATCATAATTTTTCATATGAATCTAACAAGGAGTTCTATAATATGATAACAACATATATATATATATATATATATATATATATATATATATATATATATATACCTGGAAAAATCTATCTAATAATATTTGGGATTTAAATGTTGCTTGCAATACATTTTGTTTCGTCAGGGTACACGGTTATGCTGCGTTCAATTCAAGTTGGATGTGGGATATTCCTATTTGTTATCTCCAATCAAAAATGCATTCCATTCCCCAATATTCGGAACTGAAACACTCCCGTTAGCTTAGCAGGGGTTTGACTCTCATTAGAGATGTCTCCTAGCAACCCAACTGTTAATCAATGCTGCAACTTAGCATTTGTGCTTCAGGTGTACAATTATGAAAAGAGATTATAATGTTTTATACACCTGTTTCTGCAGGCATTTGTTAAACAAGTTTTAATATCATGTAATGTGAAAACAAACTCATATATCGATATTAGTTCATAAAGTTAATGTCTATCACATACTTTGTATATCTCCCTGAGTGTCGACATGTTTGTGTGACATCATGCCTCTTCATCTCGGTGAAATCGGAGCTGAAAATTTGTGCAGAGTATGTGTACTAACATTTATGTAACTATTTACAAAGCATTTATAAAGAACTTTGTCACGTGACTCAGCATAGTTGTCACAAATCCATTGCAGTCTCCAAGTGAACAAACTGAGCATAATTTTTTTTTTTCATCTTTAAAACATAACAAAACAGACATTTACCTTTCAGTTTAAATGGCAGCAGACACTGATCACTTCCACCTCCTTTTAATCTTTAGTCTTAATTAAGTAATTAGTAATTAAAAGGTGACTTTCAGTAATCTCCCAAAGGCCTGCACTCTCTCATGAATGATTGATTACAAGAGTTGGTGATTTCATCCTCAGCAATATGGGTGGTAAATGAAGTAGAAGGAAACAGTCAATTGGTTATCTCTTATGAAGGACACTGAAATATTCTCCAAACATGAGAGAACACTCACAGCTTTTCGGATTAAACATCCACAATGATGCACATGAATAAACAAGATAAATGTGCTCAAAAACACACATTGACAAACACACAGACAGACATTTAAAAATCAATTCACCCAGACTAGGCACAGACGAAGTAGAAGTCCTTGATTTCAACTTCAAAGACAATATGAGACTGAAAATGAAATATGAAAAATAGCAATTTCAAGCAAAATGTACAAAAAAGGGAAAGAGAGAGCACCGGTCTTGTGTGGACGATGTGCTTGCCAACAATAAATGCCAGCTCCATTATTGTGTCTGTCAAAAAGATAAGAACATTTTCAGCTTTCTATGCTTGAGGAACATGATAAATAAAATAAAAAAAAAATCCAACTGTATGCTGGTTTAACATGAACATCAGCTTGTTCAAACAGTGCCTTATACAGTAGCACCTCTATTCATATGCTAATGCATACTGGAGTAAAAAAATAAATGAGCTTGCTGGCGCGTGCATTTCCATTTGCTATTTAGAGACTATGTTTGCATTAAAATGGCTACTTTGTTGGATTACTGCATTGCTACTGCTGAAAAGTTTTGGAATTTTGAATATGATGAAAATTTCAATCGCCTTGAATAAGCATTTACTTGCATAAACATGAAGCCTAGTTCCAATATATGGGACACCTCCTACATGCTCATTCCCTTTTCAGTAATTCAGATTTAATTATTTGCTCACCCTCATGTCATTCCAAACCAAAATGGTGTTTTTAATTTATTTATTTATTTGTGGAACACAAAATATTTTCTTTTTTATACAGTAACCGTTTTGAATTCAGATTCTGTCAGTTCCTCCTGCAAAGCTATCTATGAATTTATAAGAAAACTAGATTGTATTTAAAGGTATAGTTCACCAAAAAATTTGAATTCTCTCATAATTTACCCTAATGCGATCCAAGATGTGTATGGCATTCTGTCTTGTGCTGGACACAAACAAAGATTTTTTTGAATATGTTAGCTCTGTAGGTCCATGCAATGCAAGTGAATGGTGGCCAGAACTCTGAAGTTCAAAAGCACATAAAGGTATCATTAAAGTAATCCAGTGGTTAAATTCATATCTTCCAAAGCAATATTATATATAGGTGTGGGTAAGAAACAGATCAATATTTAGGTCATTTTTTTACTGCCAGTCTCCACTTTCACATTCTTTATCTTTTGTTTTTGTTGATTAGCATTCTTTGCACAGTTTGCCACCTTCTGGGCAGGGAGGAGAATTGATAGTAAAAAAAGGACATAAATATTGATGTGTTTCTCACCCACACCTATCAAATTGTTTCCAAAGATATTGATTTAACCACTGTAGTCTTATGGATTACTTTTATGCTGCCTTTATGTGCCTTTTGGAGCTTGAAAATGTGGGTACCCATTCACTTGCAATGTGAGGACAAATAGAGATGAAATATTCTTATAAAAATCTTTGTGTTTGTGTTCAGCAGAAGAAAGAAAGGCATGCTCATCTGGAATGGAATAAGGGTGAGTAAATGATGAAATAATTTTTCATCATTTGTTAGTTGTGTGAACTATCCCTTTAACATCTGTACAGTCACAGTCATGCTTGATTAATTTTACTTGATGCTCCATCAAGCTCTACAACATCATGTTGGCATTGCAAGAGCCATGCATGAATACCACCCTGAGACACAGTAAACAAAGCTTGTTAAAGATAATGATTTAACATGTCAGTCCAGAGTCCTGCAGTGAGTCCAAACCATACTTGAGTTTGTGCTATCACTTCCCTCTTTGAACAGCTTGTTCTGTCTCCCTTCTTTCTCACACCAATCCTCTCAAGTAGTGCAAAACTACAGGACACAGATGGTACTCTCTGTTTTTACTGGTTGCTGTTCTCTGTCATGTGTCCACTTCCTTGTTAAAGCAGTGGCGTTGGATTCATTGTATCGCTGACTGTGAGAGTGTCAGGTTTAAGAAAAGACTTTGGGTGATATGTCATGTTCCCGGCGCCATCATGTCGCCCCTGTCCGATGTGTTCTGTGCTCCCGATGGCATGAGGTGTATCAGAGTGTCGAGGTCATAAATCACATGGAGTGTACGTTAGTGGGTTGAAGGGGTTGTCTTAAGTAGCTGTGCGTGAGGCGTGAGCAATCCTGACAGCTGTCTCCTTACATGCTGATAAGACTTTGCACGCTCTGCCACGAGAGAATAATAGGAAATGGTGAAAATGCTGGTGTGACGAACATGTTTATAAGACACCCAGACTACAGACTATCTCTCTCTCATGCTCTCTCACCTAAATCATAAATTATGCACAGACATGTACATGTGCATACATGCACATTTGCTACATACCAGAAAGATATTCCCTCAAGAAATATTTTTAGAGTGCATACCTGCAAATGAATTAAAATGATGCAAAACTTGATGGAGTTGTCTTTCTAGTATTATCAGTATATTACATATTACTTTATCTTCAGGTTAATATACCTTCAGTTAATTACTTTAGAAATAAACAGGTATGTTTTATTATATGAACAACATTGTATTGCTTTTAAATAACCACAAATAATGTAGATGCATAAACATGGGGCCTGGTTTCACTTTGAAGGACACTTAAAATATGATTCATTCATTTTCATTCCAAACTGTGTAATTTTGTCTTGCAAACCAAAAAGGAAAACTTTGCATACAAATATTCCCAGTTGCATGCTAAATGCTATGCTACATGCACTGCCCTGCTAAGGCAAAATGCAACAACTACCCAAATTGGGTCTCTTTGACTATGATCTATCCCATAACATAAGGCTTTGGCTAAACTAGTCTCAGATATAGAGAAAACTGAATGAGAATCTGCATTAAAAAAAACTTTAAAACCTTTTTTATTCTATGTAAGATTATATATGCAGAAGAATTGAAAAAACATATTTCTGGATCTAGGAAAAAACAGCCTTTCTAGTTTGGAATGTTTCACCATCATAAATCAAATGGCCCAGGCTTCCTGATTGGTCAGAAAGGCCCCTCTGCAACCTAATCTTCCACACATAGTTAAAGCAGACTTCCCTTTTGTAAGGTTTCAAGGACCACTAAGAACTCTTAAGACATTTCATCTTAATCTAGCCTTGCTAGATACTGCTGAAAACCACATTGAACTGTGGTAACGTTTGTATAACTGACAAATTAAGGATTATAGACTGATGGAACTCTTTAAAATGTGTGTAGCAATGTGCAATCACCTATAATTGATAAATATAATCTTTAATTGTGTATTATTTATCTAATTTGACTAAAATTGTAACTAAGGTTTAACTTGATAAAATGCAATGATGTGTAAAACCAATATGATTTTGTAACCAGAGATTTTCATGTTTTATTACCTATAAGTATAACATCCATAAAAACATGTCATGTTTAGTATGTAAACATTTGTTTGTGTATGAAGAAAGATTTGATGACAATTAATATCATGTATCTGTACCATTCTCAAGATAGAAAAGTTCATGATTATATATGCTCTATTTTTGAGCGGGAAATTCTTAAGAGTCTGAAACAAAGGACCATAACTCAACTGTCAGAAAAGACAGCCCAGTTGACAATGTGACCCTGAAAATTCACTTCTGATTGGGGCAGGACATCTTTGAGGGATGCGGCCAATTTCAGTTCAAATTGTTCCAAACAGGAAGAACTCTCTCTTGAGTGAGAAGGCCTCACTTCACAGCTAAAATCATCATTTCATACAGACAATAAATTTGATCATACTAAGAAATCAAAACATCGACGAACGAACTTTCAACCAAGAACCGAGCAATATAAAGGACACCAGGACACACAAGTAACACCTCCAATATTGTGCTCAAAGTGCAGGTGAATTGAAAATATTTTGGGTAATCCGATAGTAAATCGATGTAGACTCAAAGAAGGATGAAATGGTTCTTAGGGCATTGTCGATAGACTCCATAGAGTTCATCTTCACTGTACTGATCAGTTATTTCACATTCTGTCACTACTCACCAACCTGTCTCATGTATATATGTGTTAGATTAGATTTATGTTTAGAATAGTAATAAAGTTTGTCTGTGTTCAAAGACTGTGGTATATTTTGATAAATAATCTCATCCCTGTTTCTGAACGATTTAGCTTCAAAGCTGTACCTAAATACATGTGATATTATTTTCAATAAGCCATGAGAATAATATCACTCCAATAAGTGAATTAATCATAATTTTCTTATTAAATCTAATTCCTTTCAGTAGAAATTGTGAGCTGATATAATTAGACATTGTAATATATTTTCAATGGTGGAGAATCTATTAAGACAAATAATCTATTTATTTGTCATTTATCTAATTCATAATAGTTGTCAAATGCGACTAATTCTGGTATACATTTCATTACCTAATAAGGACAGTTTAATTTAGTTCATAGCTCACATATTTCGAGACCCTAAATTCCCTCCTAAATTTAGCATGCATGCAAATTACCCTATATATTATGATGGTAAAATGCATGCAAAATACCCATTTTAAATGATTGAGTCCACATCTCTAAATTGTATATGTAAATACCCTACATTGTGGAACCCAAAAGATGTTAGACAGTCTCAGTCACCATTCCCTTTCAAAATATGGAGAGGGAAAAAAACATGCAATGAATGTTTTTCAATGATGATTGAGGCTAGCATTCTCTCTAACATCTCCTTACAGAATAATAAAAAAAAAAAAAAATTCTCACTTCCTTTACTCACCCTCATGCCATTGCAGATGTTTGTGTGTGTGTGTGTGTGTGTGTGTGTGTGTGTGTGTGTGTGTGTGTGTGTGTGTGTGTGTGTGTGTGTGTGTGTGTGTGTGTGTGTGTGTGTGTTTTCTTCTTCTGAACACAAAGATGTTTGGAAGAATATCTCAGCTCTGTTAGTTTATACTAGAATGCAAGTGAATGGGTATGAAAACTTTGACGCTCAGCATGCACATAAAGGCAGCATTAACGGAATTCAAATGACTGGTTCTTCAGAAGGGATATGATAAGTGTGGGTGAGAAACAGATCAATATTTTAATCTCCACTCTCACATTCTTCTTCTTGTGATTTGGTGATTTGTGCATATCGCCACCTACTGGGCAGGGAGGAGAATTAATATAAAAAAGGACTTTATATATTATAAATTAATATACAAAAGTTAGTTCCAGTCCTCGAATCTGATTGGACGAGAGACGTTCCATGAGCATTGATGGTCTGTCACAATCAGCACTCGGACGCTTCACTGTGTGTATCACTCCGCTTGTGTTTGTCATCCTAAACTAAAGTGTTAGAGCAGTGCATATGTGTTAAGAGCTAATGTAGGCTATCTGTCTCTTTTTACATCTATTTTCTTTACATTACATATGTTAGACAGCAGATGGTGGCAAAAGGTGATTGCACACACTCCATCTCTCTCTCTCTCTCTCTCTCTCTACACACACACACACACACACATCCATCCATCCTTGTTTATTCAATAACTTGTTTGAAACAGCACAAGCGGTAATACTATTTCTGAAGTGACATTTTTGAATTACTAACAAAGTTTTGGACACATAATTTGTTTTGAACCAGCAACTGCAGATTCTAATCGGTCACGTAAGATAGTAGTTCCATTAACGAATGCATTGTTTTATGACCATATGCTGTTTTCCTCATTTTTAAAAAATGTACTTGTTCATTGAACTGTATATAAGCAATATCACACTCACAATCATGCTATATGGTCCTAAATTAGCACTGCTGTGATTACCTACGGCACTCGGCCTGCGGCCTCGGTTTGGAACAACATGGTGGTGAATGATGACAAATTATTATTATTATTATTAATCATTCTGTAATGCATGTTAAATGTCTATAATGTACTGAAATATAGGAGAGTAAACATCCATTATGTTATATGTGAAAGTAACTAGTTACTCACTATTTGAATAATTATTTGTTTTAAGTAATTGTACTTTTACTTGACTAAAGTTTTTGGCTACTCTACCCACCTCTGCTGCTTTCTGTTCTCTATTCTGATATTCTCCATCTGTTGAGATGTTGTACCCAAATGTGCTATGTGCTTTGCTAAACAAAAGCAACATCTGCAAAAAATGTCATGTGGATATAGCTTTCAAAAATGCATGTTAGAACAAGAGTTGCCCTTTGGCTGGTTATTCGAGCTGGTAAATCAACCTAATTACCTTTAATATTTAAATTCTTATCAGTTTGTGGCCTTCTGTGTTGGAGCTAAAAATATAATTGTCTGTGCCAGACTTCATAATTGTCTATTCATTGATGTGCAGGTCATAGGAGGCACCCAGCCGTGCATGTCCCCATGTGTGTATGTGTGAATGTATGCATTTTGTCTCTGGTTTGTCTCTTTCTTTGATGTCTGATCAAAGCTTTTTCTTGGTATTCTCTCCTTTGCTGAATAGAAGCCCCAGGAGTCCAAGACCCACCTGTCTAGTGGACTAGGAAAGAGAAAGCATCAATAATAATAATATAATAAACTTTATTTTATCAAGTAGCTTCTCAGTGTGCTTTAAACAGTAAGGACAAACATTTAAGAATTCAAAACATTAGGATTAATCAAAATACAATTAACAATTAATCAGAAACACAATAAAACATTCATATGAAAATACATAAAATAAAAATATAATAACAAAACTAATATAATCAAGTAAAAGATAACCTGAAGTATGTTTTTAGATAAGATTTAAAAATGCCCAAAGTCTGTGCTTCTTGAGTATCAACTGGTACTGAATTCCACGATTAAGGAACAATAGATGAAAAAGCCCTGTCACCCTTGGAACGTAAGCGAGTTAGAGGGACAGCCAAAAGACCAGATTGGGAGGAGCACAGATTACGCTTCTGGGTGTATACTGTTAAAAGATCAGAAATATACTGATAAGCCAGACCATGCAATGCTTTATTTGTAAGCATAGGTATTTTAAAATCAACATGAAACACGACAGGGAGCCAGTGCAAGGATTTCAAAATAGGAGTAATGTGGTTACTTGTCCTGGTCCTAGTGAAACGATGACCAAATATAGAAATGTAAAAATGCATATGCTTACAAATTCACAATAAGAGAAAGATGAACGTGATGCATGGGAAGGTAAAGGAACAGCTTCTATAAGGGTGTATAGCATGAGTATATATTTTATCTATGTGTTTAGGCTGGTCAGTCTACAATGGTGCCACTGTCAATTCTACACTCAGCCTTATTTAATTCTACCCATCAAATCAAATTATCAGTTCTGAAATGTATCCGTGCTCTAAAACAATCGAAGGGTAGGCCTATCCCTGCTTCAAATACAAGCTTAGAAGCAAGAATGTTTAATGTCAGTTTTGCTACAGTATTCGCCATCAAAACGTAGCTGGTTTTACTACTGAATTAGCATAGTTTTTCTGGTGAGCCTGGTTGAGGAATGAAGTTTTGTTATGGCATGCTTGTTACTTGCCCATGGGTTTGTCGGGCCCCTGTCAAGATTATAAGGTCATAATATTTCCCTGTCAAGATTATAAGGTCATAATATAAAACTAAAATCATAGAACCACTGTACCTGTCACGAACACCCACGAAGGCGCCTCCCCGATCGGCCACCGGAGATCGGACTCACCTGAGTACTAATCTCCTCCGTACCCACATACCGGGCTTGATTAATGTACAGCTGTTCCCCATTCAACTCCTTCTACATAAGCCACGCACAGTGACATTCACACTGCGAAGTCTTGTTTGTTCCGGCTACACTACTGAGCGTTCTAGTTTACATTCCCTATTGCTTATCTGTTTATCGAACTTGCTTACCCTCTTGACTACGATTGTTTGCTGTCAGCCCACCTGAACTCTTGTCTGCCTCTCCGTATTGCTGTCTGCTGCTGGCCCCGACATTCTGCCTACCTCACCTCGCTCTCTGCCTGCCTACTATTGTCCTGATTGCCCATCTCTTGACCATTGCCCGTTCACTTTGCATGTTCAATAAAGACTGCTTATGGATCCCAACTTACCTGAGTCTGTGTTAGAGTACCGTGATAGGTGGTTTCATTCATTTTAATAGAATTCATTACAATTGAGAAATATGTGTATGAATGTTTATTGCAACAAATTTGAAAAAGGCTGCAAATTAAAATTTCATGTTTTCACTGTGTGACTTAGTAATTACATAAAAACAGATTTAGATTAGTTGCGAGACAAACTGCATTAGGTGTTGATTGAATGCTAAACCTTCTTGTATCAGAAGTTGTGATTATATTTTTTATTGAAACCCTGATCTCGTGGAAATGATGGCCACATTTTTACAAAATTATATTACTTGGCTCCTTACACATATCACGGCAGATCAGAAGTGAAATGTCCACTGAGTGTTGCTAAATGCAAGTTCAAATTTCTCCAAACAGTTTTTAAGGTGAAAGTTCAAAGATGCCTCCATACCCTAAACATTTAACGTAAACCTAAACCTATTTTAAAGTGACATAAAATGTAATTGTGAAATGAAAAATGCAAATGCTTAATCAACCACATCTTTTTTTGGTTTGTGTAGCTTATGCACATGCATATTCCCGTTTTGAGTGACAGGTGATGTCTGTATCTAAAAGATGATTGCTCTTTTACCTGTAAGACGGGACTTCCTTTTCATCCATTGACCGTTGGGCATTCCAATTTATCCCTTTCATTTTAATAGGTGTGGCCCCTCTCTGCTAAATAGTCTCTGAGGATGTAATGCATTGTCTGAGATTTTTCCATCAATTAGTCCACAATAATACATTAACATATAAATAATAATAATAAGTATTTGTGTGTGTGTTTGTGCGCATGTTAATAAAGCTACCCAGGGCTCCTTCGTAAAAGAGACTTGTTCTCAAAGGATTTCCCTGGTTAAATAAGGATTTCCCTGGTTAAATAATAAAAAAAATTGTTAAATTTCACAAATGTGTAATGTCTTACCTTTACCTTCTTACCTTTATTTACTTATGTGCAGTGCATCAGAGTGTGACCCTCAGTGCTTGTGTAGATGTACATTGGGGGCACATAGTTTATACTTGTAGGTTTCTCACAGCTGCTGATCCATGAAACGATTAAATGCCTTGGGACACCTGAGCACAGCCACTGCTCAGCAAAAACAGACTCAGACTGACTGAAACGCACATACATTGTGCCTGTACGCATAGATCTTACATACAGAATAATACATTACACACAATCTAACTATAACTCTATGCTTATTTACTGATTCCTCTTACCGCTCTGTTGCTAACACACACACACACACACACACACACACACACACACACACACACACACACACATAATGTATTTCAGTGTTTGGTAGAGTTCCTGCTTTGTATTCCCTGAGCTCAATTTCATTGCACTAGTTTTGTGGTTTGTTTATCACTGGAAGTTGTTCGTTCCCTGGTGATTGCTACTAATTCTCAAACAAACTCCTTTCCCAAATACTGCAGGATCTAGAGAGGAGGCCTCACAGGCAACTGCCACCCCTCTGATCCTGTTCTCAAATTGGATACACACTCTAACTCTCAAGATGCAGAGCCCAGACATAGAAACAAAGCAGTTCCATAGATTAAGTATCTGTGCCTCCAGGAATGTTTTCCAACTGCAATTGCATGCTATTTTAATAGTTGGTAAATATATTCTATAATATTCTAATCTGACTGTTTTGACAAAATGTTTCTGTTTATCCATGCTAAAAAAAAAAAAAAGAGTAGCTTAGACCCGTTTTGGATTATTTATGATTGATAGGCGCTGGTTTGGCTGGTGGACAAGTATACCCATGCTGTTCAACTAAGTTACAACTTAGCCTATTTGTGGTGTAAAAGGTCACTAAGTAAAAATTTGGACACTACTAAATATTTGAGCATTGCATCATTAAACTCAGGTAGAACATAAACCTATGTATAAACTAAATATTTACGGAAGTCTCCGACCAGGAGTAACGGTTGAAATAAAAAAGCAGACTCATATAATGACATCAATGAGCTCATGACAGGCTCCAAGTATTTAGACATGTATATGATGAGGTTGGAAGTTACACTCATTTACATTTACAAAAGAAAACATGTAAAAAACGTCTTCAGCATGAAACCGATCTAACGGTGCACTTTCCTGTGTATGCCACCCGCTGTCAAGTTTCAACACATACTATATATATATAGATATATATATTAATCTATTTTTACAGCCTGTTGTACAAGTAATTATTTATTTATTGTTCCTTATACATTTTGGATGCAGTTATTAAATATTGTTATTTACATAGGCTAAATATACCATGAATGAATTCTTGTTTTATTACGTATCGTATTTCAATGGGGATATAATTTATTACATCTGACATTTACGTGAACAAACAAGGTTTGAACATCAACCGTAACAAGGTAAAACTGAAACTGATGGTTTTTAACACTTCTGTGTACACATTTTTAGGCTGCTTATTGGATAATTACAGGTAAACATCATATTATGTGACTATGCATTACTTTACAGAGAGCTTACAACTTATTAGTTAAGTCTTGCCTAAAGAACAGGTGGTGCAACCAAATTAAGCACTGACTTAGTTACAAATAACTAGTTGATACTAAGCCCTTAGTGTAAAATGGTAAGCTGGTGCAACCCTACCCAGCAAAATTTGATAGTGAACCTTGTTGAGCTGGCTAGTTAAGCTAGGAGCTACAAGGTGATATAAGCATTTTAGACATTTTGCTGACTTCAATGATGCAACCACTCTCTTTAACCCTGCCTTCCTAATGTCAAACATGTCATAAAAACTGGATGGTGCATTGTTTGTGCAATGGCTCAGATAGCATTTCTGATTAGCTACAAAAATATTGTCTGGTTCACTGACACTTTTTTGGTGTTTTTCGATACAGAGCCAAGGACTGTCACTGGTGTGATTTCTCAGGACACCTATTTATGTGATTTATGTCAGATAGTAGGGATATTTCATGCATTGGATTCCCAAAAAAAAAATAATAATCTCAAACCTTAAGGAATCTGCTTGGGACACCAGCACACTAGCAACCTGTGCTTGGCACAAGCATGCAAAACACAGTACATGCTGGTGACCAGCTATGCCTCTCTTAACTGCAGAGATGTCACTCATTTTTCAGTTATGAAATATGGTTTGATTAATTTAACTTTGTTAACTTATTCTTTCCCCTGAGTAAGACCTGGAAATTGGAGTAGAGTCAGTAGCCACATTGGCTTGCATTCCAGATCCCTACATGGCCATGTTTAACTCAGCTGCCAATTGTTGGCTTGAATTTGTATTTCTGGTTTGACATTATCTCTCCAAATATCTGTCATGGTTGCAGCCCTGGCTTGTGCCTCACATTAAAGGCGATTAGCTTGCATGTGCTCTGTTTGCTCCTTTGGGGAAAGAGGGAGAGATGTGGAACTCCTTCAAAGTGAGTGAGAGATAGCTTTACAGCTGTTGTTCAGTTCCTGAGCAGCCCAGAAGCTTGGAACATCTTCAATTTACTAATAAAGTAAAAATGATATTCAGCTTGTATTTAATAGTGACTTGTAAATAGATTAGCAGAATTGAGCTGTGCTGAGGGGGGTCTAATGCTTAAACAGTGTTAAAATTTGGGAAGAAAAATAAACTGCCTTTTCCTACTAAGGGATTAAGGTGTTGCTGGTCAGCATGGTCCAGTTGGCCCCTGCTGGTAGATGTTGTAACTAAACCTTTCAGTGGGCAAAAAGCCATTTTCTCCCATGATGGCTGTTTAACAATATTTAAAAGCCATGTATTCTGACAAAATAATAATTTTTATATTTATTGCAAGTATTTCATTATATTAAATTAGATTTTATACCAATTACATGTTTTTTTCCTGTCTGTTGCATTTGACATCACAGCTCTTGCACTGGTAGGATAGTCACTCCATCAGCCATTTAGTGTTGACAGGACATTGATTTCCAAAACACAGGATGGCAGGGGAAGACTTATACATATTTATGTAGAAAGCCTTACCTAATTGGTTAGGTTTAGGTTTAGAAGTGGGATTAGAGTTAGGGTTGGGTTTAAGTTTCTCTGACTTATCAGGTATCACTTTTGTGATGGTCACTTTTCTGTGATCGAAAACTGCTTCCCTTATGAATATACTGTAAATTACTCTTCCGCTGCCATCCCTTGTGATATCATTGGCATACATTTCCTGCAAATCTAGACTGATTAATCAATTTACATTTATTTGACAGGTGATTGGCTCTAAACCAATTGTTTCTAGAATAGACTGCCCATGAGTAAAGATGGCATCATGCAGGCTGCTTACAGTACTTCCAAGGGGTCCTGAACCAGCCGAGTAACTGCCATTGAGATGAATGGGAATGCCAAAAGAACCTTCTCCAATTTGTGAGGTGGTAGTTGTGTTTTGGAACATGGTAGCTGCTTTAAGCTGGTCTAAGATAGCCATTAGATTGTCCAAGCAAGTCATTATCTTGTCCAAGTTGGTAGGCCATCTTAACCTGCTACAAACCAGCTACCAGCAGGTCATATATTAAGGCGATCATGCTAGTTTTTGGAACATGGTGGCTGATCAGCCAGATTGGTCAAGCTAATGACCAGCTTTAGAGTATATAGAAACCATCTTCCAAATTTCTAATTACTGCAACCATCCTAAGCATGATCCTACTCCATGCCAGGTATTTTAGGCCTCCTTGGTTGCTACATAAACATTGCACTCTATATTTATCCATCCATATTTGTCTAAACAGAATTCATATACATTTTCCATTTGTGAGGACCTAATTGCTCCTCAGTTCTCTTTCACCCCTCCTCATCGTCCCTGTAGGTAGTTTCACATGATTGAAGCATCTGCTCCAGGCACTTGTGGGTTGTGGGTTGTAACTCTCAAAGCTAAACAAAACAAGCTATGGCTCAATCATCATTAAAACATTACTGCTACAGATGATACAATTATACATTTTCTCTCCTTCTCTTCCTCTCTGATCCCCTGCCCTTCCCCCACGGATCTCTTGTGCCATCAAATTTATGTCACAGTGATTAGAGACAGATTAAAATGTCATCAGAGCAAGCAGATGAGTGCTCCACGCGTTAATTCATCATGGAGGCTTTACCCCTCAATCCCCACAATCTCACCCCATCTCCCGCTGTTGAATGGATGTGTGTTTATAGCTTCACTGGGATTAACTCCTTAATTAGCATTCAACACACTAACAGGGTTAAACCCTCTAACTGCCAGGCTCACCAGTGGCAATCTTGCACAAGAAGGGCAAGAAAGAAGGAATAAGGACCAGGGAGGTGATATATGGTGAAACTATAACATATTTAGCTGTAGCAGCCACTGTATTAGACTCATGAAGTGGAATAGTCCATCTCCCTCCATATTTGGACTGTAGTAAGACACTTGTGCCACACTAATGAGACAGATGTTCATTAGCTGCCTGTGTGCACCCCCAGTCTTGACTACATGACCAGACTGAACAATTTGTGTGATTTGTGCATCATGTAGCTCTTCAGTTCACTTTTCTTTTTCTTTTTTAAGTTACCTTTACATAAGTACACCATATCACTTTTAGCACTACTACCCACATACAAAGCCTAATGAGACAGCGATGAGACAGATCACTTGCCACATAATGGATTTCTGGTCACTAATTTACAAATGAGTGAATCCAATCTCTCATTGACAGTGTTTCCATTGTATTTAAACACAGTGGTATAGGCAATATAGGCAGTAGTCTAGGGCAGCAGCATGCTCTGGGGTGTCCTGATGAGCTGTGTCATGCCTCTGTTTCAATGTTGGAAAGTAATGGGAGGCACTATCACACTTACATTATACAGTAGTTAACCCTTTTTCACAACACTATTACCTTGCCAGTAACAACCTTCAACAAGTAATGGTGGAACATGAAAAAACACAACATTGCCAAAACCATCCTCTCTCTCTCTCTCTCTCTCTCATGGGAAGTCCAAAACTTAAAATTGATTAAGTGAATCGATTCGTTCAGACAGTTCATGTAAGTTTTTTTTAACTTAATGCACTTATTGCACTCTTCCTGAAGGGACCTCATTTCGCTTTGTTCTTTGCTATAAGTAACCTTATAAACATTTTATTATGCATGGAAAGGGTCTGTCTTTCTATGTATCTGTGTCTGTCTGTCTATATATCTATCTGTCTTTTTATTTTTATTAAGGAGGGGGTATAGAACACTGATTAGCACGGAAAATGAAAAATGTAACTTTATGTCAGAAAATTTGCAGGCCCCTGCTGTACATTATTTAATGATTATTTCAAAAGCTTTGCAATATAAACATAATAAAGTATGTACATACAAATATGGTAGCCTATCATACACAGGCCTAAAGGCATAAAACATTTATAAGTATAAAATGAAACACTCAATTTTAAACAATATGTAACAGGGGTCCCGGCTCCGTCTCTCTAACCACCAAGGGGTCTTTTGTCCAAAAATTGTTGAAGACCTCTGCTATACCATATTGATTTTCAGCGCAACAATGAATTATCAACAATTAATGAATTATCAGTATTTTATATGCATATACACATACAGTACACATTATACATGCTATTTCTTACTCTGGGTGGCACTGATGTTTCAGTAATTTACTTGATTTGCATTTGATATTGTGATTTTATGAAGAAATAATATAAAAGTAAACTATAGCAAGTACAACCAGGGTTGGGTGGATTACTTTAAGAAACTATTCTTGGCTGAATACTGAATACCCTCGCTTAAATGTATACAGTAAATTATTCCAAATACATAAAATACGTAAAAAAACGTATTCAGAATAAAAGTATACTTTTAGAATACATATTTATAAAGGCAAGGCACAATTGGAGGTATTAAGTGTGATTTGTCATTATTATCTTATCTGAAGTGCTACACCTCCACTTGTGAATCTAAATAGCTTGTTTCTTTAACTTGATTTGAGATCTTGAGTTGGTCACTAATGTTTTTCTTTATGAAAGAAAGAAGACAAACAGATGGCAGTTTAATCGTTTAACCCATTATTTGGTTGGACTGACAAAGAATAATTCATTTTGACACAAAATTAGATAAGAAATGCAAATAAACAGTTATTATTTTGTAGATGAAACCTGGATGCCATAATGTAGTGAGGTCATGTGACAACAATGTAGTATATGAATGATTTTTAACTAGGCTTGCATATTTCCAAATTTATTCATTAAGTTCTCTTTTATTACTAAAACTTTTATTTTGGGTGATTTAGATTACTCATCCTTTGTTTTGTTTTTTTATTTGTTGTTTTATTTAAAAAAAAAAATGTGCACCACTTTGTATGAGATGTTTTTATTTTAAATAATAATATTTTTTACCTATTCATTGTAGCCCATTATTGTCATGAAAAACAATCAAGTTCCTCACTTGATTGACAACATTTTTAAAATGCCTTATTTTGTGGTCATTATGAGATAAAAGTATTCTAACAAAATTTTATGAAGTAACTATATCTTATGTTTTACATGTATATGTAGGTCCATGTGTTTTTGACAGCCAGTTGCATCTCATGAAATTTCCTATACTACCAAAGGTGCTAAAGCCTTATTGTTTTTGGAATGTTTTTTCACAATTATTTTATTTTTATTTGTAACGCATTCACCAATTTACAAGTTCTTGAAAACTCAAGAAACTTGGC
The DNA here is from genome assembly GCF_025860055.1 of Xyrauchen texanus. Classification (NCBI taxonomy): domain Eukaryota; kingdom Metazoa; phylum Chordata; class Actinopteri; order Cypriniformes; family Catostomidae; genus Xyrauchen; species Xyrauchen texanus. The sequence goes on along the minus strand of NC_068299.1, from coordinate 23,089,999 downwards.
ACACACATCAGACCTGCATAAAAAAGTAATGTAGTATTTAGGCTTGAGTGTGGTCGAGGAGCTCTACAGTGCCTCCAAATGCAGGCAATGGTTGAGATGAAGTTGCTCAGATGTGCACAATATTTGGTATGGTTACTGCTCTCATCATGTTAGACAAAGTTCACTTGGGTGTATTTGACTCCACCCAACAGGAAATCATGTTGGATGGAATGTGGGATTTAAAAATTTTCCGTGGTGTTTTGAGGAGCTTATTAAGGCTGAAAACTTATGAAAGTTTACACACATTTGTCTTAAGACATCTTTTGATTTTATATTGCAATTCAGAATATACGTACCTCATCGGTTCCACAGCACCCCCTAGTTCATTAATGCTTATTACATTTTTCAAAACTATTGAAACTTGGCATACACATCAAAGTTTGGCAAGATTTTATAATTCTTTTATTATTTGTCTTGGCTGTGGCCAGTGGACTCCATAGTGCCCCTAACATTTCTAATGAGTTTATCGCTGTGTTTGCCACAGAGTTTGTCTGCTATTCACAAGTTTTTTCTTGGACATTGTTCTTACCATGACTTGTATTAGCTCCACCCAACAGGAAGTCAGCCATTTTGGTTTGTTTGTAAAATGCATTCTCTGGAATTTTAAACACTACTCCTAAGGGATTTTTGTGACAGGCACCAAATGTGGCCAACATTATGCAATGACATTGAAGATGCTAAATTGTGAACTGATTTTTGATACATCAAACGGTGTTGCCATGGTGAGGCGATACATTTATGGTGAAAAATTAGAAATAGGAAGTGCTCATATTTTCGGTGTGCATTGTGTGATTTTGATTAAAATTGAGATTTATATTTGGTGTTGGTGGCTGATCACATGGACGTGACTATAGTGGGGCACGGTTATGGTGCCATCAACTTTTTACAGACTTTGGAATAGCACTCTCATTTTTACGTGATTTGTTTCAAACTTGTTTAAAATAATGTCAGACAACGCTGATATGAAATTGGCAAGGATTTATTGATAACTTTTATTATGTTACCCTGGCAACACATTGAGTGTTATTATTCCTTTCTTTATATATTATGTGTGTTCTGAGGCACTTGGAATGCTTAAAATTGCAAAAAATAAAAAATAAATAAAAAAAATGTTTGATTTAGATTGCTGTTCAGAAACAAGATAGACAGCCAAAGAAAACGAAGACAGCTGATAATCCATTAATCAAAGGTTTAATAAACAGGACATATAGTTGAGAAGACAAGTTTGCATTCCCTTTAGTACTGCTCTTCAGAATCTACATTACAGATATTTACAGAAAGTATAGAATGCATATAGTAGTGTGTTGTGTTCTTTAGCATCAATTAATGTTTGCACCTTGTGTTATAGTTGTGTGCAAGTCCCTCAATTGTCCTAAGTGTCAAAAGCTTGATTTTATATATACACCGATCAGTCACAACATTAAATCCACCTGCCTAATATTATGTAGGTCCCCCTCATGCCGTCAAAACAGCACCAACCCGCATCTCAGAATAGCATTCTGAGATGATATTCTTCTCACCACAATTGTACAGAGCGGTTATCTGAGTTACCGTAGACTATGTCAGTTCAAAACATAAATACAATAAACTCTAGAGACTGTTGTGTGTGAAAAATCTGCCAATCTGGCACCAACAATCATGTCAAGGTCCAAATCACTGAGATCACATTTTTCCCCATTCTGATGGTTGATGTGTACATTAACTGAATCTCCTGACCCGTATCTGAATAATTTTTTGCACTGCACTGCTGCAACATGATTGGCTGATTAGATAATTGCATGGATGATTGTTGGTGCCATATGGGCTGGTTTGAGTATTTCTGTAACTGCTGATCTCCTGGGAATTTCACACACAACAGTCTCAAGAATTCACCCAGAATGGTGCCAAAAACAAATAACATCCAGTGAGTGGCAGTTTTGTGGATGGAAATGCCTTGTTGATGAGAGAGGACAACAGAGAATGGCCAGACTATTTCGAACTGATTAAGTCTACGGTAACTCAGATAACTGCTCTATACAAATGTGGTGAGAAAAATATAATCTCAGAAAGCGAATTGATGCTGTTTTGGGGGCACAAGGGGGACCTACACAATATTAGGGAGGTTGTTTTAGTGTTGTGGCTGATCGGTGTGTGAGTGTGTGTGTGTGTGCATGATATATATATATATATATATATATATATATATATATATATATATATATCTCGTTTTAAAATATTGCCTTCATCTTTCTGTTCTGTTACCAGATGACCCGAGACACAGAGACAAAAAGAGTGCAAACTGAATGAATCCCAGATGCAGTTTATTGTGCTACTACTATCTCAGTCAATAATTACCAGAAGGAAATAAAAGTGGTACACAATACGGGACTTTTAAGTATCAAGAAGCCCAAATATAAATGGGACTCTTATTTTGAAATGTTGGCCCTTCCAGATGTGAGCTCACAGCTGATTCGCAGAGAAAGTGAATCTGATTCAAACTGCTCACCTGAGTTCACACCCTCAGTTCTTTTCGGGTGATTCATGAAAAAGATCCCGTTTAAAAGAGTCATTTTGTCATGACTCTCTTGCGTTTTACAACCATTTTAGTTGCAGTCCGGAGCCCTGATGTGCCAACTTCAACAGGAACCCACCCTTGCTGTTAACTCGCTCTTCCTCTAAAGTAATTGGAGTGGAATTCATGATGTTTCTAGGTGATGGTGTACGCTTTCAAGACGTATTCCCAACTTTATCATCACCAAATTGAACAAATACTACATTCACAATTGTGTTGTTTGTATTAAGGCCATGTCTGTTACTGTATCATTTACAAGCCCATCAGAGACCTCAGAATTTTTAATTAACACGACTCGCGCACCTTTACCTAATAGAACATTTCCGGTAAACAGGAATTAAATACTTTGGAAAAGTGTACCTTTTGAATTTGCATTTGTCCAGTTTGTTGATTTTTCTCAAAATCCTGAGCCTCTACACAAATGTGGTCTGAGCAATATGCAATTATCTGTTTGATGTTATGCTCTTCCACTTGCGTATTTGTTGGGAAAATGTGTAAAGTGGAAGAAGAGGTTTGCCCAGTTTCCCTACTTTTGAGCATATTTAAGTCATTAAGTGATAGTGGGGAACTCTTGCTACATGTGCACAATCTATTCAGTTTTGTCAAACAATGATTGTTAATTCTGACAGTGCAAATATACTGTTCCACAAATCTAATGGAGCATTTTTCAAATACAATGGTTTCCTCTCAGGTGGTAATTGGACAAAAATCTCCCACAGCAATTATGCTAACTTTACCAAATGGAGAGTAGTCACCTGTCTGCTTTATTTGTCTGAAGGTGCGTACACACTGCCAGCAACTCCATCCCATTCATTTTCAATGAGAGCACAGCGACTTCCGGCGACACGAGCTGTCGCGACCGTTGGCGACTAGATGTGGGTGTGTCCAGCGATGCGACAAAGTTCAACTTTATTCAAATGAAGAGTGACTAACGGAAGCGACAGCCAATAGGAGAGAACACGGGAGAGCTCACGTGATCCTTCTCTCTCTCTCTCTCTCAGCTCCTGCAGTAACGGAAAGATGGATGAAAGGCTAATTCTTGCTGTTAGCAATTTTCCAGTGCTCTATGATATGTCTCTTCCCACATGCAAAGACATTTTTAAGAAAAATACTGCGTGGAAAGGTGTATCTGAGATCGCTGGGATTTTGTGGGATTTATCTGCGTTTTTGCCGCAGATAAACAGCCGCTATGGCAAAGAGCACACCTTGTTTCGCATTCATCTTTGATATAAAGCATTTTATGTACTGATTCCATTTATATTAGTCTTTTCCCTCCAAAATGTTTGCTTTTAGCACCAAGAAAAGCGATTTGCTGTCAAGAGCAATGTCATTTATAAACGTTACTAGGCAACCAGTAGTGGGAACGCCCACTAGCGACTTCACTGCCAGCCACTGTCGACCTGCAGCGACAAAGTCGCCGGCAGTGTGTACGCAGCTCAAGCCTACAATGGACATAAGCTTAGGGGGAGGGGGCTCTGTAGCGCCCCTTCAAAATGTGCATGTAAGGGGGGCTGTGTAGCACCCCCATTTTCACCTACAGTCAACATTGATTGTTAACTGTTACATGTATAGTTCTCATAAAGCCGAACAACTTTCATACTCACTGTCATTAACTCTGCCCAACAGGAAGTTGCCCATTTTTGATTTTCTGAAAATTGCAAGCTCTGAACTTTGAAATAATACTCCTAGTGGATTGATCTGACTAGCACCAAATTTGTGCAACATCATGCCAAGACATTATAGATACTTAATTGATCTTTTTAACAGTGTCAGAATGGCAAAGCAATAAATGTATGGAGAAAAAAGGAAAACAGGATGTTCCTTATATCTTTTGTGTGCATTGCGTGATTTTTGATGAAAATTCAGCTGTATGTTTGGTAATGAGGGCTTATCACATTGATATGGCTATTATGGGTCACGGTTATAGTGCCAACAAATGGCAACAGGAAGAATGGCATTTTTTACAGACTTTGAAAAAGCCCTCTTGTGCTCATCACTGCTTGTAGTTATGTTTTCTTCTTTTTCTCTTTGTTTATGCTGGCCTGTTCATTGGACAACTGTTCACTGGACCACTGCTGCTCTTCATAAATACAGGTAAGTCTCCCTAAATCCCATTCACTGTCAGACTTGTAAAGCACAATGCCACATATCCAAGTGTTTATTTCTGAAGCTATAAGTTCTAATTTGTTTTTGGCCTTGTTTGCAGTCTAGGCAGAGAGCTATTGGTGGAGAACTAGTCGTTGTTTTGAGATTAGTGCTTTAGGTGGTTTGTGGGAAATGTGGTTTCATATAACTTGTTTAAAGGCTTTGAAAGCACAGCAGAAAGTTCAAATGCTGAAATTTTGAGTCTTTGCTTTATTCTTTCTACACTTTTTGTGTTTAAGATTGCAAAACATAAAAGCTGTTTTGTTTTCAGGTTGTTGGATTATTCGAGTCAAATTAATTTTATTTGTTTGTAGTATGAACAGCCAAAAACACATAATATCCAGTAAAAAATTATTCCAAACTACATCCATTTGTGATTTTTAGAAATGCTTTACAACAGAGGTTTTCAATTGGTGAGGCGCGCCTCCCTTGGGGGGTGCCAGAGAACCCCAGGGGAGGTGCAGCGCGGGGAAAAAGAAACATGTACATCTGTCCTGCTAGCTTGCGTGTTAAAGTGTGTGTTATGCATATGCATGTTGCAAAATGGATCACTTTGTAGTGTCTACAATACAAAAGTCTACAGGAGAGGAGGCAGATTCTGGGCCAAACAAAAAAGTGGAAGAAGTATGATCACAAATATTTAAAGTTGGGATTTTCGTGGACCGGTCCCGATGATGAGGCAAAATCGTCAAACAGATTTTGAAAATTTTAAAATGTTACATTTTTATTTGCTTAACGTAAGCCTATATGGAAGTGATTTTTATGGTTTTGATACTGTGACAAAACAGTGCTGTTCATCTTGCTGATGTTGTTTGATGTCTGATGTTTTCAAAGTTTAATTGGCTTAAGTAGCCTAAAGTCTCCAAAATAGCTCCTATTCATTTGAGATACCGTTAGTAGCCCGTGGCTGTTAATGAACATGTTTCCAGTTTAGTTATTTGACCGTCGAGGGTTATTTGTTCAGTGATCAGAAAATAGAGCTGTCCATCGTGCTGATTTCATTCTGTGTCTGATTTTGTTGGTTTTAGGGCTGTTGAAAATACTTAGTTTAGTTTTTTGACTGTGGAGGATTCTGTTCAGAAGGCTAATTTTAACAGTTTCCCAATTGCTCGAATGTGGTAAAAATGCATTTGCAAAGTATATGTTCACAACATGTGTTTGAAATGTTTAAAAAAATATATAACCCATTTCAAAATTAAACTGAATTTAAAATGGAATGTTGATAGCTTAATAAAAAAGTTTATCTTAATAAAGAAATTATGTATATTGATGAAAATCATTTGAGTGGAACATAGCCTAAAGCAATACTAATAATAGTATTACTGCTGCTACTAATAGTGGTAGCCTAGTAGTACCAATAACAATAGCCTAATTAGTGGTTGTGGAGGTGTTGTCTTCAAGTTCTCTATGGGGAGGCTTGTTTTCACCCAATTTGAAACCCCCTGCTTTACAGCCTGAATGGTCAGTTCAGATTTGTCTTTTTTTTTTTCAATCAGGATGTGACGTGACTGTAGCAAGTCATACGCCAAGCACATTCACTCATATATGCTCAAATGTCGGTTTTACTATGAATGGTATATGAGCAAATTAATATATGCATGAGTGTGCAAATACACTCTGATGCTTTCTGACATTTTCTTATAAACTCAAGAGTTCAGTGCCACAGAGATATTCATGACCAGAGGCAAAATTTCAAGTTTTCTGCTATATTTTTCTGTCATTGTCTGCACTGTTTGAAAAACTGACTACATCACTGTCTGGACAGCTAAATATTGTATTTTTAAAAAACAAATCAGATTTACTGGTATGTGCAATGTGAACAAGTCAAAATGACAGCAGAGGTCCTTCTGAATTCAGTGCTATTGCCACAAAATACTGGAAATGTTGTGGATATTGTGACTGAAGGCAGTTTTAATAGAGTCTATTTTAGGTGGCATGGAAAAGGCATTTCAAATTCAAATATTACAACCATGTCAAGTGTGTGTGTATACAGGTGTGCCTCCCAAATACAATGGCCTGGCTACTGCTCTGTATGTTTATTTTGAAACACTGTCTCCTGTCTGCTCTGCTTTAACAACTTAGTCCTCTCTGCCCTGTATCTCTCCACTTACTTGAGCCTGAAGCTCTGCCATATGGCAGCTCTGCAGAGAGAATTAGTACCTATCATTTTCATTGTCCTTCATTATCCAGGCTTCGTGTCATTTATTTGCTTATTTTCTTATATTATGAAATATATATAGGGCTGGGCAATAAAGCAATATCAATATTTATCACACAAAAAAAAAACTCAGAGATATCGATGATAAGCTTTTGAGTAATTTTCGATGTTTAGCCTGTGTTCTACATCTAAACACTAGCAGTTTGGCTTCCTTGTCGTATGTTTCCACTGGTGTGTGGTGAGCGAATGTGAGCGAGCGCTTGAAATTGTTTTGACAGCAGCGCGGGGCTAGTGGTTCCCTAGCGTTGGGAGTGGCTTTGAGCGGATTTCTTCTGCTTCAGTGTAAACACAGCCTCAGATTGTATGAAGTTGTTTATGCCCCCGCTACACAGGTCGGCGCGTTCCGGATCCGGACCCCAGATTGATTCCATCTTGACTGCAAGACTTCATGACGATGGTTATGCCCCCTCATCGACTTTAGTGAGCAGTGCAACAAAACAACAGTGCCGGTTACATCATATCTGATCTTTCTGCGCTGTATTCTTGAATATTTTTCTCTAGCACTCCGGGCCGCACCCGCTTCCTCTTTTCCCCACATGTGCGTAAACATGAGGTGCATGTTTCTTTAGAAACCTTTAGACCATAACGTTTTTTCTTTCTAAATTTTGTTTTATTAATCAGCATTCAAGCCTTTTAATAATAAAAAAATGGATTTGTGTTCTAATTTTGTGAATTTATTCAGATATCATCATCTCTGACAAGGATGAAAGACAAAACAATTACAAGTTTGTAGCCTAGTTTTTCTCACTTTAATGAAAATAAAAAAATTGTCCATTCAGACGTTTACATTATCAAAAGTTTTCTCCCAGACCATGCCTCATTCCCTAATAGGATCTCTCCATGGTCCTGCGGAACCTGCGGGGATCCCCGTTTGAGCCCCTAGTTGAGCTGAAGGGCGTTCTCTGTAAAGACTGCCCTCCTGACGGCGCTGACGTCCATCAAGAGGTTAGGGGACCTGCGGACATTCTCTGACAGCAACACGTGCCTGGAGTTCGGTTCGGAATACTCTCATGTTGAGACCCTGAGACCCTGACCAGGCTAAGTGCCCAAGGTTCACACGACCCTGTTTAGGGATCAGGTGGTAAATCTGCATGTGAAGCTGCCCCAGAAGGAGGCAGACCCAGCCTTGTTATTGTTGTGTCCTGTGTGTGCTTTATGCATCTATTTGGATGGTACGCACCGCTTTAGAAGCTCTGAGCAGCTCTTTGTCTGCTTTGGAGGACAATGGAAAGGGAGCGCTGTCTCCAAACAGAGGATCGCCCACTGGATCATTGTCGCCATCACTTTGGCATTTCATGCCCAGGGCGTGCCACAGCCCTTGGGACTACAAGCGCACACTACTAGGAATTTGGAAGCCTCCTGGGCTCTGACTAATGGCACATCTTTAGCAGACATCTGCAGAGCATCGGGCTGGGCAACACCTTTGCTAGGTTCTACAATCTCCGGGTTGAGCCGGTTTCTTCCCTTGTGTTGTCAGGTACAAACAGGCATGTTTTCGGGACAACTGGCTGGGTGTACCGCTTGTGTATAGTGCCTTACCCCTCCTGGAGGGGGAGACGTGCACTTTTTACCTCCCCAGCCAGGTTCACGAAGTCATGGACCCTGGATGACCTTCCGCCTTAGCCCTGTGGCAGGTGAGTTTACGGAGTAACTTGTACTGGGTAGGTGCTCCACATGCGCTAGTTGCCTATATGTAACCCTGTGTGATGTATCTTCCGTAATATGGTTTCCCCGTTAGTAAACCTGCGTCTTTCTTGGAAGAGTTCTCCCTGCTACCGGTCGCAGTGTTTATATAACTCCTCCCCTCTGGGTACGACCTACCATGGGGACTTCCATGTGCGGCCCTGCCATCAAAACTCGGTTAGACCATGTGATGTATTTCCACACAATTACCTCCCCTTCGGGTAGGGCGTGGTCTCCGCTGTGTCTTCCCCTTGGGAAGGGACACCTCACCGATGCGGACACTTATGGTCTCCAGCTGAATGATTTCCATTCTTTATGGGGAGAAAAAAAGAGAAGAGGCCACGGCTGGGGTAGCCTATCCCCATTTGTTGGCCAGTCAACATGTCCCTGAGGTGTGACTGTATAACGCTTGTAGGTGCGTTGGGGGAGGTTACGTGACAGCCGGGTTAGCTGGCAATGATAATGGACCCAGTTACCAAGTTCAGCTAGTCGTGGCATTTCATATAGGGACCCCTAGTGTCACTACATCGACACAACGTCGAGTGAGTGTCAGATAGGGAACGACGTTGTGTGCCTTCTGCCACAACACTGAACTACCCACTGAAATGGCCAGGACCTTGTCTCTACTCCTCAGCACAAAACCTGAATGAGTGGTTACAAGCCAGCTCCTTTTATACCAATATGTCCTGGGGAGTGGCATGAAAATTCTACTCACCAATTCCCTTTGGCTTTTTCTCAAGGATCAGAAGTGTTTGGGACTCCCAAGGGCGACCCCTAGTGTCACTATATAGACAACGTCTCATTCCCTCCATCAGGGAACGGAGGTTACAAAAGTAACCAAGATGTTTTATGTGTAGTAATGTTTGATTTAATGTTCATACTCATTATACAACATGCATGAGCATGATTATTGAGACTTACCACCACTTTTCAATGTGTTTAAAAAGGTACAGATTATATTTTAAATTATATGTCTAATATAATGTATACCTGTCCTATATTGTTAATACATTAAGATTTGTACCAGCCGAGAGAGTGGTTGTGGTGGAACCTGCGTGAGCATGATTATCGGGACTGATCACCACTTTTCAATGTGTTTAAACAGAATAAAATCCACCAAAGGTGTGAGATTGTGTCACTTGCATCAATATGACCTATTAAGGCAAATTTCTAATAATTAATGTAATAATTGTTAAAAAAATATATATATACTGTTATTATACATGTAATTACGCAACTCTTAAGTATTAGGTAAATAAGCAAATATATTGTCTCATAAAAGCTGAGGAAAGGGGCACTTTTCATTATATTCACAATGAAATTAGGCACAGAATAGAGGTCCACTGTGCTTCACCAAGGTCCATTCATTTGGAGATTTCTGGCCTCACCCCTAAAGCTATTTGTATGTTAATAGTTGTAACATTTAAATGTACATGTTTGGACATTTGTTACGTATTTACAGCTTTAGAAACGTAAAATATTGATGAATCCATTAAAAATATATTTGAATACATTAATTAATTAGAAGTATATTTATACATTTCAACTGTTTTATAGATATTTTTGATCCCTTAACCGTACCCCAACCTCCTAACATAAACACATTTCAACTGTATAAAAACATGTAACAAGTAGAATAATGTACAGTAGCAATAATTTGGCTGTAATATATATATTACAGCCACTAATCCTACACCTACTCCTAAAGCTAACCATGACTTTTTATTAAGCATTTAAAACACATAACAGGCAGATACATTTAATCACAATAATTTATTCAGAAAAATTGCAAAATCCAGTACAAAAGTAGTCCAAAGGGCAATGTACTGCATTCGATGTTCTCACCCGTGATTTATCATTAGAGCCAAAACTTACCTCAGTGTGCTGCATTAAGTTAGAGCTGCAATTTTAATTTTGAAATATCCGCTTGTCTTGGTGTTAAATGAAGGCATTGTATGATGAAACTATTCTTTTTTTTTATTGTGTTTCACTTAGTTAGAAGAGCATGATGCTGCTGCAGTGATGGACTCGTCTTGAGTGACAGTCTGTGTCAGAGTGCACAGCTGTTTGAACTTCTGCCGTTGTAAAAGTCCCTTTCAATAATCTCTCAATAAATTACACCTTAATTAAAATTAAATCCAGTAATGTAACGACAGGAATGCCATACATTGTAATGAAGTAAAAGTACCAAAATGTCATTCGAAATGTACTTTAGTGAGTGTAAAAAGTACCCACTTTTAATCCTACTTTAAAAGTAAACTTAAATTTACTCTTAAAGTTACTCAAGTAAATTTAACAGAGTACATGTAGTGCATTCCTACCCACCTCTGCCTATCAGAAGGTTTTGACCAATGAGCATTTGACATCACTTCCATAAAACTGCTGGTCATAATGCTTGAGGTGGCAATCTTTTAATTTTGAAAACGAAACCAAGGCATTTTGACTGTTACAGCGGGCCCATTGGCGCTGCAGCGGATTGAGATGGAAATCATTGAATAAAAGGCTTGAATTTGGGTCTGTTCTTCACAGAAAGGAGTCTGAAGATGTGGATTATAGCTAACAAATTTGTGGATTATTTTTATTATAGTTTTATGGTGCTTTTTGTGGTTTATTTAGTTTTTTGGCATATTCTAAAATATTCTTTTGTGGCCTATGGCAAACAAAACTAAAATGTAATTATTAAACGTTTATAGAGTTATTATAAATATTATTTATTATTATAAGAGTTATAGAGTTATTATAAATTATAAATAAATGTGACATTTAACTAATCTCATTGATTATAAATTAAATGTAATTAACTGATTAATTCTATGAAGTTGCATTTGAATCAGTTCAAACAGTGCACTTACAGATTTGTACGTTGCTATAGGTCTTAATATGTAAAATTATGACGTTTAGATGCCGTCAATATGTCAATATTGTATGTTTCGGTGTCTGTACGTAAGAGAATGTACGTTTGCTAGAGCCAAACTTTACATAAGTATACATACGAATTCTCATGAGATAGTGTTTAATTTTGCTCTGTTTTGCTTTTAAATGGAGATTCTAGAAGCCATGCTTGATTTGACTCTGAATGTCAAATAAAAACACATAGTTATTTATCAAGTCATCATGACTGCTGTAGCTCCTTGATTCTGTACATTAATCAACTTCGTTCTTAACGCATCCCAAAACCCAATGGAAAATTAACTGTATCACCATCATATATCTTTGGAAATTTTCTGCTGCGTCTGTAAAGTTATGTTAAAACAGAAATTGACAGTTTAACATGTTATTTGCATGAGTCCATTTTTTTCTGTGAGATAAAGTGTAGTTGTCTCATTTATCTCTGTGGCAGCAGACTACAGTGGCTGATTTTTGGGGTTGTATTATACTGATTTCATAGGAATTACAGCAGATTAGTACAGACACATACACAACTATAGCTTTTGAAAAAGAAACTGTAACTGTGTCAACTCTGATGCAGTTTTCTAGTTATATAAAACAGTTTTATAAACAATAAGTTAATATACATTTTAGAAACAATATGGCCATTTATTTGGTCTATTTCTGTTTCGTTAACGGAATAGTTCCATCCGAAGCCAAAGCAGGATCAATTGCATCCTGTCTGGAATGCCACTCTGCTTGTCTGTTTGTGAAGTGTCCCAGTGCTGTTATACTAAATACCAGCACTCTTGGTAAACCACTTGTCCAATCAGATTATAGGACTGAAACTAATATCATATTACCAATGGATTTTTTTGACTGAGACCAAAGTTGTCACACACACACTTGTTTTTATATCATTGTGGAGATATGATATAGACTTCCATGCATTTTATGGATTTTATACAGATCTAAAGATAATTTCTATCTTCTAACCCTACCCCTAAATCTAACCCTCACAGAAATCCTTTTGCATTTAAAAAAAAACAATGTTTAGTTTGTTTAACAAGCCATTTCCCTCATGGGGACCGCTGGCGGGGCCCCACAATGTAGGTGAACTCCGGTTTTACTAGTATAAACACACACTTGCGCTAAAACTTATAGAAAGAGCTGCCATTCAAAATGTCACTTTTGTCTTTTATCTCTTATTCTCTCTCTTTCAATTCAATTCAAAGGGGCTTTATTGGCATAAATATAAACAATACAGTATTGCCAAAGCAGAGGCTGTATAAAGACAGAACTACATCTATAATTAAATTTAGTCAAACAATTTAACAAATATACAAATAAATAATACAAATAAATACAAAACGTCTAGGTTACGTATGTAACCTTCCTTCCCTGATGGAGGGAACGAGACGTTGTGTCAGAGAAGCGACACTAGGGGTCTCTCTTGAGCGCCGATATTCACCTCTGAACTATGAAAAAAGGCTAATGAGAGTTGGCAACCAGTATTTGCATGTCCCGCCCCCGGACATACGGGTATTTAAGCGGCGTTCATACGGGTATTTAATACGTGAGTTCATTCAGGATTTTTCTGAGGAGCCGGAAATGGTCCGGCCACAACAGTGGCTCGGCTCAGCGACGTGGCAGGGGAGACACAACGTCTCGTTCCCTCCATCAGGGAACGGAGGTTACATACGTAACCTAGACGTTCCCCTTCTGTCGCTCTCTCCACGTTGTGTCAGAGAAGCGACACTAGGGGTCCACTTATAAAAGCACCATGCGCTGAGCCGTGTACGTGAACTGCCGATACAGGAGTGAGCAGGTATTCTTACGTGCAGGACGACCAACTGTATCAGGCTGCACGTACCCTTCCCCAATGCCCCATTCAAGCCATCAGGATTCCTTATCGTTACCCTGGAGGGGAACAAGGTGCTGGCAGCCAACCTGGGAACGGGCCAAGCCTGGCCGGGCCTCTTTTCTATCTATGTTTCTCGCAAAGAGCAACTAAGGCCGGGGCCCTTACACGCATTGAGGGAAGGGGGTCTTAGCCCTTATTCAGGGCGGAGAAGACCCTGCGGAGGCCACGCCTACCCGAGAGGGGAGGCAAGTTTAAGTGGCAAAACCATCAGAGGCCTGACTTAGGGCCTATGTGGAAAAGTCAGTGCGGTGGTGGATCCAGCCTATAGAGGGGGAAACATACAGCACGGCAACCGAGGCAGCCGTGACTGCCTAAGGGAAGCATGGGAGTCCACTCGCCCGAGGGGACAGAAATGTGGCGTTACACACAGGGGGAGTCCGAAGGAGGCCTTACCTGTGGAGCACCTATAATGTGCAGGGTAGCTAGCGGTACCCGCAGTGGCTTGGGTCGGCGAGTTCCTCCGCTGAACTGCGACCCACGAGGGCTAGGGAGAAATCAACCAGTGTCACAAACCTGAGATCTCCTGGGAATGAAGGCGCACTGTTTCCCCTGGTTAGGGGGAAGGGCGCTAGATGCAAGCGATTCACCCGGTCAGATCGTGGGCGTGCCACCGAGTTCTACAGGCTCGGTACCTGAGAGGACACGGGACGATACTGACTCAACTCGGAGATTGTAGAATCTCGCGAAAGTGTTCGGTGTTGCCCAGCCCGCTGCTCTACAAATGTCTGCTAGGGCAGTGCCCCTAGCCAGTGCCCATGAGGACGCAACACTCCTGGTGGAGTGGGCTCGGACCCGCAAAGGGGGGGGCACGGCCTGGGTGTGATAAGCCAGTGAAATGGCGTCAACAACCCAGTGGGCGAGTCTCTGCTTGGAGACAGCATTCCCTTTCTGCTGTCCCCCAAAGCAGACGAAGAGCTGCTCAGTGCGTCTGGTGCTCTGTGTGCGGTCCAGGTAAATACGTAAGGCACGTACTGGACACAGCAGTGAAAGGGCTGGATCTGCCTCCTCCCGGGGCAGTGCTTGCAGGTTCACCACCTGATCCCTGAAGGGTGTGGTGGGAACCTTGAGCACATAGCCCGGCCGCGGTCTTAGGATCACGAAAGTGTCTGCCGGACCGAACTCCAGGCAGGCGTCGCTAACAGAGAACGCATGCAGGTCCCCGACCCTCTTGATGGAAGCGAGCGCGATCAGCAGGGCCGTCTTAAGAGAGAGGGCCCTGAGTCCAACTGAGTCAAGCGGCTCGAAGGGGGATCTCTGGAGTCCCGTAAGGACGACCAAGAGATCCCAGGAGGGGAACAGGTTAGGCCGGGAGGGAGTTATCCTCCGGGCACCTTTTAGGAACCTGACGATTAAGTCGTGCTTACCAAGAGACTTGCCGTCTACCGTAGTCAGTGGTGGGCAGCGATAGCGCAACATACACCTTGAGGGTGGAGGGGGACAGCCTCCTCTCCAGCCTCTCCTGAAGAAACACGAGCACTGACCTAACTGCGCACTTCTGCGGGTCTTCGGCTCGGGAAGAACACCAGTCCGTGAACAGACGCCACTTTAGAGCGTAAAGATGCCTGGTAGAGGGGGCTCTGGCTTGATTGATTGTATCTATGATGGTCGATGGTAGGCCGGCTAGATCTTCCGCATCCCGTCCAAGGGCCAGACGTGGAGGTTCCAGAGGTCTGGGTGCGGGTGCCAGAGCGTGCCCCGTCCCTGAGAAAGAAGGTCCTTCCTCAGGGGAATTCGCCAGGGAGGGGCTGTCGTGAGGAGCGTGAGGTCCGAAAACCAAGTCCGGGTGGGCCAGTAAGGGGCTACCAGAATGACTTGCTCCTCGTCCTCCCTGACCTTGCATAGCACCTGTGCAAGAAGGCTCACTGGGTGAAATGCGTACTTGCGGAGCCCCGCGGGCCAGCTGTGTGCCAACGCATCTTCCCCGAGGGGAGCCTCTGTCCGGGCATACCAGAGCGGGCAGTGGGAGGTTTCTTGGGAGGCAAACAGGTCTACCTGAGCCTTGCCGAACCGGTCCCAAATCAGCTGGACCGACTGGGGGTGGAGTCTCCACTCTCCGCCGGGCAAGCTTTGTCTTGACAGCGCGTCCGCCATCACATTGAGGTTGCCGGGGATGTGAGTGGCGCGCAGTGACTCCAGTCGCTGCTGACTCCATAGGAGGAGACGACGGGCGAGCTGTGAAATGTGGAGGGAGCGTACTCCGCCTTGGCGGTTTATGTAGGCTACGACCATGGTGCTGTCTGTCCTGACTAAGACGTGTTTGTGCCGAATTAACGGAAGAAACTTCTGCAGGGCCAGAAAAACAGCCAGCAGCTCTAGGCAGTTGATGTGCCAGCGCAGCGGGCCTCGGTTCCACCGGCCTGCGGCTGCGCGCCTGTTGCACACGGCGCCCCAACCCAATTTATTAATAATTGAGTATGCGTATGCCGGCTACTCGGCAGCAAGAGCTGCCTCTGCGACTTTCGTGAAGACGCGAGGGGACAGAGACAGGCCGAAGGGGAGGACTTTGTACTGATACGCCTGGCCGTCGAACGCGAACCGTAGGAAGGGTCGATGTCGAGGGCAAATTGAGACGTGGAAGTACGCGTCCTTCAGGTCTACCGCTGCGAACCAATCTAGATGCCAGATGCCAGATAGAATTTGTTTCTGGGTGAACATTTTGAACGGGAGTTTGGACAGGGTCCGATTGAAAACTCGCAGGTCCAAGATCGGTCGTAAGCCGCCGCCTTTCTTGGGTACAACAAAGTAAGGGCTGTAGAAGCCCTTCTTCGTTTCGGTTGGAGGGACAGGCTCTATCGCGTCCTTTAATAGAAGGGAGGCGATTTCTTGACGCAGGGAATGGGCATGTAGGCCGTGTACTGCGGAAAAATGTATGCCCACGAAGGGGGGCGGAGACCTGGCAAACTGAATTGCGTAACCGAGTCGAATGGTCCGGTGCAGCCAGCGTGACGGGTTGGGCAGTGAAAGCCATGCCTCTAAAGTCCGTGCTAGGGGCATCAAAGGGACGGGTTTTTGGACGTACCCGGCAGGGCTTCGCAGCGGTGCGGAACAGGTAACGTGGCGTCGGGAGGCAACGTGGCATCCCGAGGCTCTGGTGCTGAGAATAAACTCAAAGCACTTACCTTGCTCCGCGCACCCGGCAGGGGGCGGGTTCGTAACTGAGGAGGAGGTCTGAAGCTGGCATCCTCTGGACTCGTCTGAACCGGCCGGCCGGGAAACAGTCGTGGGGCTGAAGGCGGGGACACCGCGTCCATGGAGCCGGGACTGTTGAGGCCTGAAAGCAGAGTGCCGTAAGAACGGCATTTGCGGGCCATATGCCCCAGAGACAAAGGAAATAGCTCTTTTATTGAGAATTTGGGTACCGCAGCCCCCATTAAGGGGTGCGGCAAATGAAAAAACAAAGGATTCTCCTCCCGGCCCTCCACCGGGGGAGGGAGCGGTCTTACCACCTCCGGAGCTAACTTCTTGGACTATGCGTTGTCTCAGGAGCACCTGGGAGCCTTCCGGGTCCTCGAGGGGGTCCGTGAGACAGGGGGCATGCGCTTCCCGCGGTTTGCTCGACGCTGGGGCTGAGAGCTGGGCCCGGGTTGAGGCAGAGCAGGAGCTTGTCTTCTGGCCACGGGAGGACGCCCTCGGCGAGCAGACGGGGCATGGGCCGTGGCGGCAGGCTTGCGGCGAGGCATGATGTGAGAGATGGCCTCCGTCTGCTTCTTTACCGTGGAGAACTGCTGGGCAAAGTCCTCGACGGTGTCGCCGAAGAGGCCGAACTGGGAGACAGGGGCGTTGAGGAAGCGAGTCTTGTCGGCTTCACGCATCTCGACCATGTTCAGCCACAGTTGACGTTCCTGGACCACTAGCGTGGCCATCGCCTGCCCGAGCGCTTGCGCTGTGACCTTCGTCGCTCTCAGGGTGAGGTCGGTCGCTGAGCGCAGTTCCTGCAGCGTGTCGGGATCAGGGCCACCCCCGTGCATGTTGCGAAGTGCCTTGGCTTGGTGGACCTGCAGGAGAGCCATGGCATGCAGGGCGGAAGCGGCGCGTCCGGTGGCGCTGTAGGCCTTCGCTGTCAGTGAGGAGGTTGCTCTACAGGTCTGGGAAGGGAGCACGGGGTGACCTCGCCAGGTGGTAGGGGTACCGGGGCATAGATGGATCGCAACCGCCCTATCCACCTGGGGAATCGCCGCGTACCCGTGGCGCGCTCCGCCATCGAGGGTGGCGAGGGCGGACGAGTCTGTGGCGGTGTGACAAGTGGAGAGGGGTGCTCTCCACGAAGACGTCAGCTCGTCATGCACTTCCGGGAAAAGCGGAACCGGGGCGAGGCTGTGAGCGCGCGCAGACCCCAGGAACCAGTCATCCAGCCGTGATGGCTGTGGGGAGGATGGAGGGTTCCAATCCAAGCCCACGCTGTTGGCTGCCCGGGAAAGCATGTCGGACATCTGTGCGTCAGCCTCAGCCTGGGCGTGCAAGCCCGAAGGCGGCAGCCCAGGGGAGTCCTCTGCATCAGATGCCGCGCCCTCCGATGCCGCGGTGAGCTCATCGGCTTCCATCGCAAGAGGGATGGCTGACTGGCTGTGAAGCGAGTCGCCGCCGCCTCGAGCACGGACGGGAATCAACGAGCGTGCTGGGGCGCGGGTGGTCCGAGGGGCGTACACGGCGGAGCTGCACCTGCTGCCATCCCCAAATCGCCTCCATCGCCAGCCGCATCGTCCTCAATCCCGTGGGAAGAAGGAGCAATACGGGGGGCGGCTGGAGTGGCTTGCTCACGGTTATAAGCAAGCCGCGACCGCAACGTTGTCATGGTCATGTTCTCGCAGTGAGAACATGAACCATCCACAAACGCAGCCTCGGTGTGATCGCTACCCAGACACACGAGACAGCGCCTGTGGCCGTCGGAAGCGGAGAGCACTCTACCGCATCCAGAAACAACACAGGGGCGGAAGGGCATCTTTATAAAGACGCGTCCTTAAAAGGACGTTCAACGCCGCTGTGTTTTGCTCTTTTAGAGGAGAGAGCGACAGAAGGGGAAACAAGACTAGACCTGGTGAAGACCACAGTGTTAAAATAGCTGAAGATTACTGACATGTACTTACACATAAATTAATATACACACATACTCTGAGGGTCACTGTGGTGAACATTGGGTTGACACATGGGGGTAAAACAGATAACACAGATTCACCCACTATCTCTCAGGCTGTGACACGTTAAAACGTATCTTGCAGCCAGTGCTGCTGTGTGTCCCTCTCCAAGTATTATATTCATTTCTTTCTTGTTCTGTCATGGTTATAAATTTGTCTATGCTGTTTGTTAATTTATCTATATAAATGTCCCTTGTATCTTTCAATTTTGGGCAGTAAAGGAGAAAGTGCACCTCTGTCTCAACCTCACCTGTCGTACAGTGAGCACACACCCTTTCTTCTCTGGGTAACCATGTTTTTCTGTGTCTGCCTCTCTCGATGGCGAGACTGTGCTCACTGAGCCTGTACTTGCTTAGGATCTGTCTCTGCTTTGTATCTCTGGACAGTCAGGAGATACTCTTCCAATTCATACTTTGATTTTAGAGGCCGATAGAATTGTAATTTGCTTTTTGTTTTAGTTTCTTGATTCTTCCTTACTGAAACACCCTGATGCAGTGATAATCAGCCCAAGGTAATTATACTGCATAGTGTGCTCTAGGAGGTTGCTGCCTAGAGATAACTGGTATTTGTTTTCCTGACATCTGGGCTTTTTCTGAAAGATCATAATGTTTGTCTTCTTCAGGTTTACTGCCAGGGCCCAGTTCTGGCACTAGTTCTCCAGCAGGTCCAGATGTTGCTGTAGTCCCTGTGGGGTGGGTGACAGCAGCACCAGGTCATCTGCATAGAGCAAAAACTTGATGTCTTTGTCTTGCAGAGTGAGTCCAGGGGCTGTAGACTGTTCCAACTGCACCGCTAATTCATTAATGTAAATGTTGAATTAGGGTTCAAAATAGTGTTACTATGAATGCAAACTTTAATACAGTGAAATTGACTTTATTAGCATAACATAAGTATATATAAATACATAATTTCCAACACTTTTTGAATGTCTGTGTACTAAAATAAAATATTTGATGCCATGAGTGTACCAACATTTACTATTATTTTGAATGATCATGGAAAATGAAGCAATGTGATAACAATTTTACCTGGTCACAAAAAGAAGACAGTTAATTTACCTGATGAACTTTCACTTTTTGCTGACACTTTATGCTTCGCAGAGCTAATGTGTGCTTCTAAATCACTTGCACCTTTATTAGCAACTGACACAAGTGCCAGCTTTACATGTCATACATTCTGATTCCCACGGATCTCCACCTGGACGAAAGCATGGGAATGTTTTGTGAAAATCTTCTGTAAATTTGCACTTTCGTTTGGGCATTGTTTCCATTCAGCTGTCATTTGCTGCTACTGTCAAGCATCTGTTTGATCATGCATTCCCAGAGATTGACAGGCCGACCAGTTGAGATCGACCAATTGGTGTGCGAGAAGGCAGGACTTACATAGAGGGGTTAAAGCAATGCAAATATGCGCATGCACACAATGAAGTATTAGACCAGATACACATCATAATGCAACTAAAGCTGAATCCAAGGCATATTTTTGCAAATTTAGAAATCCTGGCTGGACATTTTAAGGTCAGAAAAAGAGGACATGTCTGGGGAAAAAGAGTATGTATGGTCACCCAATACAAAGAACATCCTGGTATATAAAGTCAAAAAGAACCTCATTAGCTTGTGTTGAGTAGAATGTAGGATATTCAGCATGACAATGATAATAAATCTACTACTAAAGGATTGATTATTCTACATGACTTTAAAAATCTGAACTGATTTAAAAAAAAAAAATCACACACCAAACGACTAAGGGTCACACACTACCTGACTGTCAAGTCGATCCGAACACAAACGGTTCTAGAAGATGCACGACATATGCAAAAATACGTGGATAAAGGGGACCTCTGCCATTGTTGTTCCTGCTATTCTGTGTTCCGAGTCACAAAAGGAATATGCCAAGCACATTTGGGTGCGGTCCTAGGTGGGAAGGTGAGGTCAGTATGGAATCTATAGATGACGATGCGAATTGGAGGTGGGTGCCATCAAAAGTTAAGCTCCACATTGAGTGCTTTAAATATATGCTTCAAATGTTGACATCTCCATTCATTGAGCTTTGTGGCCCAATACGCTTGATTTCCATTGGCTGTTTACCATATGACTTCAGATTTGAGTCGTGGAGCATCATACACTGCTATATTTCCTTTGTAATGGAGTCTGCTCCACTTAAAAAAAAATATGTACCCATCATATACCAAGCAATTTTCTGTGAAATCTTACAACTCTGACTGGTGTAAAATCTGCAGACTGGAGCCGACTAACAAACTGACTCATCGTTGTTGAATTTGGCTCGAGTAATCCAGCCTATACTATAAAACCAAGGTTGAAGATTACATTTTGGGTTGTGGATAAGGCAAGTCAAAAATTAACTTGACATTATGTGTGATCTATAGTTCAAGCAAGAAAACTAAAAATACAAATGACTTTCAGCAGTTTTTTAGTTTTATATTAGATCAGAAGTCTTTATTTCAGGAAAAACTAAATGGAACATATGAAAGGTATAATGAATAAAAATTGTGTGAAAAGACTGGTGTTGTTTTGCAAACTTGAATGGACAAACTAGTACATGCTAAGATTGGCCCTCTGTTGGCTATAGGTCAAATTAATGCAGAGTTACAGACAATTCACAGACTTTTCAGACTCTTGGAATGAAGTAGGACAGAGAAAATGAGAATGTCTTTTAAATGAGCTGAATCAAGGGGGTCAACTTTCATGCCGCTAAGCCTGTGTATGTGTGATGATGTAATCATGCACAGGGGTTGGGCAGAGGTTTTAAAAGTGCTTTGATGAAAGTGTATTACAAAGGCTCTAATCCACAACTGGGTCAAAACTCCTCATTCTGTCTGCCTTGAAATTGCGGCTAGGGTAATCTCTCTCCTAGGTGGCAGAGCTAAATGGCTGCTCAAGGGATATCAGGGCTTAACTTGTCATGGTATGGGGTGATTTCCACGTTAGGGTAAGAGGTGAAAAGAAGGGTAAGGAGGCAGTTTGTGCAGTGACTGATTGGTGCTGATAAGACTATGCATGAAGTCATCTGTTGTAGGAGAGTGAGCGTGTGTCTGGATTTAAAATAAGAAGTGATGAAAGAAGTGTTTGTTGAGGTGCCACATCGTGACTGGAATCCACTTGTAAACTTGTTACCATTGAATGTTCATTGTTTGAAGGCATCAGAGGAAAAGGGGGGGAAGATTAGCTTTCTGTGTCTTATTTGCAATAATGTTCGAAATAGAGCAACAGAGGGCACTGATGGTGAACTGCCACAATGGATTGATTGAGTGCTTGGAGGGTAGTATACAGTATATAGAGCATTTTCTTTTCCCCTCCCTCTTCTTCTCTGTATTTACAGATACTTTTGCTTTATCTTTCCATCTTTCTGTCCTTATATCATGTCATATTCCTTTTAAGATTTGCCATCACTGACAGATGGAGAAAAGACCATCTAAAAAATAAAAGCCTGTGTTCTAAGATAAAGTGGCATGCTTTCAAGAAACTTTCACTCTTTCCCTCTTTGTTCACCCCCCATATGATTGCAACCTTTATGATTTCTTGCAAAGGAAAGAGGGGAGTGAAATGTATACAAAATAGGAGGATGCCAGTTTACAGAGGCTTTCCAGAAACCCCCCCCCCACAGGAAATGGTGGATATAAGTGTCAGGTGAGAGAAATGGGTGGATAACCTTTCATGAAGGTTATCCACCCACTCCCATATCAGTTGTTACTGATATCAGAGAATTAAGCAGCTTAAAGTGCTATAAAAGGAAAAGTTGTTTATTCCCCAATACCTTGAGCAACATCACCCTACAGGCAAGGGGAAGGAAACATCTATTTCCTAAAGGTAGCCATGGAGTGAGTATATGGAGTCCTGATATGTACATGCCTCTATGATTCCTTCTATGGCTAAATGTAGCGTTTCCAAACATCTCTAGGCTGTTGTGGTTTCCTGGTCTGTTGGACCTCATTCATCCCGCTTTCAGTCCTGACTGAACCAATATTCGCCTGGCTGGTTGTTTCCAGAGCGTGAAAGTGGTTTGGAGGTGGGTTGCCTGCATGAAGTAGCTGGCTGAACCCCGAGGCTTGCGGAACAGGGGTGGGAGTGCTTTCTCTGCCCTGCTGTTATGACCTCCTCAGCTACAAACAGTCAGCTCACTGACAAACTGGAGCAATTCCTTGTTGCCAGATTCTGACTCCACAGCCAACTATGGGTAATTTGGAAATATATAATTCCATATTTTTGGATTACAATTACTTAATTAATTCTTGGGAAATTTCACCTCCTAGGTTTACTGAATATAATTTTATAATATAAAAACAAGAGAAGCTTGTTCATAGTGGCTAGCATATTCACATGAGAACTTGCGTTGTTTAGTGCTAAAAACCTTGTCAATTCTTGAGTGAACAGGCATGCCAGTGAAAGAGTTTTCATGCACTAATGAACATGCACTGTCAAGATTTTCACAGTGAAATAACTTAAGTTGTGGGTGATTTCTTACAAAACTCTGTTGTATGGCTTAAGAAGACTTATATGACACACAGTTTGCATAGACAACATTTATGATACATTTGAGTCCTTGTTTAAGCTTTCAAATGAGCCACTATGAACTGAAATTGTTTTCATTTTAATATTAATTAAAAATGTGTCCTTTTCCACATAAAGGTAATGTTCTTTTTTTTTTTAAATGACATGAGGGTGTGCAAATTATGATAGAATTTTGAAAGATATGATATGAAAGATTTTTGGATGGACTATTCCTTTAATGCTCTTTGCAGGTATGCCTCTTAACTTCTGAGTGCCACAGGGCTTTTCCACAGTAATGCACTCTTGATGCTTTTAATTTCCTCTCCTGATGCAACATCTTATTACCCTAAACACATCAACAATGAACCCTCCAGTGAACTTCATAATCAGTGGAGGAATTTAATCTTATTCAGATTAATTGTTCTGAGCAAATCTTCTTATGTCAATAAATACAGTTGGGATAAGTGCTTTTAGAAATAACATTTGTGACGCATCAAGTTCCATTATGATTTATGTAATCTTTCATATAGAATAGCTAAATTTTTAGCACAAAGTGATGCAAGTTGTAAATGGTGAGTGTTTTCACAATGATGAAACCACAGTTACTGGTGGATGGTTGTAATGAGCTGTTGTGGGAATGTTGGTTGGTTTTGTAACATTATCCCTGATAAAATATGTTGCCCTGGCCTCTTTCTGTCTTTTGTATTAATGCCATTTAGAATCATGACTCTTTTGTTGTGCATTAAGATCATGTTCATTCATTAGCAGACACCGGTGTGGGGTGCAGGTGCAGTGGAGTATCTGTGATTGCTTTATCACATGACAGGGATGATTGTGCAGAGCAGGTGGATATAAACAAATTAACACTGATGAAAATTTAAATGTGATGAATTCAGTGTTACTTCTCTTTCTGCCAAGGGTACAGTTGAGCTTTATTGAAGTGAGTGGCTGAAATAGAGGAAGTGCATCTTTGCAAATCAAACTTTGTAACTTCACCAGCATGACACATTATGAGATGTTTCATACATATGACTGCAAGAAAATGCTAATTTCCCCTCAAACATCAGAGAACCAAAGCATTTAAATAGATTATGTAGAACACAATCTAAACTCACTACTTCCAGTGCCCTCCAGAAGCCTGCATTCTACTGGTGAATGTCTCCTTGTGGTGCCATCTCATAGAGTCACAAAATCACCCTTGCGGACCTTTATCTTTACTGTTCCCCGCTGGTGGAATGACCTGCCTAATTCCACCTGATCGGCCGTGTCTTTAGCCTCCTTCAATAAACATATGTTTCATGAAACCTAACCCATTCATACAAATGCACTACCTTCAAAAAAAAAAAAAAGAAAAAAAAAGTGCTCTAAGCTATGTGAGACTTGAATTACAGCACTTAATATATTTTTGCCCCTTTTGTTGGATGAGTCGCTTCTGTTGTTCTCCTCATTTGTAAGTTGCTTTTGATAAAAGTTTCTGCTAAATTAATAAATGTTAATGTAAATGTAAAGATTGCAAAATGTTATCCAAACAGACTGAAAAAATTGTATTTTTAATTGCTTTACATAAGTGTTTTTCTAAGGCCATGTCCACCCTAATACTTTTTTGTTTGAAAATGCATCTTTTTCTCTATGTTTTGGCCTTCCGTCAACACTGCGTTTTTGACAGTGAAAATTGTGCTGTTTTAAAGCGCTCTCCCAAGTGGATACATTTGAAAATTGTGTCTTGACATTGTAGTGTGGACTGAGAAAATGGATATACCTGAAAAATATGACGTATGACTATGATGTTGTCATGTGATGCAGTTATATGATCCATTCATTAAAAACAATCAAGATGGTGTTCCATGTTATAGCAATGCTGTTGTGCCTTATAAATGTTACTTTGTATAACATTCACATTGCCTTCCTTCAAATGTGATGGAAATGTAAAAGTTTGAAAATGGCAGTGTGGACAGAGCAATTTGAAAATTAAAATGCTATTTTCAAATGTAGAGGGTGTCGTGTGTACCGTTTGTCTCAGAAGTCGGAGCTCCAAGTTATTTTCTGTATTCCGAGATCGAAACTGACAAATGGAATGCTCCCCGATGTCGGAATTCCTACTCTGAAATTCGGACTAACTCACTGGACCTCGAGTTCAGAAAGCAAGATGGCTGCGAAGAGCATCGACCACTGGTTCGATTATGTGGTTAACATGTTTTGACACAATCAAATACTCATAAATATTAACATACTTTCTCCGCTTTCTGTCATCTTCCTCGAGGTCTCTTGGGTGAAGGGCATACTTATTTTGTAGCTCTCTGTACTCTGAAAGAGCTAGTGCAACAATTACTTTCCTGGAGGCATCCATCTTTTTTTCAGACTTGTCATCCATCCATCCATCCATCTTCAACCGCTTATCCGAAGTCGGGTCGCGGGGGCAGCTGCTCCAGCAGGGGGCCCCAAACTTCCCTATCCGAGCCACATTAACCAGCTCTGACTGGGCGACCCGAGCGTTCCCGGGCCAGTGTGGAGATGTAATCTCTCCACCTAGTCCTGGGTCTTCCCGAGGCCTCCTCCCAGCTGGGCGTGCCTGAAACACCTCCCTAGGGAGGCGGCCAGGGGCATCCTTACCAGATGCCCAAACCACCTCAACTGACTCCTTTCAGCGCCAAAGGAGCAGCGGCTCTACTCGAGCTCCTCACGGATGACTGAGCTCCTCACCCTATCTCTAAGGGAGAAGCCCGCCACCCTTCTGAGGAAGCCCATTTCGGCCGCTTGTACTCGCTGACCTAGTTCTTTCGGTCATGACCCAACCTTCATGACCATAGGTGAGGGTAGGAGCGAAAATTGACCGGTAGATCGAGAGCTTTGCCTTTCGGCTCAGCTCTCTTTTCGTGACTAACGGTCGCGATAGAGCGAGTGCAATACCGCCCCTGCTGCCCGATTCTCCGGCCAACCTCCGCTCCATTGTCCCTCACTCGTGAACAAGACCCGAGGTACTTGAACTCCTTCACTTGGGGCAAAACCTCATTCCCTACCTGGAGTACGCACTCCATCGGTTTCCTGCTGAGAACCATGGCCTCAGATTTAGAGGTGCTAATCCTCATCCCAGCTGCTTCACACTCGACTGCCAAGCGATCCAGTGAGAGCTGAAGGTCACGGACCGATGATGACATGAAGACGACATCATCTGCAAAAAGCAGCGATGAGATCCCCAGCCCACCGAACCGCACACCTTCCCCACCCGACTACGCCTCGATATCCTGTCCATGAATATCACAAACAGGATTGGTGACAAAGCGCAGCCTTGGCGGAGACCAACCCCACATGGAATGAACTTCGACTTTGTGCGAGGACCGGACACAGCCCTCGCTTTGGGCGTACAGGGATTGGATACGCCCTAAGAAGGGACCCCCACCCCGTACTCCGCAGCACCTCCCACAGTCTCTCCGGGGGACCCGGTCATACGCCTTCTCCAGATCCACAAAACACATGTAGACCGGATGGGCATACTCCCAGGCCCCCTCCAGGATCCTTGCGAGTAAAGATCTGGTCCGTCGTTCCACGACCAGGGCCGAAAACCGCATTGTTCCTCTTCAATCTGAGGTTCGACAATCGGCCGAACCCTCCTCTCCAGCACCTTGGAGTAAACTTTACCAGGGAGGCTGAGAAGTGTGATACCCCTGTAGTTGGCACACACTCTCTGATCCCCCTTTTGAAGAGGGAACCACCACCCGTTCTGCCACTCCTTAGGTACTGTCCCAGATTTCCACGCTAATGTTGAAGAGCGTGTCATCCATGACACCCCTCCACATCCAGAGCTTTCAGCATTTCTGGTGGGATCTCATCAATTCCGGGGCTTTGCCACTGCGGAGTTGTTTGACTACCTCAGTGACCTCCCCAGGAAATAGAATCTGATCCCCATCATCCTCCGGCTCTGCCTCTACCATAGAGGCGTGTTGGGATTTAGGAGTTCTTCAAAGTGTTCCTTCCACCGCCCAATAACCTCCTCGGTTGAGGTCAACAGCGTCCCATCTTTGCTGTATACAGCTTGAATGGTTCCCGTTTCCCCTCCTAAGGTGGCGGACGGTTTTCCAGAAGCACTTTGGTGCGGACCGAAAGTCCTTCTCCATGGCTTCTCGAACTTTTCCCACACCCACTGCTTTGCCTCCCTCACGGCCGAGGCGCAGCACTTCGGGCCCGCCGGTACCTTGCAACTGCCTCCGGAGACCTCCGGGACAACAAATCGGAAGGCCTCTTTCTTCAGTCGGACGGCTTCCTGACCACCAGTGTCCACCACGGTGTTCGAGGGTTACCACCCCTTGCGGCACCTAAAACCTTGAGGCCGCAGCTCTCCACCGCGGCCCGGCAATGGAAGCTTTGAACATTGCCCACTCGGTTCAATGTCCCCAACCTCCGCGGGGATGCCTGAAAAGCTCCGCCGGAGGTGTGAGTTGAAGATCTCACGGACAGGGACCTCCTCCAAGCGTTCCCAGTTCACCCGCACTACTGCGCTTGGGCTTCCCAGGTCTGTCAGAGTCTTTCCCCACCCCTGACCCAACTCACCACCAGATGGTGATCGGTTGACAGCTCTGCCCCTCTCTTTACCGAGTGTCCAAAACATATGGCCTCAGATCCGGCGACCACGATTACAAAATCGATCATCGACCTTCGGCCTAGGGTGCTCTGGTACCCGCGTACACTTATGAGCATCCTTATGTTCGAACATGGTGTTTGTTATAGATAATCCATGACTAGCACAGAAATCTAATAACAAACATCCACTTGAGTTCAGATCAGGAGGCCGTTCCTCCCAATCACGCCTTTCCAGGTGTCCCTGTCATTTCCCACGTGTGCGTTGAAGTCACCCAGCATCACTATGGAGTCCCCTACTGGGGCCCTATTCAGGACTCCATTCAGGGTCTCCAAGAAGGCCGAATACTCTGAACTGCTGTTAGGTGCATATGCACAGACAACAGTCAGAGTTTTCCCCCACAACCCGTGAGCGTAGGGAGGCGACCCTCTCATCCACGGGGTAAACTCCAGCGTAGTGGCGCTCAGCCGGGGACTCGTGAGTATCCCCACACCCGCCCGTCGCCTCACACCCTGGGAAACTCCAGAGAAGAATAGAGTCCATCCCTATCCAGGAGTACGGATCCAGAGCCAAAACTGTGCGTCGATGTAAGCCCCACCAGATCCAACTGGTAGCGCTCCACCTCCCTCACTAGTTCCGGCTCCTTCCCCCAGTGAGGTGACATTCCACGTCCCCAGAGCAAGCCTTTGCTGCCGGGTCTGGTCCGTCGAGGCCCACGGCCTTCACTGCCGCCCATATGGCAGCGCACCCGACTCCTGCGGTTCCTCCAATGGGTGGTGGGCCCAAGGGATGTAGAGGGGGTTCCACGTTGCTTCTTCGGGCTGTGCCCGGCGGGCTCCGTGACAAACCCGGCCACCAGGCTGCGCCGGCGAGCCCTCCATCTGGGCCTGGCTCCAGACAGGGGCCCGGGCTTCCTCCGGGCAGGGTAACTCCTCCTCTTGCCGTTTTTTCCATGAGTCATTTTTGAACCATTCTTAGTCTGGCCCCTCACCTGAGACCACTTTGCCTTGGGAGACCCTACCAGGAGCACATGGCTCCAGACAACACAACCCTCAGGATCATAAGGGCACACAAACCTCTCCACCACGATAAGGTGCTGGTTCCCGGAGAGACTTGTCATGTTGTGTGTAAATGGAATGCATCCAACTCAGATTTCTTTTTTTTTAACGGATATGACGTCGATCCGAGTCCCGAGCTC
The DNA here is from genome assembly GCF_025860055.1 of Xyrauchen texanus. Taxonomy (NCBI): domain Eukaryota; kingdom Metazoa; phylum Chordata; class Actinopteri; order Cypriniformes; family Catostomidae; genus Xyrauchen; species Xyrauchen texanus. The sequence continues at coordinate 23,061,160 of NC_068299.1, read as the reverse complement.
CGACTTGTGAAAAAATGGAAAACAGCAGTAGCCCAAGGGTTAATTCCATAACTGATCATCACTAATACATTATGCTCCACCCATTAACCGACAGCACTTTTTTCCTGTCTTATATCAGAGCTCTGATTGAATGTGGCAGAGCTGTTTCGACATCTCAGCAAAGAGAGAATATTGCTCTGAGGTTAGTGTGTTCCCTGAAGAGTGATGTGATGGCACACTGATGAGTGAGAGAGTTTGTATCTATTCTTGTGCTTTTTGGGTGTGAAATTCAGTGTTGCCTTTTGTGGTCATGGTGGAGGCTGCGACACAGGTGATTATTTGCACTTGCATGTGTGTTTGCAAGCATGTGTGAGATCAACGAATAGGATGGAAAGAAATAAGATAGTTAAATAAGTGCAGCATGTAAAGATGTATAGCCAATCCCTCAAGTTTAATTTGCTTGTTATCACTGTGAAACTCACAAAGCAATGGTAATGAGTCGTGCTGAATACAACCTGTTTGTTGTGGGTTAAAATGTAAATTCTCTGCTACTTTTGATACTTAGAAGAGTATGTGATTGGATTGGAGTGACAGCAACCCCCCTTTCCCATTCAAAACTCACAGGTAAAAGAAACCTCACTCCATGATGACTACAAGGCAAAATTTAGCCCAGATACCGATCCTTTGTAAAGTTCTTTTAATGTTGTGTTTTTTTTGTTTTGTTTTTTTTTAAATCGCAGTTAAGGCATAATATATATTGAATAAAGAAGCAATATTGGGAGAAATCTTTATGCTTAATTAAAATACTTCCATTAGCCCATATACTTGTTACATTCGTGATCTCAGAGCTCCTCTCGCTTAAGGCAAGAGCTCCTCGCTCCGCTTCCTCATTGCACTTCTCAAATAGAAATGTGATAATAAACAACTCCGAAGTAATTCATAGGATGAAACAGTCATCCTGGAACAAGCAGATAAATGACATTTATTGTAGAACTGTTATGTGATTCACCCAATAATAGGAATCAAATTAATTCAGAATGGTGACACTGATGTTGTACTCTTTCCTGTAATGCTGTAAATTTTTGCACCCCATGTGGCCACCTGCATGGGACTTTATGAGCTGTGCTCTCTAGGTACTTTCTAGCATAAGAAGGAAGAAAAAAGGGATACAAATGAAAAGAAAAAAATACCTTTCCCTGGAACCCCAGCTGGCTGGAGAGCAGGAGGGGAGCACCTGTGGGGTGGTCTGGTCTCCCCTTTCTTCACCCAGCCATACAGTCCATACCAGCAAAAAGCCATTGAGGGAGGGAATCAAGCTGCATTTAGAGATCTCTGAGGTTCTCAGTGACAGGTCCTTGCTGTCTCTCTTAGTGTGAAAACTAGAGAATACTGTCCTGGGTGGAGTTCATACATAACTTCTCAGTATGGTGTAGTGTATACAGGCTTCCCTGCTAAAAAGAATTATCATGATGGTCCAGGCTGGTTTATGCTGTTTGAATGCTAGTGTAGTTAATGGGCCAACAAAACATTCCTATAACACTGGTTGGCCAGTTTTTCTTGCAGGTTAAATGTCTATAATTTTTTAGATATTAGAATTCTTATGTCCCAGCCTAATATGCAGTGTCAAATAAAAATAAGCTATTTGTAGGATGATTTCACCTAAAAGTGTAACACTCTGGCTCTGTGGCATTACCAAAACATTCCTCGTTTTGTTTGAGAGGTCTGTCCAGTCCAACACTGCAACATAGGCTTGACATACAATAATGTTTGGGGTAGGACAATCTGTTTGTTCAACCAATGGAAAAAAGGGGGACTTTTTTGAAATCTGTTTGAAAACAGTGATTTTTGCCATTCCATGTTCATGTCCTAAAGTGAAAGCAAAATCACAAACATGGCAAGCCAGTAGGACATTGAGGGGGATCAAAATACTATCCCTATAAAAGCCATCTTACTCTGTTTTGGTCCCTCCCAGCATGTAAGGTGCTTGACCTCTGTTAAAGCTAATGCTAGCAGAGTGGGTGAGACTGAGAAAAAAATTATTGCATAGATTGATCTAAATGTATTTCTCATATTTGTGTGAGCTTGTCTGACAAACCCCGACCAAAAATAAAAAAAATCACTGCGTAATCCCCTGGCATTTCAACTATGGCTGTTTTCCTACAATCTACAAATAATGTCACAAGCTAATCTTCTGGTGCAAACATCATTTCAGTGACCTTTTTCAGAGAACCAATGACTTTTTCAAATGTATATTCATTTTGCTAATCCCATCATCCCTCATACAAAGTATCACATCATTTGACCCATGTCGTGTTCAGACATGCTCAACAGCCACCAGATAGAAAGTGAGTCATCACAGAATGTGTTGCTATAATCACATTCATAATTGAAGCTGATTAGTCGTCGTCCTTGTCCTTATTTAACACGTGTCTTGAAGCTCCCACCTCTTATTTCAGGGCATGAAAGACTAGTTTGCTCTTAAGGAGAAACATAGTGATTGTGTGGTTGAGTACCCCAGTAACACACTCATCTTTCTATGAAAACCAGTTCTAAAAAAATTAAACAAAAATATAATTCCTGTTTAAGTTTAAATGTATATTATTTTGTCTTAATTACTGTTTGTGATATTTCATGAAATGACTGTTGAAAAGGTTTGTTTTTGAGTTGAATATGTTGTTAAAATATGCAAGTTACCAGCAGATTTTATTTTTTTATGAAAGTCTTCAGCATGCCAACAGGATCATGGGGAAATCAACAGGTTGCTTCTAAATGTTTATATACTGTTAAATTGAATTACTAACAAGCAGCATCCCCCATTACATTTTATTTGCATCAGTTCAGCAGTAAATACAATTCTCTCTAGCACTACTGATAGCACATTGTGCAAGCAACCTCCGAGACAGGTTCTGGTCCGTTGGGAACCAGAAAGTAATCACGTTCGCATACGCAATGGCTAGTGCTGCTTTTTTACTCTAAGATTATATTTTTACTCCACTGTTAGGTTTAGGGTTGGGTTTTGTGTTAATAACATATTAGGGATGTGCCCGGACCTGAATACCTTATTTGGAAAGGCACGAATAATGACGTAAAAACGAATAACGGATTTGTCTGGATAATATAAAAAATATTTGTATGACTGATTATCCAAAAAGCACAATAATTTTACTCTATCCAGTGTAAAATAATCTGAAATTAATCCATTTGTTGGTAGCGCTGCTACTGGGTGTCTTTAAAGTAACTTAATCCCCCCAATAAAAGTATCCCTTCCCCAGATCTGTGCCTCAATACAATCCTGTCTCGGATGTCTACAGACAATTCCTTGGACTTCATGACTTTGTTTGTGCTCTGACATGCACTGTTAACTGTGGGACCTTATATAGACAGGTGTGTGCCTTTCCAAATCATGTCCAATCAACTGAATTTAACACAAGTGGACAATTTTGAGTGTCATGGCAAGGCTGTGAATACTTATGTACATGTGACTTATTCATTTTTTTTTTAGTCAAGTTCACCTGGAAGCAACGTGAGAATCACACCATGGCTTACTCACTCCAATGTTTTTATGAAGAACAATGCTTGCTGGGGACATGTAAACACTTTGTGGCTATCCTTATTATCTATTCTCAGTTTGGCCAGAAACATCAGTGCATAAGTGACCTTCCATTGATGTAAGAGTTTCTTGCATTCCTTGAATCGATCACATTTCTCTTATTGAATTCGCAAAGTCTGGGAACAAGAAAATGCTGTGGTTCTTCCAAGGAAGCCTTCCTTTAATCCTCACCTCAAGTAACACAAGATCTTTATAGGATGATCACATAAATTTGGCAATAATTGATCGGGGCCTGTCTCCCTCAGCCGTTCTCTGAGCCAGAACTCTGTGAGCTTGCTCGATTTCCAGCGTATGGCCTGTTATGTCGAACAGACTCGGAAAGAGCACGTCCAGGAACTTCACCATATCTCGGCCTTCTTCGTTCTCAGTAATTCCAACAATACAGACGTTGTTGTCTACGATTCTCAAGGTCTTCAAGTTTTTCCAAAACACATTCCAAGTCTATCTTGGTCACTAGCGGATTAGCAGCTAATTCCCTCTCCAATGACTCCAGATAATCAATCAATTTCTCGACATCCTGATTCTTGTAACCAACTCAGAGAATTTTGACTCCATGGCTGTAATCGATCAACGTATTACAGCAAGATCCTCCAAGTCCGCTACGACCTTCGCCAGCATCACCAACATGCTGGACCATTGACGTTGAATTTCTCCCACCACACCATCCAAACTGAGTCCCCGGTTTGTGGGTATCAGCTTGAGCATGTCAGGGTATTTTAATGTCTCCAGAGCTTGAGGATTTTTAATGCTTTGACATGTTGTCTTCATAGAACAGTTATGAAACAGTGTATCGAATCTCACCGGTTTGACACAAAAATTAAAATTTAGCAAAGTGTGCAGAGCTCGCCTTTCACATGGAGCCACGTGACTCATATTAAGTGTTCATGAACTCTGGTAAGGTTCTAAAAAATGTAATATTATTATCATTTAACTAAATAATGGAGTCCTATTGTAAAAATTCCTGATAGACTTACAGGACTTTCACCTGTTTGTAGGCTAAATTGATTTTATTTTCATTTATTTTAATGTTTGAATTTGTATCTATTATTCACTGCAAAATGTGTGCTTGACATTTCATTTTTGCTTGCCACCAATGTTGTTATACATGCACAGACAAATGAAAATACTGTTTCATGCAGATTATTTTTATGCCGCTCTCCCCATGCTCAATGGAATTAGAGACAGGTGTTTAATTTAGCTCAGGTGTAAGCACCCTTATCACTTTCTCTCACTCCGGATGGAGCCTTGACCATGCCCCTGCTGCCACAAACCTATTCCACAATTAATGTAGCCTACAAATTCAGCTTCATCTGGTAAGAAAAAATAAATACTTTTTTTTTTTTAAATAATAATTATTATTATATTGGGCTGTTTTTATGAAAAGGCACATACAAGGCATATTAACAGATAAAGATTATTAACATCTGTGAGACCAGGAGAATCCACAGTTAACAACATTGTAAAGGGATTAAGGTAAATGAGGAGGCGAGAACCGGCTTGACAATATAAATGGTATTTAATTAAAAACTTAAGACTCAAACACACCACACACAAACATATATGACAGACAGCTGCCCTTAAATGCGCTGTCTCTCTCTCTCTCTCTCTGTCGCACCACCATCTGCAGTCTGCCTTTTATCCCTCTCGGAGGCTCGATTAGCCTGATAAGGGGCTGGGTGTGTAGAATCACGACCCGGCCCCGCCATCCGCACTGTCACATTCCTCCCTCATTCTCTCAGGCCGGGGAGCCCCCAGCATGATGTACACAGATTTTGTATAAATTTTTTTTTTTATATAAATTTCAATATAAACTCTTCAGCTTCACAATAAAATTTTTATGATAAGCCAGTCACTGGTCACTCATGTCGTTATCTCTCTCCTTCTCTGGCGGTCGTGTGGTTGTTTATATGCCGCTCTCCCCATGCTCACTGGAATTAGAGACCGGTGTTAGACATAATTTAGCTCAGGTGTAAGCACCCTTAACACTTTCTCTCTTTCCGGATGGAGGCTTGACCATGCCCCCGCTGCCACAAACATATTCCACAATTAATGTAGCCTACAAATTCAGCTTCATCTGGTAAGAAAAAATAAATACTTTTTTTCAAATAATAATAATTATTATATTGGGCTATTTTTATGAAAAGGCACATACAAGGCATATTTTATTAATAGAAACACTAAGTATGTCACGATGTGGGAAATCAGGAGAAGGCAGACAGAAGGTAGGATCCAAACGCGGCTTTATTGAAACAATAAATAAACAAAACACGGGAACAAAAGAAAGGTCCACAATGGGAAAACAGAGACAGAACCTTGGAAGGACATGGGGACATCAACAAGGGGAACAGGAACCACGAACGAGAGAGTAGTCACAGGGAACTCGGGCTGGAAACAGGGCGCTAACAAATACATCCATAAACAAACAACGACCGACAGAGACTGAACAAACAGACAGGGTTTAAATACATGGACATAGGAAGACGGGAACCAATGAACAAACAGAACTCAAACAAGATAACAGGGTGATAATCTAAAACCAAAGACAACTAACGAGGGCAGGTGAAAACAATGAACAGAGCACACGAAGGCTGACAAGAAAACTATGGAAGTACAAGGGTGACAAAAGTGAAAAACTAAGGAGTTAGAAAAGTGACAAAAATGACAAACAAAAGGGCAACAGTGAGACAAGACACGCTAATCATTACAAAGTAAGAGTAACACTTAAAAAATGGGTCATTTAGTTTTGACGCACTTCCTCTAAGTTCCTCCCACACCTGGTTCTATCCGAATATAGAAACAGATACAGATAATTTTGTCATATGAACTGATACAGATAATGGCTTCGCTGCACACCCCTTTAACATATGCATTCCTGTTGGCTATATTACTTAATTTTCATTTAAATATACTTTCTTTTTGTGCGATTGTTTAAACATTTCACCCAAAAACAGAAGCTCACACATTCACAAACTTTCAACCACACTTCCAGCTTCGTGCTGGGCTGTAGTTCAAGTTTCGGTAAGCACAGACCAATTTCAGAAGCATGTCTTTTGACCATTTCTCGCCAAATTTACAGTGTGATCAGTTTACTGGTATGTTGGTATGCTCGTGTACCCCCAGTAAACAGCAAGGCCATGTTGGTCTACCAGCTAGACCAGCATAAACCAGCCTTTACTAACATGGAAATTCACACTGTTCTAAGGTGGTCAGCTAGGATAGACATGTAATTTGTCATTAAGGAATTACACCCCACTGAATGGACTTCTGTCCCTTACAGCCTCATTTTCATTTGTGTCTAATTAAATATGGCATCTACACTGACTTTGGTCCATTAATTCCTGTTCAGTGTAGTTAGCAGAGACTAACTGAATCCAAGAAGAAGGGCCAAAATGGCATCTATAGCACCACTGTGAGAGTTCCAGTGAAAATCACTTCAGCTCCACAATTGTGTGCATACTTAATACTACAACATACCACCACTACTCTCACTCGGTAGTCAATGGCTCTGACACATTCAGTGCAATTAATCTGCTGCTGGCATGTTTGGTTTGCATTTTTACATCTGGCTTTGCTGCAGATGAATACAGGACTGGAGCTAAATGAAAGCGGAATATTAGTGCCACAGGTCTACTGGTAAAACAAACCATCGGGCTCAAAATTCACAACTCCAGGGCTCTGGGCCCATCCATGCATTAGAAAGCCATCTGCCGTAAACAAATATCACGGATGCTGCTTATCCCCTCTCTCTTCCCAGCATGATTCGGTGAGACTCCCCTGAGTTACTCAGACTAGTGGATGAGTAATATAAAGTGGCAAGCATTTATTTTCAGCATATTGATGATCCTTGTCACGGTGATGGTTTATTCCCAGGTGCTGGTTATTTGCAGAGCACTGTCCTTGCTTTGAACTGATGTCCTCATGTCTCTGTCACTCCAACTTATCTGTGTTTAGGGGGCTGGTAATGTCTGTTTATTTGAAGCCCAAAGGCTGGATTACATTTCATCACAGGGCAGTAATTCTTTTATTGACCGTAAACTGACCTGTTCCTTCACATTTTGTCTACTTCCTCTGTCATTGTGTTTTTCCTCCCACTCAACCATGCATACTAGCTTTGTTCCAAAATCTAGTAAGCTGCATCACTGCCGACTGCCTACATAGGTGGCTGCCTTCTAAGGCTGCATTCTAACTGTCATTGAACCTCACGAGAGACCGATTTGGAATGCTCTACACAGGACATTGCCTGCAATTTGGTGCTTCAAAGGGAAGATGAGACCTCTCATCTTCCTTAGACATCACTGATGGAGAATGTAGGCTCCATCTCACCTTTTTAAAAAGAGAAAATAACTGAGACAAAGCCATGATGGTTTGAAGTAATTTGTGCAGTGTCCTTTTAAACCAGAGGGGTTTTCAAATGAGAAAATACGATGATTGGGCTAAATTTCACTCGCCGCCTCAGAAGAATAAATCATTCATTTATAATAGAACTCAGAGAATGGTCTCATGAATAGATAAAGGAAAGGGCAAACATCAGATCTCTTTATGACCACAAAAACTGTGCATTTTTCGTCGCTGTAATCAAAAGAATTGACAGTAGCCCATTATTTTTAAGATCTAGGGAGAGCAGTTTCTAATAAAAAAGCAGTATGAGACACCAAAGGGAAAATTAACTTCAGCTTGTTTCATTATTTTTGCTCCTCTTACAGATACTGTGCGATGAGAATTCTGTGATTTGCATGATAATTTGACTTTTCTTGTCAAGCAATTCAGAATGAGGACACATAGAAGAGTGTATGCAATTTGCTTGCTCATCTCTGCCTCTGAGTATCCTCAAATTATGTGTGCTCATTTTACACTTACTTGTGGTTCAGCAAAATAAAAGGCGAAACATTCATTTTGACCAGAGCAAAATCATATGTATGTACTTTAAGAAAGAGTAGAAAAGAACTGACAGGGGTCACAGAAATTCTAAATATCACAAAAAGTTTAATTAATGGAGTATTTAATGCACAGAGACGACATAAAATGTACTTACACGGCTTTACAGTCACAGCAAACAATACATCATACACATAAGTGTACTGCTACATCGCTAACAGAAACCACATGTGTGCATTGATTGTCATGACAACAGCCAAATTTAAGGCGGTTTTGATGCAGTGTGAAGACGCAAAGAGAAAAGTGTGAGCGAGATCTTTAGTGGTACGAGACATTTACATTTACATTTATGCATTTGGCAGACGCTTTTATTCAAAGCGACATACAGAGCCCTTATTACAGGGACAATCCCCCTGGAGCAATCTGGAGTTAAGTGCCTTGCTCAAGGACACAATGGCGGAGGCTGTGGGGCTTGAACCAGCATCCTTCTGATTACCAGATTATCAGTTATGTGCTTAGACCACTACACCACCACCACTCCATACGAGACTGAGGTGTAGGTGCAAAAGCGGAATTAATTATGCAATTTATTTGTTTTATTCATTAAATTGGCTCTCTCCAAACTATGAACAGAATAACTCAAAGGTAGTGAAAGTAACAGAAGCTCTGAAATTGATATGATTAATATATTGGTATCTCTTGCCTATTTACAGTATCTCTCTCATACAGTGCATCCAGAAAGTATTCACAGCGTTTCACTTTTTCCACATCCTTATTCCAAAATGGATTATATTCATTATTTTCCTCAAAATTCTTCAAACAATACCCCATAATGACAACTTGAAAGTAGTTTATTTGAAATCTTTGCAAATTTATAAAGAAAAGGAAAACACTTGTACATAATTATTCACAGCCTTTGCCATGACACTCAAAATTTAGTTCAGGTGCATCCTGTTTCCACTGATCATCCTTGAGATGTTTCTACAACTTGATTGGAGTCCACCTGTGGTAAATTCTGTTGATTTGACATGATTTGGAAAGGCACACACCTGTCTATATAAGGTCACACAGTTAACAGTGCATGTCAGAGCACAAACCAAGCCATGAAGTCTAAGGAATTGTCTGTAGACCTCCGAGACCAGATTGTATCGAGACACAGATCTGGGGAAGGGTACAGAAAAATTTCTGCAGCATTGAAGGTCCCAATGAGCACAGTGGCCTCCATCATCCATAAATGGAAGTTTGGAACCACAGGGACTCTTCCTAGAGCTGGCCGCCCAGCCAAACTCAGATTCAGATTCACTCAGATTCACTTTATTAGCCATTTGCAGTATAAAACCACACTGGAAAAAGAAAATGTGCAAGAAGCTCAAGGTGCAACGTCAACACATAAAAGGACAAAACATAAAACAGACAAGCAAATGCCACATAAAACTCAATAATAAAACACCGTACAATAAAATCCATACATTGATTTAAAGTGCCTGATTTAAAGTGCTTTGTTTAAAGTGATCACAGCTTGGGGAAAGAAACTGTTTAAATGACGATCAGTAGAACATTTGACAGATCGATACCTTCTCCCTGAGGGAAGCATCTCGAAGAAGGCCCTTGCAGGATGGCCTGAATCATCATTAACAATTTTTAAAGCTCGGTCCAAAAGTCTAGCTTTATATGTAACCTCCAGAAGCGGCAAAGTGCAGCCAATAGTCCCGCTGGCTGAACGAACCACTTTGTTCAAAGCCTTCTTCTCTTTCAAGGTGAGATTACCAAACCACACAGTAATACAACTAGTCAGAACACTCTCAATTACACAGTAGTAAAAATTCAGAAGAATCTTAGTATTTTGGGTGAACTCTCGAAGCCTACGTAAAAAGAAAAGGCGCTGTCTCGCTTTCTTAGCAATGTTAGTTGTATTAGAGCTCCAGTTCAAATCATGAGAAAGAGTCACACCCAAAAATTTACATTTCTCAATAATCTGCACATTTGAATCATCGATAGTAATAGGCACCTGATTCCTATTGTGACCAAAATCAATAACAAGTTCACACGTTTTTGAAGTGTTCAAAAGCAAGTTGTTTTCCTTACTCCATTGAACAACCTTCTCCACCTCCTTACGATAATGAGATTCATCGTTTAAACTGATCAGCCCAATGATTGTTGTATCATCTGCATATTTGATTATCACATTATTAGCATTGGATGCTTCAAGGTCATGAGTATACAATGTGAACAATACTGCCCTGCAAAAGCAAAAGACCTTAACTCACTAGAGTATGAAACTGAGAAAAATGACTTTAAAGTTTCTGTTTTGTCCAGACAAAAGTATTATAGATAGGACTCCCAAAATTTCACAACTAGTTGCTATACAGAAGAAATGTTTGTATGCAAAAAATCTTGAGCTCAAAATTGACCTTTGACCCTTGTTTGGCAGTTACTGTACTCTGCCTTTGTATCATGTGCCAAAAATCAGGAGTCATGCAAAGGCAAAAGGCTGTAACTGACATATAATCAATATTTACTTGCTGTTCACCATACTTACATCCATTATAAGAACACCTAACCAAGGTCTAGTCATCATGGTATTTGTTTTAAATTATATAAGACCTTTGGTTGTTCCTAGTATAACAGATAAGTTACTTTGCAGTACAGTATGTACAGTATGAATAAATACAATACATATTTTCACAATAAAGATAATTTAATTATAATTGAATACAAAGGTATATGTATTTAAATGCAAGATATAGAGTAATAATTAATTAAACATTGGACCAATACATTAGAGATTAGAGACTGCTCATTCCAAGTTTTTTACTGCTCAAATAAAATCTTACTGAAAGCTAATTTTTTGAGATATCAACCTAAAATTTGGAACACAACTTGTCCATAGGTATATATGACAAAGCATTCTTGAAATACAACCATTTAAGTTTGGATAGTGATTTTCATGTCTATGCGAAAAAAGGGGGAGGGGTGACAGTTAAAGGGTTAAGGGCCACCAAACTGCTCAAGATGGTCAGTCAACGAACTCGACTTGGATTACTACTTTTTAATTCTGAGATAATATAGACAGAGTATACCGAAAAAATGTTGGAATTACTTTTACTATTTAGGTTAGCCTACTTTGTACGGATGTTAGCGATAACTAGCTGTAAAATCTGACGTGAACACCTGCAAGAAGGAAATATGGCTCAAACACGTATGGATTGTTGTGGATACAGCAGATGACGTGCATTGCTATGGATTATATCTTCTATGGATTATATCGGATTGCATGGAAAGGTAGGATGCCTCTGTATTTAATATTTGGTTTTCAGCATCTGATGTGAGGCGAGTGTCAGCGTCAACGTTAGCGCTAATTTACGTGACACCGATTAAATTTAGCTAGCTCCGGGCTGTCAATGACATTGACAGATCTGAACCATCGCCCTATCACATCGCTATCACAGAGTAATAATACAAACAAGCAGTCGGCAGTCTACACTTTATTTCAAAGATGTGTCGTGTGTATGTTACGCGGTTTGGTGACAATAAAAGAGCGGTAATCTTTGACAGTATGACAAAGCCAGAGTACAGTACATTCACAGCGGCACCGTAACATCTCACCTTAAACTCAATTTAAGCGTGCCGGAACAAAGGCTAAGAGCCATAACAACTGTTACGGCGTTCTGCTGTGGTTTCTCGTATGGTTTTGGATGTTACGGTTGTCATAGCCCTTTAATTTCTCGTTAAAACAATCAAATTGACTCACGATATTTATTCACATGATAAAGGAGGTCTTGAATACCCCAAAAATGACATTACCGTAATTTCCGGACTATAAGCCGCAACTTTTTTCCCACGCTTTGAACCTCGCGGCTTATACAATGACGCGGCTAATATATGGATTTTTCCCGCTTTCAAATTTTATATATATAAAAAAAAACATTCTGTGACGTGCTCAGTTTTTTGGCGTGAAGCTTTCATTAGACCAATGAAATTGCCGAACGGGTTAAGGTCAAAAAAACGTTTTTTGTTTACTGTTTAGATTAAATCGAGCGCGCTCAAACTTCCCATCATTCTGATTACGGTAGTAATTTTGTCACCCTCACCATGGCAAAGACATGGAGAAATGCATATGATGCTGCTTTCAAGTTGAAGGCGAGTGATCTGGCTGTTGGAGAAGGAAGGAAATAGAGCTGCTGCACGGGAGCTTGGTCTTAATGAGTCGATGATAAGACGTTGGAAACAGCAGCGTGAGGAATTGACTCAGTGCAAAAAGACAACTAAATCTGAGGCTATTAAACTCCGACACCGAAGGAGATGACTTCAGTGGTTTCAGTGCACAGGACGAGGAAGATAGTGACCAATGACTTTCTTGGTAGGCTACTATTTACTGCAAATGTTTTATTACAAGCCGTGTGTGGCAGCGGGGGCGTGGTCAAGCGCCCATCAGGGAGAGAAAAGCTGTAAGGGCGCTTACACCTGCGCTAAATTATGTCTAACACCGGTGTCTAATTTCAAGTGCCCTGCTTCACGTGTCCTTCTTGGGAAAACTGTCACACAGGCACCAGTGTGACAGTTTTCAGCAGGGCACTTGACGTTCCAGGTAAGGCTTTTAATGGCCACAGCAATGTTTACAATCAATTTTATAAAGTTTCTCAATTCTTCTATGCGCCAACACTAGACTGGCGTGTGTCACTCTCTCAGCTCTGTGGCTGCTGCCTTTTATACCGCTCTCCCCATGCTTACTGAAATTAGACACGGTGTTAGACATAATTTAGCTCAGGTGTAAGCGCCCTTACCGCTTTTCTCTCCGGATGGACGCTTGACCACGCCCCGCTGCCACACCGTGTTTCGTTAAAGCCTATTTATTTTTGTTACAAGCCTGAGTAAAGTTCATTTGTTTCAATGTACCGGTAGGCACCTGCGGCTTATAGACAGGTGCGGCTTATTTATGTTCAAAATAATATTTTATTTAAAAATCAGTGGGTGCGGCTTATATTCAGGTGCGCTCAATAGTCCGGAAATTACGGTAACTCATTTTTGACCAAACATGATGTTACAGCGTTTTTGCCTTTGTAGGGCAGTATAGGGGGCTCAAGATACACCCCTGCGGTGAACCAGTGCTAACATACAGCTCATCTGAAATGCAACCATTGATTTTGACCCTTTGTGGTCGACTAGTAAGAAAATTAAAAATCCATTTACAAATGGCATCATCGAGTCCTAGACATTTCAGTTTGTGAAAGAGCTTTGTTGGGACCATTGAATTAAAAGCCGAACTATAGTCTATAAATAGCATTCTAGCATATGATTTATGTACATCTAGATGCTTATAGACAGAGTTTAAAGCAAAGGAAATGGCGTCCTCAACACTTCTGTTTTTCTTATATGCAAATTGTAGTGGGTCCACAGACACAGGGATTTGATCTTTGATAAAGTCCAACACTAACCGCTCAAAGGTTTTCATCAGGACAGATGTGAGGGCCACTGGCCGATAGTCATTCAGACTCGTCACAGGTGTCTTCTTGGGCACTGGAATTATAAATGATCTTTTAAAGCTAACTGGAACAGTACACCTCACCAGTGACATGTTGAAAAGATCAGTCAGAACAGGACTAAGTTGCTCGGAGCACAGTTTAAGGACACGAGGAGGAATACCGTCCGGTCCAGGTGCCCTCCTCACCTTTGTCCTGGACAAGATCCTTTGAACGTCCTCCTGAATGATGGTAAAACTCTGCTCATTACAAGCAGGAAAAACAACAGGTTCAACATTTCCAATCTCAAAACGACAATAAAACTTATTTAGTTTGTTTGACAAGGATGGATAAACATTGGGACTGGATCCTCCTCTAGGTTTCCAAGCGGTGATAGAATTTAACCCTTGCCACATACGTCGTGGGTCCGCCTCCATGAAATGTCCCTCTATCTTAGCTCCATAGGCTCGTTTAGCAGCTTTAATTGACCGCTCCAAAGAATATCTGGACAACTTATAATCAGCAGCGTTATCAGATTTAAAAGCCACGGCCCGCTGTTGTATTTTCTTATTCACATCACCATTGTACCACGGGTTCTGACTAGCATACTGTTTTGTTACCTTTTTTGGAACACAGCAATCAATGCAGAAATCAATGTACCCAGTCACTGCATCACAATACTCATCCAAATTTTCTGAACGGAACACAGACCAATCAGTAGCATCAAAGCATCCTTGTAGTTTCACTTCACTCTCCTTCGTCCAGCACTGAACAATACATGACGAAGGTATTAATTGTTTACTCCTCTGTATATATGTAGGAAGAAGTAACACAGAGGAGTGATCTGATTTTCCAAAGGCTGGTCTGAGACTAGATTGATAAGCAGATTTTACATTACTGTAACAGTGATCCAGGATATGTGCTCCCCTAGTTGGATGTTTAACATGCTGATAGTAGTTGGGAAAAGCAATTTTAAAATTGCTCTTATTAAAATCACTAGCTACTATAACCACAGCATTAACATGGGAGTTCTCAAATTTGTGTACATTGTCACTTAATTCCCGCAAGGCAACAGAAATGTAAACACCACACAGGAACATTACCGAAAACTCCCGTGGGAGATAAAAGGGGCGGCATTTCAAAATAAGACATTCCAAGTTAGCGTTGCAAGTTTTGTTCACGATAACACAATCCGTGCACCAAAGTTCGTTAATTAAAAAACACACACCTCCACCCTTCGATTTCCCGGTGCGCTCCTTCACCCTGTCCGAGCGGTGGACAGAGAAACCCGGCGGCTGGAAAGAAGAGTCCGGCCACGCTGCTGTGTAGCCACGTCTCTGTCAGACAAAACACGGAGCAGTCCCGGGCCTTGCGCTGAGTCTTAATGCGGCTCAGCAGGTCGTCCGTCTTGTTCGGCAATGACTGAACATTCGCCAGGTAGATGGACGGCAGCGGGATCCTCGACTGGCGGCTGCGCAGCTTCACAAGCAACCCCCCTCGCTTCCCTCGGTGTCTGCGCTTCCGCCGCTGGTAGCCTGTAGTATCCCCACTCAGGGGCTCAGATGTACGGCGTGTGTGGCGATACCTCCGCCCAGTCCCTTCGCTCTGCTCCCGACCTCCTCGACCCGAGTCCTGGCCTCGCTTGCCTCGAATAGGGCACGCATCGAAATCAGCACACCTCAGACCAGTATTGACAGATGACAATCCACAAACTTCCTCACGAATCCTCAGAAGTGTCTCGCGGCCATAGCTTAAAGTGGCAAGTGCATCAAAGATAAAAACAAACATAAAACAGACAGCACATAGAAGAGCTTTTGCTACGGCGCCCTGCCTCGGCGCCATTTTGATCACTGGGTTAGCCCCAGTCTGCTGGGGTTAGTTGGGGTTAAATCACTAGTTCTGAGCGATCGGGGGAGAAGGGGCTTAGTCAGGGAGGTGACCAAGAACCTGATGGTCACTCTGATAGAGATCCAGCATTTCTCTGTGGAGAGAGGAGAAACTTCCAGAATAACAACCATCTCTGCAGCACTCCACCAATCAGGGCTGTATGGTAGAGTGGCCAGACGGAAGCCACTCCTCAGTAAAAGGCACATGACAGCCCGTCTGGAGTTTATCAAAAGGCACCTGAAGGAAACAGTGTTCTCTGGTCTGATGAAACAAAGATTGATCTCTTTGGCCTGAATGGCAAGCGTCCTGTCTGGAGGAAACCTCATCACCTGGCAAATACCATCCCTACAGTGAAGCATGGTGGTGGCAGCATCATGCTGTGGGGGATTTTTTTCAACAGCAGGAACCGGCAGACTAGTCAGGATTGAGGGAAAGATGAATGCAGCAATGTACAGAGAAATCCTTGATGAAAACATGCTCCAGTGTGCTCTGGACCTCGAGCGAAGGGTTGTTGTCCTGTTGGAAGATGAACCCAAGCACACAGCCAAGATAACAAAGGAGTGGCTACAGGACAACTCTGTGAATGTCCTTGAGTGTTCCAGCCAGAGCCCAGACTTGAACCCGATTGAACATCTCTGTAGAGATCTGAAAATGGCTGTGCACCGACACTCCCCATCCAACCTGATGGAGCTTGACAGGTTCTTGTTTATTTGAAAGCTGCACTTAGACCCTCATTCTTTGCCTGCCTCGTCACAGAAGAACTGACCTAAGATGGATCTAGCAGTGGTCTTCCTCCAGTTGAGCCGAGCGAACCTCTCTATAATTGAATACTCCCGTCTGTTCAGCACCATTGCCAGATGCACTGGATTTGCTGATAATCACTTGAAGTCCATTTACCAGATCGGCCTCCTTGCCCATGAATGGAAGGAATTGCCGTGGGAGGAGTACGTGGATTTAATTTTAGAGATGTTTGCTTCTGAGAGTACTCATAAAGAGCCAACGCCCACACCTGCCATGGCCAATGCCAACGCCCACGCCTGCCACGGCCAATGAGCTGGAAGATTCATCCATCCCATAGCCTGCGTTGCCAGCCTCGTCCATCCGGAGGAGGAGGAGAGGAAGAAAGTCTTCCACGGCTCCGCCCCCGGAGCCCATTCCTCATGTGGCTCCGCCCGCTCCCCCGGAGCCCATTCCTCACTCGGCTCCGCCCGCTCCCCCGGAGCCCATTCCTCACGTGGCTCCGCCCGCTCCCCTAGAGACTCCTCCTTCAACAGTTACGTCCGCGTTACTAGTGACTTCCCCTATAGCAGCTCCACCTCCTGACTCGGTCCCTGTCCTGTGGCCTCCTCCCAGGCCTCCTGACCCAGTCCCTGTCCTGCGGCCGTCTCCCAGGCCTCCTGACCCAGACCCTGTCCTGCGGCCATCTCCCAGGATCCCTGACACAGTTCCTGTCCTATGGCCACCTCCTGACCCAGACCCTATTCTACAGCCACCTCCCAGGCCTCCCCACCTTGAGGTCATCCCCTTGGTCTCCTGGCCGCCTGTCTGTTCTGCTCTGGTTCCCTTGGTCTCCTGGCTGCCCATCTGGTCTGCTCTGGTTCCCTTGGTCTCCTTGCTGCCCATCTGGTCTGCTCTGGTTCCCTTGGTCTCCTGGCTGCCCATCTGGTCTGCTCTGGTTCCCTTGGTCTCCTGGCTGCCTGCCAGATCTGTTCTGGTCCTCTTGGTCTCCTGGCCATCTGCCTGATCTCCTTGGTCTCCTAGCCACCCGTCTGATCTGCTCTGGTTTCCTTGGTCTCCTGGCCGGCCGCCTGATCTGCTATGGTCTCCCTGACCTTGCTTTGTTCCTCTGCTCCCCTTGTGCCCCTCTTGGACTGCCTGTTTGCCCCTTGAGCCTCATGTTTTCCCCTTCACTCCATGGACGATTTGTTTTTTTGCTTTTTGGAGCGTCTGGAATCTGCTCCTTAAAGCGGGTGCTCTGTCATATTCCCTGTTGTCTTTTGTACTTTTATGTTAATTCTTGTTTAGTTCCTGTTAGTTTTGTAGTCCTTTGTAGTTCTAGTCCTTGATTGGTTCTCACTGATTTTTTCTCATTCCCTGATTGTTTCCCCAGGTGTTCCTCGTTCCCTTGTATATTTAAGCCCTTGTTTTCCCCAGATAGTTTGTCAGTTCTCGCATGTTTTGTTATGCTCTGTGCTAGGTTCCCTGTGTTTTTCTTTATTCTAAGTTTTCTTGTTTATTTTACTAAAGCTGCACTTAGATCCTTATTCTTTGCTTGCCTCGTCACACATGTAGTCCATTCCAATCTTGAATCTTTGGTTACATCTTTGGGTAAAAGGTATTCGTACCAGAGAGTATCAAAGAAAAAGTACCAGTACTTGTACTCTTTCTGTAAAGCATGGAATAGTTCCATACCTAAAAGCTATTTGTCTTTCTGGCTGTGTCAAGAGGAGAGCTGTCATTTGTGCATGTGTGCGCTTCAGCATGGTAGTTAAACTGTGCATCAGGGTGATCTAAAATTTGAATAGTCTCAGGGATGGAGCTGAGAGTGCCTCTTTCATCCCTCACACCTGTCCCGACAACTGCTGTAACTAACCCTCTCTGTCTCTCTCACTCTCACACACACACACACACACACACACACACACACACACACACACACACACACACACACACACACACACACACACACACACAAAATCATAAGAGTTGAATGAATGAAGGGGAAAATATTTAGAGGTTTCCCATATTAAGGATGGATGCATTGATGGGTAGATGGACATATGGATGGATGAACAGATGGAGAGGCACACACACTGTTTGTAGATAGACAGATACACAAAATGTACACATGGATTCAGAACATTGCGTGGACAGATGGTCATGACAAAGTTAGACAGAAACAGCAAGATGTAACAGACTAGGCTGCTGAAATGGTTCTGCTTGAGTTCAGCCTTGTTGAAGACTGTTTAGGCATGTTTGTTTACCTGTGTGCATGAAGCTTTCACGTTTGTTTTTTACTGTTTTTGAAAGGTTAAATTATCATGAGTATTGTGAACATGTGCTCCATATGGCATGCTAGCAACTGATGTGCAATACCACAAATAAAATTAAAAAAATCTACATATCAGTGAATTATTAGGCTGTTTTGGGCTCACATGATGCCAATCAGCTGCATTTCCTTGGGGGTGTTCACATATGATATGTTTTGTGTTCAAAAACAGCCAGATGATTGATGCGCAGCTGAATTAAACAGAATACAGAAGTATTAAAACATATATATTTAAAAGCTCAACTATTTTTAACTTGACCCTCTGTCGTAAAATTTAGTATTCAAGGCGTTCAAAGGCATCTGTCTCAAGGTGTATGGCTGTAGATATGATGGTTTAAAGGGGAAGAATTGCAAGACGCAACTACTACATGTAGGTTTTGCGATCCAAACGGTCAGCTAAAGTACAGCACACTATTCGAAATTTAATGAGTGCCAGTGCTAAAAAAGATTACATTAGTAATAAAAAAAGATTATACAAGTGTCTAAAGCTAGTTGAACTCACTAATTTACTAGTTGGTTATTTGATGACCAGTCGATCATTATGACCCATCGCTCCAAGGAACTGACTGTTTGTTGCCAGTTTGTTGCATAGACACAGAATGCCACCC
Organism: Xyrauchen texanus; assembly: GCF_025860055.1. NCBI lineage: Eukaryota > Metazoa > Chordata > Actinopteri > Cypriniformes > Catostomidae > Xyrauchen > Xyrauchen texanus. The sequence continues at coordinate 23,041,693 of NC_068299.1, read as the reverse complement.
AGACGGCAACAAGAAAATATGCACCACACACATGCAGATACACACATCCATAGGCTCTGACTTCACAATAACTAGCACTTTCCCCCAACAGCTTGCACAAGCTGATAAAATATAACTGTGCCTGCAAGGATATTTTTAGCTGGCATTTTTTCTCACATTGCTCTGTACGTGATGATGGCTTTGCTCCCGCAAATTGATCCTGTCATTAATCTCAGTGTTTTGATACTGCTTATAAGTTGAAATGGAGTCTCTGCTCTGTGCAAGCTTTAGAGGTTCATAAACACCAGCAGATACTGACAGGGTTTTCCGTGCGTTACAGATTAGGTGCATTTGGCAACAGTAGTATATTTATACAAAGAAAACAAAGACGTGGCACATCTCATGCCCCATTAATCGTGCAGGTAATGATTCACATAACATCCCTCTACCTGAGTTTGGCACTGTAGACCTGAGGAGAATTTGGAACGTGAGACTAGCACCTGTCTACAGCTCACTTTTTTTTTTTCTTTTTTTTTTATCTTATATTGTTCAGCTGTTTACTTGCTCACTTGCTTCCCCCAGTTCCTTACATTACTCATTTGCAACATTTCAACATATATGCCAGAGTACACAGACAAATGAATGTTATAGATGTGCCTGCTGCCTGTAGTACAACCTGGGTGAAAGTTGTATTCAAAAACAGAAAAAGATAAGAAAATTTAAGAAAGGTATTATTACATGTCTCAAACTGCCGTCTGGTCTGTGAACCCCTAGGGGTCTGTCTCAAAGAGCCTGAAAATGTACTTGTGAATAAATAAAATCGCACAGAAAACCATAAGCAATTTGGAGACAAATAAGCAACAAAGAAACTTTAAAACTATTGACTTTAACTGACTGCAAGTGTTAAAATACAATCTCTAATATAAGCTGTTTACAAAATATAAAAATTTATCTAAATAGAAAATCTCTTGTTGAAATTGCAGCACTGCAAAATTTAATTTGTAGAGTGACTTGATTGTGTCATGAACAGTCCTTTATCAGAGTGTGCATTATCTCTGTTTCCGTGGAAAAAGCGACTTCTCTGATTGGGCTCTGCAAACAGTTTGGTTTTATAATATGCCACTTTTCCACTGGACGTTACGGTCCGACTCTATGGTCCGTCTTTTTCTAGCTTTTTCCACTGCTGTTTAGTGCCGCCTCAACATGGGTGGGATTATAGTCTGATTGTCATAGGTGCGCCACCTCTACTGCTGTCACATCATCTTAAACGCGACATAAAACAATAAACGATAACACGACCACTAGCTGTTAGCTACTAGCTCATTGTGCTGCATAAAGCAGTTGTTGCATGTTTGCAGATTGACGTAACAAGTGTAACAGTTAAATTGGCCTGGTTGTTTTAGAAGCAAGCTTTCCAGTAGCTGGTCAACTAAATAAAGTGAAGCTGTCAAGCAGTGTATAGGTTAACGTACCATCCTCCATCGTGGACTCCAGCCGTGGCTGAGTCCAGGGCACTCTCACTCCCATTGCTAGCCGGTCTAGATAGCATCAATTTGGTTGAACCACTTTCACTTTTCCTTGATGGTTCTGTAGTCATTAAGTTTTTTTTTATTTTTACTTTTCCCTACACTGTTGGTAGGTTCGGTGGTAGCTGTGTGCAGCCAACAGCTGAGACACTTCCTGAAAGACTTTTTCATTGTTTTGTTTGTCGCTAACGAGAGGAACATCTACACCTAGTTTATTGACCAAGGTGTGGTTTTGCGCACAGCAATTTCTTTTTACAATTCAAATTTGTATTGCTTGAACAATTGATACTGCTATCGATGTAGGTAACTTTAAAACTAGCAGGTTGATGTCCTGTGTCGCAAATCCAGTGACGCTGATAGTGACTATTCTCTGACCAATCAGTGATTGCAGGATTTTGAGGTCACATTTATCATCGGCTCAGCTTGCTTGGAACATTGACTGAGGTGGTACTAAAAAAAGTAGGTACTATCCACAGTGGAAAACCCTCCAAATAACGAGTCGAGTCGTACCATGCAGAGGAAAAGGCCCAATAGAGGGTTAAGTTGAGGAACCCCATTTTAGTCAATCAAGGTAAAATAGAACTCTAGAAATGTGTAAGCTGCACAAAAGAAATGTGAAAAATTTCAGAAGGTGTTTTTACAGCAATTTATTTTCAATAAACACTTCTCCAACCAAATGAGATTGATTTGGCCTTTGAGTCACAATTTTATTAATTGATGTTAATATCTCTTAATTACTTCGTTGTCACGGTCACTCTGCAGTATATTTCTTTAGTCCAAATCATGACTGTCAAGGTGCTTCTTCTCTGCTGCCTCTGTTCTTGAAGTCAAAATGACCATGATACCTGCAGAAATGATCTCTCAGCAAACACTCCCTCAACCAATGAATTGATGAAGAGGGAGGTGAGACATGTTTGCAAGGGTTTAAAGCCATCTGAATGCAAAGCTAAAATGAGACAGAGATCTGAATATTTACAGCATGCTTGTCCTGCCTATTCACATCCATTAGCACTCTGTGCACATGGCCATGTAATCCGTGGATTGCATAAGTAGGTTCGGCTGTGCATGTCTAAGGAAGTGTGAATGCATGTGTGCATGTGAGTCGCATGATAAATATTTCAGTGCATACAGCAGAAACAAAACCTGCATGATTTCACTTGCTTCTCCGTTGTCCTTCTGGTCCAGCATTTTCTTTCATAAATCACATAAAATTGTAACTGTCATCGGGTTTATTAATATATTTATGAACATTTCTTAAATTGATCAACTTAACATTGAAGCAGTGATGATCAAAGATTATAAAAATCAGTTTTAAATCAATAATGAAAACATGGATAGACAAAGTGTCCTGACATTTCTTTCTCCTTTAGTTCTCTTTTGTTGTCCCTATATGCAACAGCATAAAGAGGCATAAAAACTAGCCATTATGCTACAAAAATCCAGCTACCTCACTTGATCTCAATTAGTTATTGCATCTTGCAGATAGCACAATGAAACAGGAGTTGCACTGACTTTCTGGTCTTCAGGACATGGGCTGGTGTGAGATAAATGGCTCCCGGTGCATTTCTGACAGAAACTTCTCTGTCCTTATCAAAAGCACTTGCTACACCACTGCCCTGTACAAACACACACACACACATACATACCTGGTTGCACCTCTTATTATGGGCTGCACTGAATTGCAGTCTCTCTCTCTCTCTCTCTCTCTCTCTCTCTCTCTCTCTCTTTTTTGTGGGGTCTGTTTTAATGTAGCTTGTGAAGCTACACCTGCTACATCAGCCACAAAATGAGAACCAAAAAAAAAAAACATTAATATGACATATAGTAGATATTGGTGAATGGACAATCTTGAGTTAAGAGGTGCAGTTGTTTTGTGTGACCAATTTTCTGTTAGCTTTTCCAATGTAAACATTAACAACTGTTTTCAACCCCACTGAGATGCAGGTGTGCGCTGACTGCTCTGTTTTTTGCTTGCGAGTAAGGGCACCTACACACTAGGGTTTGCGCACGTCAGAGAATACTGCACATGCATTAATTTCAATGGGGATGGTGCGTCAGAAGGAAGGAGATGGAAGTTCCATCGTGCATCCAAAAGTTGAAAACAGTTCAACTTTTGCTGCAACGCACTCTCGTGTAGGCATCAGTTGACCAACTGCAATCTCGGACAGGCGAGCCTAGTTGCGCTGTGAAATAGAAAAAAAACATGGTGGACAAACTCGAACCAGTGGTGTATTTATTCCCTGCACTTAATTATCTCTCCTAGTCAGGCTAAAACAGATAATTATTGTGGAGAGAGACTGGAGAAGAGTTTCGATGTTTACAGCTTCATTGTCAAAAAGATACATTTTAAGTAGCCATCTGTATCCGTGACCGCCTCTAACCTCTGTTTTACACGCCTTCCAAACAGACCTTATGTACTCCCATGCGTCATATGTTCCGTCTGAGCTTTGCTTAGTGTGTGAGTGCCTAAGTGGGTGTAAGAGCAAAAGAGAGGGGGAAGGGGAGTGTGAGGGTGCTTTCCACAGATAATTCAGAACATTTTGAAAATATTTTGATCAAGCAAAATACAAGGCTGTGTTTATGAGTGTGTGTTGGCGTGCATGTACTGTATGTGTGTAAGTGTGTGATAGTTAGACGATTGTGAAAGAGAGTGTGCTCGAGGGTGCTTTTCAAACTAAATTGAATAAAATTTAGGATTTTATAGACATTGTCATTCTTATCCGATGTACTTACCCAATGTCTTTGGTGTAATTGGTTATTTTGCTGTGGTGGCCTGTATGGCTCTTTGAAATAACTGAAATAATTTGGTGAAGTGATATATGGTACGTTATGCGATCAAGACTTGGAACTACTTCATATCCGTGAGTTTACGGAAAAATAATTGCACACCTTAGAACGTCCATATATATATATATATATAATATATATATATATATATATATATATATATATATATATATATTTATTATACACATTTACACACACACATACATGCATACATACACACTATATATATATTGTCTGGTTGATTGACGAAATAAAGTTGAGATTACAAATTCATCTTTCACTCTCTCTTGCTCTTAATCTCATCCCTTGTTGGTGTTTATAAAGCATTAAAGTAGGGAGCTGGTAAATGCCAGGCTCATAAGTCTGCCAGTGTCTGCTCTTTGAGGGAGATGGAAAAGAGGTCAAGTCTTACAGGAAATTTGACAAGAGTAAGGGTGAGCCGATTAAAGGAATTAATGACAGATGGGACACGGCAAGTGTTTGGATAGGTTGTGTGTAAAGAACACCATAACTCCATCTTAAAGACAGACTTTCAGGACAACACAATGTGACAGAATTGCTACCGATAATACCTCCTCAATCTTCATTCTAGATGGTCTAGTGGTTCTTAATTGGTAGGTCTCGACCCCAAAAATTTAACCGCAGGGAAAAACAAACAATGCTTATTTCAAATAAAAAAATGCAACTAAGCATTTCATGGTGCATAGATGTAATAGCAAGCTAATCCACTTCTTAAAGGGAGGAGAAACCATTTCCCTGTGTAGGATATTTGGTACTAATACATTTAGAAAGGAACCGTTAAAGTGCCCTCATTCTCACACCATTATATGTAAGGGAATTTAGGATCTTGAAATATGAGCTATGAACTAAATTAAACTGGCCTTATTGTACATTATTAGGTAATGAAATGTATAATGGAATTAGTTGCGTTCAACAACCATTATAAATTTGATAAATAACTAGATTATTTGTCTGAATAAAATTCTCCACCATTAAAATCGCAATACAATGTCTCGTTGTATCTGCTCACAATTTCTACTGTAAGGAATTAGATTTAATAAGTGAATTATGATTAATTCACTTATTGGAATAATATTATTCTCATGGCTTATTGAAAATAATATCACATGTATTTAGGGACAGCTTTGAAGTGTAGGAAACAAAACCGGACAATCCCTGGTTACAAATAATACGGGTTAATTAATTTTAAAGAGGTACATAAGGCTATATCATTAATTTGTCAGTTATACAAATTACTACAGTTCAAATAATTGTCAGAATTATCTAGCAAGACTAGGTATTGTATAAATTGTGGATTTAAATGCATTCTGTACATTTTAGAAGGTTAAATTGGTAAAGTACTGTGAATTTGTGTAGAATGTTCCTGATTAAGATGAAATGTGTTAGTATTCGAGTCGTGCAGATCTGATGGTCTTTTGGAAACCTTTTAAAGGAAAGTCTGCTTTGACTCTGTGTGGAAGTTCAGAAGGTTATGCTGAGTGGCCTTTCTGACTAATGACCCTTTTTGCTTTAGATTAGATTGTTTAGTGTGTCTTGACAATTTTATTGTCCACAGACAGGCCTTCAGTAGGAAGTTGATGCTTCGTCCATTCATTTATGATGCTGATGAATTCCAGGATTACAAAGTTTGGGTTTTTCCTAGATTCAAATCATGTTGTTTCAATTCTTCTGCATGTATAATACTACACCAGATCATTGTTTTTTTGGTAGAAATTCATCTGTTTCTTGTTAAAAGCTATTGAAATTAGGTAGATGCCCATATACACATGTTGAGTGACATCCCCTCATCTTCAACAAAGCTATGGAAGGTAAATATGGCTGAACTTGCAATGGGGATAAACATGGTTTGTTCCACAATGTGCTTTTGTGTGGGTAATTATTGGCTGCTGAGATTAATATTCATTATTTAATCATTATTTATTATTGCGGTACAACCACATCCGGGCTGATATAGGGCCCTACTGCGCGATTGCGAGTGTGATTATTGTTTTTATTATGCAATATATTTCATATATTGTAAGCATCAGTACACCGTGCAACAGTTAGAACTATTTTTTTTATTTATTGTAATGCACAACACTTTTTGTTTATAGCCATATACAGCATGTTCTTTGCAATAAACAATGTTGATTTAAAAATCTGGTGATCTCTGATGTCTTGTATCTTGTTTTCTCCTAACAGAAATAATGTCTTTTAGACTTCAAATATAATTAAAATATTGGGAATATATAAGTGAAAATATAATAGTTTCTCAGTCCTGTTGACAGGCCTAAAATGTCTGCACCAATTCTGAGGAAAGAATTTTTTTTTGTATGACACAAGGTTAAATCATGGTTTGGCTGGTTAGCATGGGCTTGTTACAAGGTGTGGTGGGGTGAAGCAAGAGACAGACACAGTTGGTGTTTCATCAGGCCTCGGAGAGACATTTATTGGAAATAATAATAAACATAAAATGTTCAAAAAGGGGAATAAAGTGTCTAAGATGAAATTGGTGTCCTGTGTGGGTATGGGAGTGTCCAAGAAATGGTCCAAGATATATGCAGGTTTCCGGCGATAACATACGCTCCCCGCTTATGTTTCGGGTTAAGAGGGGCGGCTGCGTCCAAGGGGTTCATGCTTCCCTGGGGCCATGGCGTGTGAAGGGAAAGGTAGCTCGGCATTCTTTGCCTGTCGGCCACAACGCACGTTTCAATCCCCTGATGTCGCATCTAACTCACGCTTGGGGTATGGGTCCGGTGACACATCTAATTTGGCCGTTACCCTCCCCGCTCTGCTCCTGAACCTGCGAGGATGCCAGTGCACACAAGGAGATAGAAGCCACCTTTCCGGGGAGAGACATGCTCTGCATTTTTTTGGCAGTGGTGATGAGGCTATATTTACATCACATATGCCTCATCATCACTGCCCAAATGAGGCTTATTCAATTGCACCTCTCCTCTCTCCAGCCCACTCCCATAGTAAGCCCATCTGAAGAATGGCCCTCAGAGGTGGGGTGAAAGTTTCCGGAACTGAGTGCACTTGAGCAAAGATGTCAGCATACATGTTACATATTTCTGGGGTGGCATGCACCAGCTGAGCAGCTGCCATTGCACTGAATGTGAATGCTAACAGACAGCAATCATCGGGTATTTTAAACCTCCTGTGCTATACTATCTACCTTTATGACATTTATGTCCAGAGGCATAGAGTGTGAAGATCTACACACATAAATGCACACGTCACTCTATACCTACTATATGCTTTTTACACAGCAGCAAATTAAAATAGCTGGTAATCTTGTTGATTTAGGGGGTATCTCTGGTGTGGGATAGAGGATGTGCAGAGGAAAGCAATGTAGGAAGAGATGTGAACCTTCACACAAGGATGACATATGAGTGTGTGGTGGAAGAGAGTGGGTAGTTACTGTGGTCAAACTCTGGGAGCACATAGGCCTTAACATTATTGTGGGTCTATGCATGTTGTTTGATGGGGTTATGAAGGTGTGTATTCAAGTATGTGTGTACAGCATTGGTTTTATGCTGCTTCTGTGAATATTTATTGATCTGTGTGAGTGTTTTTCATGTCGTTGTGCTTCTGTGAGTTTCCACTATCTATAAAGACAGGATTTTTTTTTTAATGCTATATACAATAAAATAAGGATTTTGTGTTGACTTGCTGCTTGAAGTCAACGCATGACATCTGAGATTTTAAACATTATTAGATCTGTGCACCAGAGCAATAGTTATTTCTGGAAACGGTGACCTTACAGTTGAATTGCTTAGTGGGGTCATGGATACATGGCGTAACCATCTCAAGTAGGATGCATATTTTCTGTGAACGTGTACACAGCTGTAGATTGGGGACAAAATGAATGACTCTCCGAAAGTGAAATTTTTTAATAAGAAACTAAATTTATGTTAAAAATTTTATAAATAAAATGTATATTATTAATAATAATAATAATGTTTTATATTATCATTCTAAAAAGTATTTTAGGGGAGGGTTAGAACTTGTTTGGACACTCTAATTTAATTAAAACATTTTAGGAGTTGGGATAGTATGGAAAACGCTAATAAAAATAAAATGGTGTGATTTGTCAATTCTATTCACTGTGTGCTATATTGAAAGCACTACAATCAAGGGTACCATTATGATTTCTGGGTCCCCTATTAACTTTGCACTCTGGGCCCCTACCTTGTTGCAACTGTACATAATTCTTTTTTTCTTCATTAAAAGTTATTATTAATAAACGTGAACATTATTGCGTAGTCAATAACACACTTATTATGATAATGCATTTAACATTTTAACGATGGTTTCTATAAAAAAAAAAAAACAATAGCAATTAGTTATGGAAAAATCAAAAGCCTAAACTTTTAAAATCTATAATTAAAATTACTTATTTTACAAGTAAAACTTTCATAGTTTTAATATGAATCTGTGACCATTTCTATTACAAATCATACCTGTTACTACAGTTGGTATTACTACAGTAATGGCACATACTATATTTGTATTTTTTGTCTTTTAAGTCATCAGTGCTGTTTAGAATGTTGGGTCTATCTGGCCTTATGAGATGTTTGATCTTCAGAAGTAAAAAATAATTTGATTTAATTTGGGTTTTGTGGTCTGCTGTGCACTGTTTCCCAGTCAAGCCTGGTTGCCAGAATGAGGATGCATGCAAATTTGTTTTATTTGGGGAATTTAATTTAGTTTTTTTCTTATTATAAACTTATTCTAGATTGGATGATTGCAACACGCTCCAACATCCAGTGTAACATCAGCATATCTTTGAATTACACTTAAGTGTTTGGGCAGTGACACACACACACATCAAATCAACATTTAACCCCCACTAATATCTCTCCCCAATCACCAACTCCACCCTGACCCCCAACGTACACCCCTTTGGTCACGTATAACACTCACACAAAAAAATAAATGGTGTGTGTGTGTGTATACACACACACACACACACACACACACACACACACACACACACACACACACACACACACACAGCCTGCTACAACCCCAATTTTGGGACAGTAAGATAAATGCTAATAAAAACAAAAATGTGTGATTTGTAAATTATATCCACTCTTTGCTATATTGAAAGCACTACACCTAAACATTATATGATGTTTTAACTTGTGAATGACAATGTTTTTTTGTTTTGCTTTTTAAAATGTTGCAATCATCTAATTTGAAATTACTGTACAAGCTTTTTAAAAAAAAAAGTTCGGACAGTAGAATGTTTTCCACTGTGAAACATCATGATTTGTTCTAAAACTTGTGTTTTCAGTGCCCAAATGCTTAAGTTTAGAAAGTGGAATTTCCCCTCATATTCATCCATTATGCATAGATCTTTAGCTGCACAATTGTACAGGGTCTTCGTTGCCATATGGTGTGCTTCATAATGCACCATGCAGGCCAATCTAGCACCCACACTCTCTGCCCACACAGCCATGCACTTGTAATCTGGGCAGTATGTGGTTTGAAGTTGTCCTGCTGGAAAATGCAGGGATGTCCCTGGTAAAGATTGTGCTGGATGGTAGTATATGTTGCTCCAAAATGTGTACATCTGTCTACATTCATGGTTAGGAGTTACCCATGCCATGGGCACTGACACATTCCTGGCCCATACAGGCTTTTGGACCGGACACTAATAACTGCTTGGATGGTCAATTTCCTTGGCCCGGATAAAGCTAAGGCTGTGTTTTTTAAAATCTTTTTGAAATGTGGACTCTTTGGACCAAAAAAAAAACACAGTTGCACTGTTCTACTTTCTATCTAAGATGAGACCAGAGAAATCTGCAGCATTTCTGGATAGTGTTGATGTAGGGCTTTTGCTTTACATTATAAAGACTTAACTTACATCTGTGGATGCAGCGGTGAGTGGTGTTGACTAACAAAGGTTTACTCAAGTTATCCCAAGCCCATGCTTATGAAATCCATTACAGATGATGTTTTTTAAGACCGTGACGTCTGAGTGTTCAGTGATCACGTGCACTCAGAAGTGGTTTTCATTTTGCCCTTTACGCACAGAGATTTGACCAGATTCCTTGAAACTTTTAATATTGTGCACTGTAGAGGGTGAAATGCCCAAAATCCTTCCAATTTGTCTTTGGGGAACATTGTTCTCAAAGTGCTGGATTATTTGCTGAAGCATCTCTTCAAAATTGACAAGTCTTGAATGATCCTTGCTCTTGAAGGACTAGACTGTTTTTGGAGGCTCATTATACAGTACGATGACACAATTGCTTCACCTGTTTCACATCACCTTATTTCAACTCGTCAAATTGTTATTAGTCTTAAATTGTCCCTGTTACAATCAACTAATTTGAAATTACAGTAATTAAAAAAAATAAAAAATATCATATAATGTGTAGTTGTAGTGCTTTCAAAATAGCAAAGCGTGAATATAACTTACAAATCACTAATTTGTTTTTTTTTAGCATTTTTCATACCGTCCCAACTTTTGAGGAATTGGGGTTGTACTTGCCACCACCTCGAAAGCTGCCACCCTCCATATCTCTGCACACCACTTCAGAAATGATGGCACTCCATTTTTCAAAAATGTATGACCGGCCCATCACCCAAAATACAGAGTCTGGGGCAAAGTAAAATTTGAGTGCCCAAAACATGACACATACAACTCTGAACCTTCAACCTAAATTCTTGGATATTAATACACCCCCAAAAGACATGGGTTGTATCTAAATTTTCTGATTGGCATCACTAGCAGGTGGGCGTGTCTTTAAGACCAAGATCTAGTGGGGTTCAATAAACTCTATGTAAAATCTTGAATTGCATAAGGTGTACCCTTGAATCTCTAGATGCAGACTTGACATTTTTTAGAATCCTAGCCCATACTCCCAATACCAAATTTAAATCTTTCTCCCATAATCTCTTGAGAGAAGTAGAAGCTCCATCCCGCAGACTCTGAATTATCGGGGAGTAATACACTGATGCTTAATTACCTTTTCCAAAAGAAGTAATCACCACTCCCAGAGTATCTGCCGTTTTAGGTGTGCTACTCCCAAATTCAATACAGAGCAGGTGGCACAGCTGTAAATACCTATAGAACTGAGATCTGGGAATCCCAAAATTGTGAAAAATGTTCAACTGATCTCAACACTCCACTCTCATATAGGTCACAGAGTGTAGTAACCCCCCTCACAATCCACTCTAACCAGCAGAAAGGGGACTTATTTTTACATAATTGAGGGTTCAGCCATATGTTTGATGCAACATTTAAATAAATATCAGAATTAAAATGCTCTGGACACTTTTGTCCATACAGAGTGCAAATGTGAGATACCATGGTGTAACTTAACTTCTCTGAATAGTTTGATAGGCTTTGCAATGGCAAAATACAGTCAAGAACTTCTGTTCAATACAAAACCAGGGAGGGGCTCTCTCAGATGGAATTGACCAATGAGCCAAATGTCTGAGACCAAATACATTATAAAACTAAATCTTGGGTAGGCCTAGGCCACCTTTGTCAGTCGTCCTATGTAACTTATTAAAATGTAATCTAGAACGCTTACGTTCCAAATGAAGGACTTCTGTCTGCTATCAAATTGCTTGAAATAAGAGAGGGGGACATCTACAGGGAGAGACTGTAACAGGTGGTTAAATTTTGAAATGCAATCAATTTAATAACATTAACCTTCCAAATCATAGATAAATGTAATGAAGTCCACCTTCCCTCATCGCTCAATCCTTTTTATTAAGAGGTCAAAATTAACTTAAAATAAATCAGACAGATTTGCTGGGAATAAAATGTCCAAATACTTAATGCTCTGTTTGGGCCACTGGAAGGCGCCCGGCTGGAAGGACAGTATGCTGTCAGAGCCAAAGCTTCGGATTTAGACCAATTGACTTTGTATCCCGAGAGCTTAGAAAAAGATTTAATAATTCTATGGATGCAAGGCATAGATCTGATGGGGTCAGAAATTAATAATAAAATATCATCTGAGTAAAGCAAAAACGTATGCGCCACACCTCCCGCTGGAAAATCATCCTCCTTTCTTATCATGGCTGCTAATGGTTCCACGGCAAGACATAACAATAATGGGGAAAGAGGGCAACCCTGCCGGGTGTATCTATCCAGAGTAAAATATTATTAAATTAATCCATTTGTTTGTACCACCACTAAATGGTGTCAATAAAGTAACTTAATCCATCCAAAAAACATACTCCCAAACCTGTACATTTCAAAAACACCTTTTCGGTGCCAAGTGAGATGGCCCACGACCGGAATCTGATCATTCGCCTCTGACCACTTAATATTGATTTAGATTTTTTGATGAATGAGGCATACAGAACCACCTTAATTGCCTCCCAAGCCACACCCACAGAGGATACGGAGGACCAGTTGGTCTCCATATAGACATTGATTTCAACCTTTTGCATTTGTTGGAATTCAGGATTTTTCAAAAAGGATACATTCAAGCGGCAACTATGTGGCAACACCTCTAAACTCACCAGGGCATGATGTGAATATGTTTCCAACTGAGCAATCAACAACAGATGAAATGGAGGATTTCCCATGCGTTCAGACCAGCGGCGGCGATAGTGTCAAAATTTGCTCTGGCTGCCCTGCCAACAACGCAATCTAAGATTCGTGGGCATTCTGATGTAGTTGAAATAGGTGGCAATGTTCATTCAGAATGCTTGGTTTTATGAACTATATTGAAAGGGGCCGCAAAACATCCAGCTATGTCGGTATCTTTTTGCCGATATATCACAAGTAGCGTATATCCTCATTAAATATTTTTATATATAATTTTATATAAACCATAATATCCACTTCATCAACTCACCTGGCACACAAAAAATTTCAGACACCTTTGTTCACGCATATTTTATTTTATTTTTTCATATCCCTGTAAGAAAAACAAGGACAGATCAGATATTATGGGAAAAACCACCACGGCAATAATCAGTTTCTTCTCCATTTTGTCACAACACTGTTGTGTTCTAGACTTTGCTAGAGCGGAGTAATTATACTCCAACAGGTTGCCGCCGAACCGCATCAAAGCTCATTACCATAAATGTTGACTGCACTTGAACATTCCTCTGACATTCACACCACCCATAGCCGTGTTGCTTCCGAGAGACACTGGCTGCCATAGAAAGTGATTGACTTCCGGTCGTTTTGATGCTCTCGACGCCTCTGGTCTGGACGCAACATTAGATATAAAATAAATCTATTCTAGAATAAATCTTGTGGACTGATGGAGAAAAAAACAAAAAAGTATAGTCCCTACCAGATGGGTTAAAAATATCTCCAAATATCTGTAAGACTAAGATTGTTACACATCCTGTGAATTGTCAACAAACTCCAGCCACTAGGCGGAACCAACACAAAAAGAATCAAAAGAAGGCTCATAGTTTCCTTGGACGATCAAGAGAATGTTCAGTGAGTCAGGTCCACTCAGCTGTATCGAGAGAATCACATAATTTATTAATCCATTGACTTTATAAAGGACATTGCTTGCTGTGGGCATGTAAATATTTTGCGGCCATCCTTCGTATCTATTCTCAATTTGGCCAGGAATATCAGTGCAAAAGCGACCTTCCGTTGATGTAATAGTTTCTTGCATTCCTTGATTCGATCACGTTTCTCTGTTGTCGAATTTGCAAAGTGTGGGAACAAGAAAATGCTGTGATTCTTCCAAGAAAGCCTCTTTTACTCCTCGCTTAACAAGAGATCTTTAATGGTTTGATCTCAGATGGGTGATCTCAGAAATTTGGCCAGAATCGATCATGGCTCCCTCATTGGATCTTCGTCGCTAGTGGGTTAGCAGCTAATTCCCTCTCCTATGACTCCAGATAATCGATCCTTTTCTCAACATCTGATACTGTTGTAACCAAATTTCATCTCCATGGTCGTGATTGATTACAGCAAGATCCTGCAAGTCTGCAACAACCTTCACCAGCATTGACCACATGCTCGACAGTTGACACTGAATGTCTCCTGCTGCACTGTCCAAACTTGGTCCCTGGTCTGCGACCCTGTCAGGGTTGTCAGCTTGAGAACTTAAGTGTCTTTTAATATCTTCAGAGCCTGAGGATTTTGAATTCTTTGACATACTTTCTTCATAGAACAGTTATGGAACAGGGTGTATCGAATCTCACCGGTTTGACAAAAGTATTAAAAAAATAGCAATATGCGCAGAGCTTCCCATTCACATGTCTGACCCTCGCATTGCGCCACACAACCCCGAAGTTACATTTGTTAAATTTAGCAAGCAACATTTTCCCCCATTAATCTATTATGGAGGTCATCAGCTGTACAATTGTTCAGTGCCTTCATTGCTGTATTTTGTGCTTCATAATGCACCACACATTCGCAGTTGGAGACGGATCACTGCAGGCAGGCCAATCTAACACCAGCACTGTCTGCTTACGCAGTCATGCACTTGTAACCCAGTAAAGACAGCATCTGGATGGCAGCATATGTTGCTCCAAAATTTCTGCATATCTTTTTGCATTAAAGGTGCCCTAACAGATGTGAATGTTACCCTGCCATGGGCACTGACAGACCTCCATTCCATGACAGACACCGGCTTTTGGACCTGATGCTGATAAAGCTGGCCTTTTCCTCTTTGGCCAGGAGAACACGGCAGCCATTTTAGTTTTTTCTAAAACTACTTAAAATGTAGACTCGTTGGACCAAAACACAATTCCACTGTTCTGCTTACCATCTCAGATGAGACTCAGATAAGTTGATGTCAGTGCTTCTGGACAGTGTGTTTTTGTTTTTTCCCCTTTTGTCCTCAATTTGGAATGCCCAATTCCCAATGCACTCAAAGTCCTCATGGTGGTGTAGTGACTCTCCTCAATCTGGGTGGCAGAGGACAAATCTCGTCAGCAAGAACACGCCCTGGATTCAAACTGGGGTGGTAGTCAGCATCAATACACGCTGAGCTACCCAGGCCCCCCTAGACAGTGTTGATGTCTTTTGCCTTGCATGTTAAAGTCTTAACTTGCATCTGTACATGCAACAGAATAGTTTTGACTGACAAATATTTACCAAAGTATTCCTGAGCCCATTTCATGAGATCCATTACAGACACATGACTGTTTTTAAGACAGTGACGTCTGAGGGATCAGAGATCACACACATTCAGAAGTGGTTTACGAACTTGCCCTTTACGCACATAGATTTGACCGGATTCTGATATAAATATATAAATAATATAAAAAAGGAGAAAAAAAATTGTTGCA
The DNA here is from genome assembly GCF_025860055.1 of Xyrauchen texanus. Classification (NCBI taxonomy): domain Eukaryota; kingdom Metazoa; phylum Chordata; class Actinopteri; order Cypriniformes; family Catostomidae; genus Xyrauchen; species Xyrauchen texanus. The sequence goes on along the minus strand of NC_068299.1, from coordinate 23,026,160 downwards.
GAGGAAATGCATATTTGTTGGTATCATTTTATGGTATTTGGAGCCAATCAAATGTTTCATTTTTGAGTTATTTGGAAACATGTGCTACCACTGTTCGGCAGGCATTTTTGAAGTTAAATTAAGAGATTAATAAATCAAATGATACTTGATATTATTTATTTTCTTTGTATTTATCAACAATACTTTGTATTCGAAAAGATGGATTTGAAGAGTAACTGAGCTAGTGCAGGGCACGGCCTAAGTAATGCTCACAAAGATAGATGCAGTTAAAGAAAATAAAAGAATAAAATCTGCTGATGACCACATTAAATTAAAATATTTAAGGAGTTTCTTGACCTCAAACAAGATTTAGTGCTCTGTCTGTAATTACAATCTAGAAATATAACTTTGTTATACTTTGTTTCATGTGGTCTTATAAAGGAACAGTGCCTTTGAAAACCCTGTTTGCTCATAGTTTAAAAGCAGAATGTTTTTTTTTTTAAACGACAATAAAAAAATATGTTCTACATTGTAAAATGAAGTGTTTATTCATGAAAAGAAATAGTGTGTGCTTGTTACCTTGACTCTAAATTGTTTAGTTTTATTTTCCACTGACTTCAGTTGATCCTAATAAGCCCACTGAGCAAATAACTAATTGAAACTCATGTTAAACTGAATTCACTGTCAACTCTACATACAGAATCTATTTTCATTGCAGGGAGAAAATGAATTAAAGAAAATAATAAGGACTATCAGATTCAAAAATGTATTATTTCATTTACATGTTATGATTTGTGAGGTGTAAATCTAAATATCTAAATCAAAACTGAGTTTTTTTATTTAGTTAAATGTGAAGGATTTACATTTTGTAAAGCATAGTGGGCTCATTAAGAACATAAGTGGGCTTAAATGGGACCAATCCAAACAAATTATAAATCCACTCCACTTTTCAAATTGGCAGTTAAATAAAGTTACTTACTTTTGTCAGTTTATCATAAACACAACATGAGTGTTTAGATGAGAGATTAGTCTTTGATTATTACTCATTTTATTCAAAGGATTTTAGCATTTCTATAAGAAAACATGTAAAACTTAGATTTGGGTGAGCTTAATTGGGTCACTTCCCCCAAAATCTTATTCCTGTTGCCATCTCAAAAGATTTTTCTGGTTTACATGCAGTTTAAATCTGCATAAATGAACAGAGGGGTTGTGAGTCCCCCATGCAGCATGACATCCTGTCCCTCATTGTGGATGAATATAAATCTGCCTGTTGTTGTTGTCATCAGCAATTTAGTCTGTTTATAGCGTGAGCTGTTTATATCGCAGAGTGCAGATTATGAGTGAATTCTTCATCTCTCTTTTTCTCTTTCCATTTGAATAGCATTTACCATTGAAATCGAAAGAAAAGACAAGATTAAATTACACATAATGGAGAGACCATAAGCAGAACATTTGCACTGATTAATGACTAAAAAGCAAATGGGTAAGAAATAGCTCAAAATCATGCAGCCACATCAAACTCTGATACATCCATGTTTACTGCTGAAAACCAGTCAATCTCTCTTCCCCCCACGCCAATAGCACATTATGAATTATGGCAGATTATATCTCATCACTGTGCAAATTTCTTTGCCTGGCTTCTCTCCAAGTCCTCAATTAGTCTGTGTTTTCGAGAAGTTAGCGGGCCAGCAATACTTAGTCATTGATTAGTGCCTGGACAGCTGCCCAGCATGGTGCCATGGAAAGTCCTGGAACAGGACACAGCTCGATAACGTCCAGTTCCTCATTGCTGGATAGACAGGGAATATGCCTTGATCTGATTGACACTTTGATGTATATCTTAAATCCCTGCCATCACAAAACACCATAATCTCCCATGAGGTCATCCAGTGGAAATCTGTTCATGACAGGAGCTTAAGCATGAGCTTGAGATGTGCAAGATGTACATATACACAAAATGGCCAAAAGTATATGTATGCCCGAACACCACCCCCAAATGTTTTAAACATTTTAAATTGTAAATTTTAAATCCATTTAAATGATTAGGAATTGGTCCTCCCTAATAGTTTCCACTATTCTGAAAAGGCTTTCCTCTACATGACTGCAAGTATTTTCTCCCATTCAGGCACAACAGCATCAGTGAGGTTGCACACTGATGTTAGGAGATTGGGGTTTGGCTTGCAGTTGGCATTCCAATTAATCCAAGAGCAGTATATCACCCTCCAGCTCTTGCTTGAATACTCACTAAAGCCAAACAGGGTTTAGCCTGGCTAGTATGATGGGAGACAACCTGGCCAAAACTTTGGTTGCTGCTGGAAGAGGTGTTAGTGTGGCCGGTAGGGTGTGCTCACTCTTCAGTCTCTGTGGGTCCTGATGCAGCAGTATAGTGATGAGGACACTGTTAAGTACAAAGGCACTGACTTTCAGATGAGATGATAAACTGAGGTCCTGACTCTCAGTAGTCATTCAAAATCCCAGGGTACTTTTCGTAAACTAAAGAGTACAGGCGTATCCATGGTGTCCTGGCCAAATTTTCCCATTAGTCTCTATCCATCATGGCTTCCTAATTATCCCCTATACGTACACAGAATCAGCCACAACACTAAAACCACCTGCCTAATATTGTGTAGGTCCCCCCCATGTGCCGTCAAAATGGCACCAACCCACATCTCCAATTGTGATTCTTCGCACCACAATTGTACAGAGCAGTTATCGGAGTTACCATAGACTTTGTTATTTCGAACCAAAAACTGAGACTGTTGTGCATGAAAATCCCAGGAGATCAGCAGTTACAGAAATACTCCAACCAGCCTATCTGGCACCAACAATCATGCCACGGTCCAAATCACGGAGATCACCCCCCATTCTGATGGTTGATGTGAACATTAACTGAAGCTCCTGACCTGTATCTGCATGATGTAATGCACTGCTGCCACAGGATTGGCGGATTAGGATGATTGTTGGTGCCTGATGGGCTAGTTTGAGTATTTATTTTACTGCTGATCTCCTGGGATTTTCACACACAAAAGTCACTAGAATTTACCAAAAAAAGGAGAGGCAGTTCTGCAGATGGAAACACCTCGTAGACGAGAGAGGTCAAAAAAGAATGGCCAGACTGGTTCAAACTGACAAAGTCTACGGTAACTCAGATAACCACTCTGTACAATTGTGGTTAGAACAATGGCATCTCAGAATGCTATTCTGAGATGTGAGTTGGCACTGTTGTGGCGGCACGAGGGGGACCTATGCAATATCAGGTAGGTGGTTTTAATGTTGTGGCTGATCTGTGTATATCACAAGAATACATCACTGTACTCACCTCTCCACTGATAGCGTGTGTGGTGGGTATTCTGGCACACTATAGCTTCCATCACATTGACTGGGTGTATTCTGCACACTGGTGGTAGTTAAGGAAACCTCCCCCCACACAAGCCTATGTAAAACCTTTTGAGTGCCTAGAAAAGTGCATATAAATCTAAGGAATTTTTATTATTACTATTATCCCAAAGGAGAATGATGGAGTTAAGTTGTGGCCTTTGGGTAGGCCAGTCATATTCTTCCACACCAGAAAAACTAAATTTCTTGTGGATCTCACTTTGTTCACAAGGCTATTGTTATGCTAAAGCATAAAAGTTGTTGTCATTATGATTGGTCACTGATCTGATGGCAGATGCAAATGAGAAAACATACAATTAGTAAACAGACCTCAAAGGATCAATATTGCCTGGCTGTCCAATGTCATTGGCTGAAAATCGGTTTTGTTTATCTGGGTAAATCAGCTTTTAGGTTTAATATATCAAAAATAAAAATTGATGCTTTCAATGTGAGTTTCATGTGTGAAAAAAAAAAAGGAAATTAATTTGATTATAGTCAGCCTGTAAAATTTTGGACTGACTGAGTTAAGTAAAGCTGCACTACGAAACTTTGTACTCTCTAGCAACATCTGTGGTTGAAACCTAAAATTGCAACCTGACACCAGTGTCACCAGTCCTACTCGACCCGCCCGGAGCAGGATTCGAACTGGTTATCCCCGGCATTGGAGCCCGATGCACTAGCAAGGAGGCCTTGGCCTCTAGCCTCTGTCGCTAGTGCATCTGTTAAGGACAGGAGAGTGAGTTTTACACACTGCTCTGATCTCACATACCATTACATGATCATGACTGGAATATATTCATGTTCTGTACTATTTTGTGAATAAGTATCTTCATGAGAGAGACTCAGAAACTGTTTTACTTGTGTGTGTGTGTGTGTGTGTGTGTGTGTGTGTGTGTGTGTGTGTGTGTGTGTGTATGTGTGAGCGTGTATTTATCACTTTGTGGGGACCAAATGTCCCCATAAGGATAGTAAAACCCGAAATTTTTGACCTTGTGGGGACATTTTGTCGGTCCCCATGAGGAAAACAGCTTATAAATCATACTAAATTATGTTTTTTGAAAATGTAAAAATGCAGAATGTTTTCTGTGAGGGTTAGGTTTAGGGGTAGGGTTAGGTTTAGGGGATAGAATATATAGTTTGTACAGTATAAAAACCATTATGTCTATGGAAAGTCCCCATAAAACATGGAAACACAACATGTGTGTGTGTGTGTGTGTGTGTGTGGTAACACTGTACAATATAGTTCCATTCGTTTACAGAAGTTAATGCATTGGGTATAATAAACAATTAACAATATATGTTAACAGAATTTTGTTCATCTTTGATAATGTTAGTAAAAAATACAATAGTTTATTGTTATTTCATGTTAGTTTCATTGACTAATGCATACATATACAACTTTTGATTTAAAAAAAATATTAATATATTTTGAAATTAGCATTATTAGCATTAATAATTAACATCAATATTAATGTTGTAAAATTATTGTAAAAATGGTGTGTCATGCAGATCATTCATGAAAATATTATGCATTATGCTACAGAGTAACACATGGCTTGGATCTTCTTCTTGGTGCTGTGATAATGAATACATTTTGTCTGTGGCTGACTATTATATTGAGCCTTTACTGTTGATGGCTCTGTTGAAATAGCAGCATTGTTTTACAGCAGCGGACTGCCATGTTTGACACTTCTGAGGTAAGTCTGATATTTCCAAGCCCCGATTTTAAACCAGACATCACCCTGATGTATTGGGCTGACCTTTCAGCTTGCAAAACTCAAATTGGCTCATATTATCCCCTCGTTCAAATTATTGAATGAATGAGCATTTTTACTCTGATTTTTTTTTCTACCTTTTTACACACAATAGGAGAAATTAACACTATAAATAGGCCCTCACATATTACCACAAAATCGCTAATATCAATAACATATTGCATTATTTTCTGAAATTCTTAATTTAATTTATTTTCTCAAGATATATATTTGTACAGCATATTTTGCTGTACAGTAAGCATTAGTGTTCACTGTACTGTAACAATGTGTTGTAGCATAACATTAGAGCTGCTACGGTCACTGTGAGTTTACTCTTACCATTAGTCCACATTGTCCAAAGCTCTGACAACCACTAATCTCCTCTTCAGTTAGCTGTCCTGCTCTCTCACTTTCTTTCCTAGCCACTGTTGTTCTTTTTATGAAAGACTCAGTTTATCTTGGAACGCACTCCTTGTAAGTCCATTTAATCTAAGCATAGTCTTTTTTTTTATTCTTTTTTTTTTTATATATGTGTATGAAAGTATGTAGTTGGATAAATGCATTTCAGTCAAGAAAACTCTCAGAATTTTTTTTTATTTTTAGCATGTTAATGTGAGTAATACATTGATAGGATTTTGGTCTTGGCAGACTACACCTGCTACTACGCTGCTGCTGCTGCAGAGCAAGTACAGAGAATTGCTACTGCTTGGAAATGCACAGACATACCGAGTTAAGCATGTGGGCATATGTCTGCTGCTGCACATGTAGACAAAATGCAAGATATGCTGTATCGATCATGTATGAACATGCCGATGCACAAATAGACATTGCAAACAAACCCTCAACAAAGCAGGGAAGCAGCACAAGACTCATAACACAACCACAGACAATCCCTGCTTGGCTGAATGGTTAAATGCATAGTGACCTAACTCATATTGTGTATCTGAGGCAGGACAGCCCAGAGCTTATTTATTTAGTGACTTAGACTAGGTTTGTATTGATTTCCTCTAATGACCTAAGACATGTGCCAGCCTGATTTGGCTAGGGCTTACCTTGTTAAAGACGTGCCTTTTGTGTTATGGCCAAAATCAGACCTTACCTTACAATCTGATAGAAGAACAAAACCACTTGAACAAAAAAAACATTTTCAGAGAAAAAACTCTTGTCTGTAATACTGAGCCATTAAAATATTACACAAAGAGATGCAAAATGATTGGCTACCTGGTTAGATATCAAAGGACCAGTCATCTTACATCATTTAAGCTGATTGGCTTAACGTGTCACATGTGAGTGAGCCGATTTGGTAACAGATAACAAGCTCTTGAACCTATCAGCTTGCATGACATATAGTTTCAAAGCTGAACTTGGGTCATTGGTGTTCACATAGTTCATCAAGGGCAGCCAACTATGGAGGGATAAACGTATTTTGAATAATGTACGTAGCCTCCACAGATCATGACTGTGTAATAGCCAAAGCATTGTTGGTGAGTAAGTAACTAAATGTAGCAATGCTACAAACTTGGCAATATTTTTCAATATTGTGAATGTAGTGTTGCTTTTATATAGTGGAGCTTTTCCAGAAACAACGTGTGTTTTTGTCACTGTATTTTGCACACATCTTTGCAATACAGTATATCGCTGCATCTTTTGTGGTAATCAAAGACACTCTTTTGAAATATAATTTCTCAATCATATTTTGTGAAGTCTGAGTCATTTAATTAATTGGTTTGTGCAGACGGCTTCTTTAAATTAACCAGGGAAGCTACGGTTTCAAAGAAGTATCCCCAACACTGGGATTAACATTGTAATAAATTGACTGAAGGAAGACAGAGATAGACTCTTCGTTAATAATCAAGCTATAGGTGCTACGCTGCTTTTTGGAAACCACCATAGAGGGAGGACAACCGATGGTATGGATTGAAATGTGTAGAAAACCAACCTAATGGCTTATCACAAAGGCTCTCCCCTCTCTGACAACATATTGATGGACTCTATATTGTCTTAAATGGCAACTATGCCCCCTTTAACCAGGGAGAGATTGAGAGACAAATGAGGCAAAGATGGGACAAGAGAGCAAGTGATGAAATTAAGGAGATAAAGATGGAAATGAACTATGTGGTGGATATTCTGACCACTCAAGTGTTTCCGAGCCAGGCCTTTCTAACTGCATCAGTCGAAGACATGCTTTTAGTGAGCTGTAAAGATTGTTCTACCTCAACTGCAGATGTCACATACATATGAAATTTAAAATCATCATCTCATCATTATTCAAGTGCCTGGATTGTGAAATTAATTTGAAGCCTGCTCTTAGTTTACGTCAGGGAATTACCAGTCACCCTCTAATTAATCCAAAACAATGCTGGGGTAGTGAGCCATGCAAACCTAGTCCAGAAATCTAAATGAGATCAGCAAAGTTTAACAAGCTGATAACTCATTAATGTACACCCCCATGTTTATTCATAGCCAATAATATCCTGATAATCATAGACAAGAACATTGATGTTGTCATCAACATTGTAAGCTGTTTTGTTGCAAACGTGTATAGGTAGCAAATCAACATAAACAAGCTATGAGGTATAAAACTGTGGTATACTGTAGGTTAATACATGTAATATCACTCTCAAAAGATACACTGTCAATTTACATATTTTACATATTATATTCGATTTAACCCTCTGGGGTCCTGTTGGATAATTTCGTCATTACAGTAGAAACAACTTAAAATACTCCGTCATTTTTAGTATACAGATAAGTGTAAGATATCATTAGAGACTATAAAGGGTCTACTTTTATTTGTGTACACTCACAATAACAACAAAACCTTGTGCTTTTGTAAAATAAAGAAAATAAAAAGGGTGCGCTATCAGACGTCTCTGTCTCCACAAGCATATTTCTGAAACACGTCAAAAAAATGAACTGAAACTCTGTGAATACTTATCACACAAACATGAAACGTATTTCTAAAGAAAGCTTAAGATTTATACTTTTAAATAAAACAATTCAAATTTAAAACATATATTCTCCTGCAATGTAATCTGTATGAAACAAAGCGATGTACAGTTTTTACTGGCTCAGCTCATTATAGCTAATGTGATCACACCCACCAGCAGAGCACGCCATTCATACTCTAATGTGCTGAGACGATCAAATCAAATGGTAAAATCACCCGACTGTGAGGTTTGATGTAAACACAATTCATTCACTTATCTGCGCGCTTGTAATGATACACAGGTGAGGAAACTCCTGGATAGTAAGGAAGAGTTAACATTTTCTTCAGAAGAAGAGCGGGACTCCGATGAACATTTGTATTTTGAAGAGAGACTTGGTCCAGACGAGAATACAATTTCGGACGAGTAAGTCATTTCGTTTTCTTTAGTTGACATGCTATTTTATATAAACATGTAGATATTTTACTAGTGGGATTGTTTCCAGACTTGCCAGCCAGGATTCAGAGTATTGACATTTGAAATGTGTCCTAATAAGCAAGTTTTTTTATTTACATTTTTTAAATGCTGTTTCGGCTAAAGGAGGTATTTCAATTGTATGCTGTATGATATAAATATGATATGTAATAAGATATAAAATTATATGAATGTTTAGAATGTATTTTATCTAGTGTTTATGCTGCCTCATTATCATCAACAAAGTTTGCGCTTGCAAATATGTGTTCAGGTTAAATAAGTAAAATGCACTTTAAATATGCCCATATTAGAAAATCATCATATTATAATGATTTCTGAAGACTGCAGTAATGATTCTGGAAATTCAGCTTTGATCACAAATAGCATTTTACAATATATTCAAATAGAAAACTGTTCTTTTAAATTGTAAAAAGAGTTCACAATATCACCATTTTTACTTTATTTTGGATCAAATAAATGCATTCTTGGTGAGCAGAAGAGACATTTTCTAAAACTGTTATATAGTAATGTAGGTCTAAAATTAAGTTAAGTCTTTATGTAAAGAAAATCTATAGTCAGATTACTTCTTTTAACTTAAAACTTGATTTTGATCATTAAGTCAAAACTTTTATTATCACCAAGCGTGTCTTTTTTTGTTTTGTTTTGAGTCATGGCAAACGCCCACTGTTCTGATTGGCTAACTTCATGCAGTCCCTCAAATACAGCCATATTTGAAACTCAATCAAAAGAAAATGAACAAACATTACATTATACTTTAAAAAATACATTTCATGGTTAACACATAATGTATAGCCAACACATTTAATATGAATGTATCAAAATGTTCACTCAAGCACAGCAACTACCAAACAGTCATGACATTTGAAACATTCTTGAATTAAGCTGTGTAGTGTTGAACTGCTGCATTTTTTAGTTCCTTTGCAAAACTTGAATCATATTGTAACTGGTTCCACTCTGATATGAGCCATAAACATACAATCCACGCTTGTAATGTTCTGAATACACAAATGTAATACAGTCCATTGTGATGTTGGGTTCTTCAACAGGCCAAAGCAGAGATGCTAGTCTTCACCGGAGCGACATCTCACATCTTCTGTGTTTGTATACTGTGACAGGTTCGTACATGAAGGTGTAAGGAGGAAGCGGGACACGGCAAAATTAACCCAAAGGGTAATTTATTTTAGAACAAATTAAAAAATTGCTTTCCAGCAGAACTGTTCCCTCAACACACACAGAGCTCTGAAGCTTGGCTCTCTCTCTCTCTCCCCAGCAGTCTGATTTCTCACAGGTGTCAATCCTTACTGTACTCACTGTCTCTGCCTCGCTCTCCACAGACTTCGCTCGGCCATGCCCCCATCACCACATATACACACAGAACGGCATGTGTTCCTCCCAGACAGCGGCGGCAGTTGAATGAGATAAAAGTTGCACTTGTACCATGCTTTAAACGTGGCGCACATTGTTGGAAACACATCGAAATGATTAAAGATGTCCATCTAGTTTATGTTTACAAAAGATCAACAATGATATATAACACAGATGGGTGCAAAAACGGTCTAGGACACCTTCAAAACAACAGGAAACTGTGCTGCTGAATGAAATGCAAAGGAGGTCTCCTTTTTGGAGTAAAAACTTGATATCGCATTTTTTTAATGTGGTGCAGGATGCGTGGTAATGGTCAAAGGTGTTAATTTAGTGTAGAAAAATATTGTGTAAGTCCTGTGTAAGTCCACTTTGCTGTAGATAAATCTCCCATGAAAGGCCCTCTCTCCTCTGCACCTGTGTGACTGACTGTGTGCATGAGCTCCAGTGGGCAGGGCCAAAGGTGCAATGACAAGAAATACGCATTGATGTCTTGCTGGAGGCAGTCATTATGCAGAAGTAGTTGGTCCTTGTGATGTCACAAGCTCCACAAATTCCAGATGGATGTTTCTCATGCCTGGTTTAAATAAATGCTATTTTTCTATTAAGGAGGAAGTTTTCAGTAATGAAACTGTATATGTCAAAAGATCAAGGGAAATTGTATTCCTTATGTCATGACCCATTTAAAGGAATATTCATGGTTCAATACAAGTTAAGCTCAGTCAACTGCATTTGTGGCATAATGTTGATTACAATAACAATTATTTAGACTCTTCCCTCCTTTTCAATGTTTCCAAAAATAGAGGTTAGAGTGAGACACTTACAAAGGAATTGAATGGGGCCAATCTTTGGAGGGTTTAAAGGCAGAAATGTGAAGCTTATAATTTTATTAAAGCACTTACATTAAGTCTTCTAAACTTAAAACTTGTGTATTATTTGAGCTGTAAAATTGTTTAAACCATTTTTTAATGGTCGTTTTAGAGTTTACTGTGTTGGATGTTGTCATGGCAACGAAGTTATAAAATCATATAACTAAAGATATAACTTTAAACAGAAAAGGTTAGTAACTGATTGTATTACACTAAATCATGTAAACAAAAATATGTTTAAGTCTTGTGGCTACACTTTTGAAACGGTGAGTAATTTAACATTTATGGATCGGTCCCACTCATTTCCTTTGAAGGTGCCTCACTGTAACCCTGATTTCTTTGTTTGTTTTTTTTTGTTGTTTTTTAAATGAGGGACAAGTCCATTTTTTTGTGGTAATAAACATTATTCCAAAAATGCTGTTGATTAAGCTTAACTTTTATTGAACCCTGAATATTCCTTTGAAGGTGTTTTCCTTTTTAATAAAGTTTCAACTCTCATGGCAAAATCGTTAGGATTCATATGACTTTTCTAAGTTTGGCTAATTTGTATGTTATCGTGCGACTGCACTTGTTTTAATTCCTATGACTTTCAATACAGCCAATGACATCACTGGACATTGTTTCTATCTAATACTTGACAAATACTTGCTTCTGTCACACACAACAGCTTCCTATCATGTTTACACACTCTACTGATTGGTTAAGATTAGATAAGGGGTTTGCGTAAGGGTATAATATTAATATGTATGTCCTTATTAACACCTTGTGCGTGGAACTTACGCTTACTTCCACATTAGACATCCGGGAATTTGCACGTGATGAAGTCCTTCAAGTTTATGTGAACAACATCATGCGAGATCATACAAAATAGCGAACTCGTAAATTACTTTTCATGAGATCGGGTTGTAAAATTTTGGGAAGCTCTTTTAATTTCCATGGAGAGGTGGCATCATGAGGGTCAACATGTTGAGATAATATGACCAGCCGAGTGCTACTTATTTTATCTTGGAATTCACCCTGTTATTGGACACTCTCACAGAGTAATTTAATCATTTAATCAGTAATTTAATTTAATCAAACTTACTGTGAATAGCTTATTTCAACAATGGCATACTGCCCTACAAAGCAAAAAGGCAGTAACTACGCAGAGTGCAGAACTGAGAAAAATGACTTTAAAGTTATCCTGTCATCCAGCCTAAGTAGTTGTAGGTAGATTATTGGACATGTGGCTGTTTTGTTACTTTATATTAGCTTATTCTTTGTACATATCAATCCTCATATTTAATTTGATATTTTACCCCTATTTTGCAGTTACTGTATTCTTGCTTTGTATTACTTACCAAAAACGTGGCACCATACCAAGGAAAAAGGCGGTAACTACAGATTCTCCAAAAACTATTTTGCCACAACTTGGGCTCTGGGTGTGTTATACACTGTATTTGAAATAATTGGAACCATTTGTTTTCCTGAACATGGATATACCAAACCCAAACTAATTTGACCATTTTAGGTCAATATTTTCCACCCAGAAGCTGTTCTGATGCTGAAACGGCTGCTTAAAGTCTCACATTGCTAAGCTGTGTCAAGGCCCAAATTGGGAAAATTTATTTTGAATAGGACCACATGCTTTTCTAGTTATTGAATATTTTTCCACCGCTGGTTGGATTATAACTTTGTGACATGAACAACAAAATGATGACATGGCATCGGCGATGATGTGAAGTTATAGAGGATAAAGTTACAGCTAGGAGCAGGGAGGATCAGGGGCAGGTAAGCAAAGCTATTTAAAACATCGCCTGTCAGTTAGCATAATGCTATCTGAATGGACCTCTGAGAGGAAGTCCCGCCCTGGTGGCTGACAGGTGTTTATATTGTGATAGCCTAGCCTCTAAATGTTTAATCTGTCACTGTTACTTACCATTCTCCGAGTATTTTCTTTTCAATGCCATTTCGGCCATCTTCTTTCCCCGGCTTTGTGCCATCTCAAACAAAATTTGTTTTAGAAGTGTGAAATCGCAAATGTTAAAACCGTCCCGTGAGGATGCCGCGAAGTCAGCTGTGTGTGTTCACCATGGAAACAGTAACTTCACTGCGCAGCAACACGGTTATTTTTTGTTAGGTAAAACATAACAAGAATACAGTAATGGATGTTACTGTACTCTTGCTTTGTTTCACTAGGGCTTTTTGCAGTTACTGTACAAACGACTACCATTTTCTCCAAAACGACACACATTTGAGATAAGATGTTTTGTCACATAACAAAGGATGCCTTGAATGTCATGAAAATGATAACTCATTTTTGACCAAAAATGCAGTTACTGCCTTTTTGTTTTGTAGGGCAGCATAGTGAAAACTATTTATTTTGCGTAATGTTACCGCTAGGTGTTTTGTACATGTAAGTCCAATAGCACAGCCATATCGGCCAGCACATAAAACATTTTTTTTACAGATTGCGCTATTTACAGTGGGTACGGAAAGTATTCAGTCCCCCTTAAATTTTACACTCTTTGTTATATTGCAGCCATTTGCTAAAATCATTTAAGTTAATTTTTTTTCCTCATTATTGTACACACAGCACCCCAAAGGGTCTGAATACTTAGGACCATGTGATATTTCAGTTTTTCTTTTTTAATAAATGTGCAAAAATGTCAACAATTCTGTGTTTTTCTGTCAATATGGGGTGCTGTGTGTACAATAATGAGGAAAAAAAATGAACTTAAATGATTTTAGCAAATGGCTGCAATATAACAAAGAGTGAAAAATTTAAGGGGGTCTGAATACTTTCCGTACCCACTGTAGACTAAAGAGAGGCATTTGGAGAACAAATGCAGTTTATTTAGAAGAAAGAAAGGTTTGTGAAATAAAATAAACAGAGAAAAATAGCAAGATGTCACTTAGCCAGAAAATGCGAAGAGGTTTGAGGTGATGTGAAGCAGATGCACAAAATATCAGAAAAAAGAAAGAGAGAAATAATAGTTTTCAAAAGTTATTAAAGTGAAATATGGGACTTTGTGGAGGAAATATGAAAATAGATGGCAGTAAAGAGGAATAAAAATCACAAATAAGATGAGTGGCAGTGTCTGGGTAGAATCCATCAAGGGCCTCTGGAGCCCATGAGGGAATCTGCAGGCCAGGGAGCTTGAGGACTTGAGATTGTATTAGTGGACTTTAGAGAAGGCTTTACTGGGCTGTCTCCTTATTCCACACAGTAGCAAATCAAAACGAATTGAAATGTTTCCACTAACATTCCCACTCTATCTAATGGTAGAATTAATCTTCACTTGTCCAGAAGAAAATCACACCCTCTCTATTTCTTTATTTCTCTCTTTCTCTGTCATCAACATCTCTTATTCTTACATATTCTCTCTGCACTCCGACATTTACCCTTGCCATTTTCATTCAGTAAGCAAGTTTTCAATACATCCAGCTAAACATATGTGTTGTGCGAACCTTTAATCTTTAGGCTGACCATGCTTTGAACTGAACGTTTTAAATGTTCTATAGAACTATGGCCCTGATACACATTCACAACTTATCTGTCTGTTAAGTTATGACTATGCATGTTTTTGTTCAAGGAAAAATAAATGACCAGGATAGAATGTTCATTCAGTTAATTTTCATAGGGATGTTTATGTGGTTTGCATATTAGCATTGTAAATAAGCAATCTCTCCCCATATATTTTGGAAGAAATAAAGAAAGGAAAAGAGGAGAATAGGAAGAGGGCAGTTAAAGCAATCAAGGCTTGCAAATCCAACCAAGGCACAAAAAGCAAAAAAGGTTCTAACAAGCCAAACAAGTCCAAGTCAGCACACAATGGCAATATCCACCATAGAGCATTCAAAATAGAATTCAAAACTATGGAGAAAACAACAAACTAGAAGCGAGTGCTCAGAAATGCTCTTAGGAACCAAATAATTATAGCAAAGTAATGCATATTTGCATAGATTTATTAAAGCACAGCTGGACCTATATATAGGCTGTTTAGAAACAGTTGATTATGATGATGAGAATGCTCCATTAACCATCGATTGTGTCCTCTGGTGGTAGGCTAGTAGCATTACACTTGTAGCTGTGGCACTGGCATAGCAGTTAAGCTCAGTGTGCTTGAGCTTGTGGGCATAAGCTACAGTGTACAGAGAGACACATAGACATTCAAGCAATACATATATATATATATATATATATATATATATATATATATATATATATATATATATATATATAAGTTATAGCATATAGGATATGTGTTCAATGAGTCTGTGCTTGAGTGCATAAATAATAAATTTTAGGCCTGATATACTACTTTAAGGATATAGTTCCTTATACCCCTCCCATCCCTTATTCGATAGATAGATCGATAGATAGATAGATGGTATAGATAGATTAGGAGCCTCTATGATTTCAATGTGCTTGTTTATGGCTTAGCTTTCGAAGAACTGTGATCTGTAAATGGACATATTAAAGAATGACAAATCCAACCTGGCTGACAAGTTTTTGTTTATTTCACCTGTATACCTTTTCTTTCATAACTTTCACCTCTTTGCTCTTTGCATTTTCTCTCCATTCCTCTTGTGTAGCTAATGCGATAATATTTCTTGTGGCCTGAGTTCCTTCAGACAATGCTAGTAAAATCACATTAAATCTCTCATTGTTATTATTATTATTATTATTATTATTATTATTATTATTATTATTATTATTATTATTGTTGTTATTATTATTATTGTTTTGGTTAGCTTGAGTTGTATTTTTGTCTGTGGATGTATGCTGTTATTAGTGAGCACATCACTCTGAGATCTATACCAATATTTTATATTTATAAACTGTAGATAACGCTTTTACTAATAGCACATTTCAAAAATTCATTGAGCACCATCAATTTTAACAGCCTCCACTACTACAGTAGATTGAGGTGTTGGCACCTCCATGAAACAGTCTTTTTGTAATTAACATTTTTATTGATTCAAAGAAAATAAGAGAGGAAAAACACAACCTATACCCCCCGAATCAACATTTAACTTTTAACCCTCATTAATATCCCTCCCCAAAGAACAGCCCCGTGGTCACATAAAATAACACACACACACAAACTATAGAATAATAAATATATAATAAACATGCATAATTAAACTAAACATCTCTCTCCTCACCCCTTCCCCTAGAGTCCCCCAAAACTGCCAAATACCTACCCCACTTCCTGAAAAACAATCCCCCTTGCCCCAGCATTCCATCTATCATCTTCTCAAAAGCTGCCACCCTCCCCATCTCCGCACAACACTCCGGAAATTGTGGCACTCCATCTGACTTCCAACCCCATATAATAATTTGTCTGCCAGTCAGAACCGAATTTTTTATATATTTGTCCCCCGAATGTATAACTGCACCATAGCCCAAAATACAAAGTCTGGGGCAAAGTAAAATTTGAATGCCAGAATGTCACACAAATAATTCTGAACCTTTAAACAAAAATCTTGGATATTAACACATACCCAAAAAACATGGTTTGTGTCTCCAACTTCTGATCGCCAGCAGGAGTGTGTCTGTTTAAGACCAAGCCTATATAATCTAGAGGGAGTCCAACAAAATCTTTGTAAAATCTTAAATTGCATAGGGCAAACTCTAGATGCATCTCTAGATGCAGACTTGACATTTTTCAGAATCTTAGTCCACACTTCATCCTTCAATACCAAGATCAAATCTTGAATAGAAGTCACCTCTCCCAAAGTATCTGTCGTTTTAGGGGGGTGTGTGCTACTCCCAAAACAGTACAGAGCATGTGGCCAGCTGTAAATATCTATAATGATGACCCAAATTCTCAAAAGACCTCAACACTCCACTCTCATACAGGTCGCTGAGTGTAGCAACCCCCCTCACAATCCACTCTGATCAACAGAAAGGGGACTTCTTGATACATAATTTTGGGTTAAGGCATATGCTTGAGGCAACATTTAAATAAATCCCCGAATTCAATACTCTGGCCACTCTTGTCCAAATCATATGCAAATGTGAGATAAAGGCGTGTGACTTAACTTCTCCGGTTAGACTGATAGAAATGCTTTGCAATGGCAAAATGGGGGCAAGGACATCCTGTTCAATAGAAAACCAGGGAGGGGCTCTATCAGGTGGAAGCGACCAATGAGCCGAATGCCTGAGACCGAATGCATAAAAATAATGCATGGCGAAATAGGGGCAAGGACATCCTGTTCAATAGAAAACCAGGGAGGGCTATAAAGTGGAAGCGACCAATGAGCCAAATGCCTGAGACCGAATGCATAAAAATAATAAAACAAAATCTTGGGAGGGCCTTGCCCAATTTTTTTCAATCGGCCTATGTAATTTGTTGAAATGTAGTCTGGGACGTTTACCATTACAAATGAAGGACTTTGCTATGTTATCAAATTTCTTGAAATAAGAGTGGGGGACATCTATAGGGAGTGAGTGTAGCAGGTAGTTGAAGTTTGGAATACAGTTAATTTTAATAACAATAACCTTCCCAATCTTCGGTAAATTTAATGAAGCCCATCTGTCCACATCGCTCAAAAATCTTTTAATTAAAGGGTCAAAATTAACTAACTAAAACAGACAAATTTGCAGGGAATAAAATACCCAAATACTTAATGACCTGTTTGGGCCACTGGAAGGCGCCCGGCTGGAAGGCCGTTACTGGACAGTACGCTGCCAAAGCTTCGGGTTTAGACCATTTGACTTTGTAACCTGAGAGCTTGGAAAATAAATTAATAATTATGTGGTGCATCTAGTTTGGTCAGAGACAAATAATAAAATATCACCTGCATAAAACAAAAGCTTATGCACCATACCTCCTGCCACCACCCCTGGAAAATCATCCTCCTTTCTTATCGTGGCTGCTAATGGTTCCAGGACAAGACAGAACAATAATGGGGAAAGAGGGCAACTCTGCCATGTGCCCCAATTCAGAGTAAAATAATCTGAAATTAATCAATTTGTTTGTACCGCTGCTACAGGGTGTCTATAAAGTATCTTAATCCATCCAATAAAAGTACTCTTGAACCCATTTCCAAAATCTTAAAAAGGTAATCCCATTCTACCATTTCAGATGCATTTTCAGCATCAAGTGAGATGGCCACGCCTGGAGACTGATCATTCTCTACTGACCACATGATATTGATGAAATGCCTAAAGTTATCAGAAGAGCAACGGCCCTGAATATAGCCCTCTTGATCTATATGTATAAGCCAAACTTTTTGACAAAATATCTTGCTGAAATCTAGCTGGATCAGGGAAATTGGACGAAAACTTTTACACTCGATTGGATCTTGGTCCTTTTTAAGAATCAGACTGATCCGGGCTTGTGTCATGGTTGGCGACAGCTTTCCCTTCTTTAATGATTCTGTATAAACTTCTAACAAAAGTGGAGCCAATTCTGTAGCATAAGATCTGTGGAAAAATCTGCACAAAAAGGGCTTCTGAAAATTCAAAAATTCTGCCTTGTCTGTAGTTAAGGCCTTAATTCCCGCTTCAATCTCCTCCAAGGTTATCTCAGAATCAAGAGTTTTTTGCTCAGTCCTCAATTTAGGAAGTTCTAATGATGCCATGAAGTTTCTAATATCGTCATAAGTAGACGAAGACTTGGAACTGTAAAGATCAAGCTAGAATTCTTAAAAGCATTATTAATATTAGTGGCCAAGGTAAAGATTTCACCACCAGCAGATAACACTGAGGGAATGGTAGAAAAATACTCTCTGTTTTATATATCTAGCCAAAAGACTCAAAATATGACTGTCTTGCCCTGAATAACCAAAACTCAACTTTCCACAACAAATTAGTATTATATCTGTAATCGATCCATTTCTCAACAAATGAGACCAACTCGGAGAATTTTGTTTCCACTGCCGTAATCGATCGACGTATTACAGCGAGATCCTCCATGTCAGCAACAACCTTTGTCAGCATCACCGAGATGTTGGACAGTTGATGCTGAATTTCTTCTCCCGAGGTGCCTTCCAAATCGAGTCTCTGGTCCGCAGGCCCACTAGAGGCCTCAGCCTGAACACATAAGTGTCTTTAATGTCTCCAGAGTCTGGAGATTTTTACTTCTTTGCAATGTTTACTTCAAGTATATAACTAGGTGTATCAAATCTCACGGGATTATAACATTAAAATTATAAAAGAAAATTGCAAACTGCGCAGATCTGTCACTCACACGTCTGCTCCGCTCATGGTGTCACGTGTCTCTCCATGAAACAGTCTTAAAGTGAATTTTTACATTATTTGTTTGTGTATTTCCTATTTTTGTTTGCTCTTTTTGTGTCTCCTGCATTCATTGTGATACATCTCACAGTGCTCATTGTCATCATTTTGAGTGATTTATAGACTGTGATTTTTAATTTTCTCTGTAGTAATTTTGTTATTTGTAATTTTTTTTTCTCTTAAATAAAATTAGCTGTTATTTTTTAGTCTTCCAGACTAAATTTGCACTGCAAAAATCTAGGACAGCTGTAACTAATCAATTTTGGCAAGTGGCCATGGTATTAGCTGGATAATCCACAACTAAACTATTTTAAATGCATGAAATGGAGGTGAAAAACCACCTGACGCGAAGAGCATTATCCTTTTCTTAGTATGCTGGCTCTTTTTTTTTCACTATCTTGGTCCAACTCATCCATTACATGCTGACTGACAATGGGATATTTCTATCCATTATCAATAAATACATCAATAAAAAAATGTATATGTAGATATTTTTTTATAAATCTAATTTCTAGCATTCAAGCATAATATTTTAGATAAAAAGGTTCTTAAGATCATGAGAAAAATAGATTGTCAAGCGTGTCCAACCCTTTGAAGTGTATATAAAGATTCTTCTGTTCTAACTTGAACTACTGTTCAAGTTAGAACATGTTACATGTTAATGTATGTTACGTATGTTACGTATGATGAGTATGTTACATATGTTAATGTAACATACTCATCTGACAAACACATCCAACTCGTACATTTGAATCAAGCAAGAGAGGAGAGAAATACATTTAGTCAAACACACATAAGACATTAAATGGATCATTAAGGGATCATTATGTTGATTATTAAGGGATCTTACTGTCTCCTTAAGATGAACCACATTTGTTGTATCCTTCCTCATTTTGTAAGTCGCTTTGGATAAAAGTGTCTGCTAAATGAATAAATGTAAATGTAATTCAATGTAAATGTAAATGGCTGATTATACCCATCACTGATTGGCCATGCCCTATCTGTATCATTGATGAGGGGGTGGAGCAGCGCATTGGAGCTTGTAATTCAATGTTCAGTCGCTTTAACTCATTAGCATTGACGCCAGCATCACCTAGGAAACCCTCTATCACATCAGTATCACTGCAACAGTGGGTATGTAGCCAGCATCCCACAGGATCCAGATGTACAAAGTAATTCAGTATGGTTGAATGAGTCCATAAGGACATTTTACAGCTAGATAATGTGCATTTGTTTATGTAGGTGTGAGAGAGAGTGTGCGTCAGTCAGAACCATTGCAGTGTTTAACAGGGAGTTCAAATGTATTTCAAAGGTAGTATCATGAGGTAGTTTTCTAAAGGATTTTATGTTATATAGATTTTTAAGTGAAATGTTATATCTCGTATAACTGGTCACCATTTCTTTGCAACTTTTCACCATATTTAATCACCTTTCACTAGTTCAGTATAAATGATCCTAGAATGTGACAATTTAATTCTAAAAGTTCAAATATTCCACATTGTCTCAATTAATATGATGTCATAAAAGCAGCATGCATAATAATCTTACAAGATTTAAACCGCAGAACACTTCCCAAAAGTATTTAATTTCTGCTACATTATGGGACATGTCAGTTGAAGATTTAAGTGCAGAGACTCTTTTTGTCTATTCTTTGGAATATTTGCATAAAGCTGCTGTAAGTGTGTTCCATAATTGCATTTTATAAGGCATAACTCAAAACATCCTGTTGGGCATAGTTACTGAAACTGATGATTGAGTACTTGCACTAGACATTTAATTTATTTAGAATGAATAAAGTCTGAGCCAAAGGCAAAAGCTAAATTTGAGATCTGACCGACAAGTTAACGGTCACAGATTATGAAGTAGATTTCATGCAGGCTTGCAAATGATTTAACTTACATTGTTGTGCTGTGAGGATTCTATCACAAAGACCTGGAGAGCTTCAGTGTGCAATGTGCAGACAGGCAGTCAGAGGATGGACCGTCATGGTCATTTTGCTGTCTCTGTGAAGGTGGAAAAGACACACACACACACATAGGCGCACACATACTTTGTGACTTATCAAGCATTCCTTACATTGCTGTGACAGATTCTGACATGCGTCTCTCCCCTGAACCTCATTCAAACTGACCATTTACCCTGTCTGCTTCAGCACCACAGTCATCACATTTAGCACATATCCCATGCTGATAGCCAACCACTGCACTCTCAATTGCCACATAAGGGCTTTTTAACCTCACACCATAGTAAAGGGTGTACTCTGAGTGACTATTTAGCACATTCCTTGT
The DNA here is from genome assembly GCF_025860055.1 of Xyrauchen texanus. Lineage (NCBI taxonomy): Eukaryota > Metazoa > Chordata > Actinopteri > Cypriniformes > Catostomidae > Xyrauchen > Xyrauchen texanus. The sequence continues at coordinate 23,004,881 of NC_068299.1, read as the reverse complement.
GCAAGGTAACTTTGAGGGCAACTTTAAATTAAATATTTAAACAATGGTGGGCCATGCATTAAAAGTCTAGGCCTTCAGTGTGATTCATGCCATTAAGAAAACACGGTTTCACAATGAATAAGACACGCTATGCCTTTGAGCATCATTATGACGCAGCTAACCAATAATACCAATTGACATTTTAAAACACGTCCATGCACAAAAGCTAGAACTTGAAATGACACTTAATGCTCAAGCAAGCCTAATTTTAACTGCAGAATGACTGTTTTGTGAAATTAACGTCTCCCAAACAGACATTCAATAATCATAATTTTTTCATATGAATCTACTAAGGAGGTCTATAATACCTGGAAAAATCGAATAATATTTGCAATTTAAATGTTGCTTGCAATATATTTTGTTTCGTCAGGGTACACGGTTATGCTGCATTCCATTCAAGTTCGATGTGGGATATTTCTACTTGATATCTCCGACCAATAATGCATTCCATTCCAACACTCATGTTAGCTTAGCAGGGGTTTGACTCTCATTAGCGATGTCTCCTAGCAACCCAACTGTTAATCAATGCTGCAGCTTAGCACTTGTGCTTCAGGTGTACGATTATGAAAAGAGATTATAAAGTTTTATACACCTGTTTCTGCAAGTGTTTGTTAAACAAGCTTTAATATCATTTTTATCGAAATTACTTAATAAAGTGAATATTTATCTCCTTCCATGTCGATATGTTTGTGTGACATCATGCCCCTGCATCTCGTCAAAATCAGAGTTGAGAATTTCTGCACAAGACTACAAGTTGTAATTCTGACTTTTAGATGCATTCCATTGCACTTTTCCTAGTGAGAAGTTGTAAAATCTGACTTTCCAAGTTGAATGGAATGCAGCACTTCTTTTCAAAACTTAATCCGACATTGAATGATCCAGCAGCCTAATTTACTCTTAGAAAACTCCTGATGTTGCTATAACAATGCAAAAAGTACTTAGCTTACCAATTAGCTTGAAGTGAAAATTAGTCCTCCTTTCATGACTAATATATTAAGCAATTACACAGCCATGCAGAACATCTTCAGTTTGTAAACCCATAAGGATCTCAAGATCTCGCTCTCTTCGCTTTCAAATTATGTCACAGCGTGATTGCATCACTCAAGGCCAGCTAGAAGACCTCGACCGGGACATATCCTAAAGATCACACCCACCAAGAACAAATAAATCAATCTGATTGGTTTATGAATCTGACAATCTGACTTTAGTTGCCCCTTCATTTGCACTGTTGAGGGATTCTGTGGAAATTCTGAAGGCCCGAGTGGGTGGAGCTCAAACTCACGCGCTGCTTCGGCTAACGAGCTTGGCTTTGGTCATGTGATCTTTTCACGCTTCGCTTGTAAGCATCAAGGAATAAATTCTGACTGGATAAACCTTTCGTTTTTCTCTATTTGTTTTTAGATTAATTAAGAGTGCAAATTAAAAATACATAGGCAAAAAGATGATTGCGAATGAAAAATATTTATTTATTGTGAATGAAAAATATTTATTTATTTTGGCATGTTGGGCCACCGGAGAAGGCTTTGCTGGCTCTGAGAATTCTGCACTGTATTTAAATGATTTAATTCCTCTTTGAGCCTAACTGTTTTTGTCAGTTGTCTGCTTAGACAAACCACAGTTCATGGATGCCTAAAAAAATTAATTCACACTCATACACCAATGGCAGCAGAGCTGCCATGCAAGGCGCTAGCCTGCCATTGGGAGCAACTTGGGGTTCAGTGGAGTCGTGTGGGCCGGGAATCGAACCGCCAACCCTGCTATTAGTGGCCGACCTGCTCTACCACCTGAGCCACTACTGCCCATGTATGCAGCAACTTTAACCCAGAAGTCCTGGGTAATCGAAAACCAGCTGTCACCCAATTCACACAAGCAAGAGTGCTATATGGCCCTAAATCAGCACTGCTGTGATGTAGGGCCATATCAAACTCTTGCTTGTCTGATATTGCTTAAATATATATGGTTAAGGAGTAACGGAATACATGTAACGGGATTACGTATTTAAAATACAAAATATTAGTAACTGTATTCCACTTAGGGCTGGGCGATAAAACGATATCTATATATATATATATCTATATATATATATATAGATATATATATATATATATATATATATATATATATATATATAAAACGATAAAGAAAATCCACGGTAAGCTTTAGAGGAATTTTTTATATTTACTGCGTGTCACTAAAACACAAGCAGTTTGGCTTTCTCAGGCTGCGTTTCCACTGGGGTGGACGAAATCCACTCAAAGGCGCTCACAGCGCTAGGAGAGAGCTTACTTCGCACCGCTGCCAATCCTACGATCCACCTTGCGAGCATGACGCTCTGCTCTCATAAGAATTCATTGAAAACACTCTCAGCTTCGCTCACAATGCGCCAGTGGTAACGTAGGGTCAGACTGGATGAATTTGCTAATGCTAGCTGCCTTGCTAATGATTAGGCTACGTCGGACACCGGATTGATTCCATCCGCACCGCAAAACTTCATGACAAAACTTCAAAACTGTTATCGTCTCTAGTGAAGAGCGCGACAGAACAAGGATGTGGACAACAGCTCTGATCTTTCTGCACTGTAATCTTGAATATTGTTCTCTAGCACCAAACGTGCATAATTTCTACCCTGTCCCGCTCCGCACATGTTGCTCTTCTTCCTGCATGTGTTTAGACATGAAACATCGCATGAGCTAACGTGGTTTCAAAGCACCTTTTAGACCAAAACTTTTTTCCTAATCTTTATTAATCAGTATGTTACAAGCCTTTAATAATAAATAAATCGATTTCTGTTCTAATTTTGTGAAAATTTTATTAGGTGTCTGGTATGGATAAGGAAAGACTAAAATTCCTAGTTGGTAGACTAGTCTCTCACTTCAATGAAAATATACAAATGTTTTTAAAACATTTAAAAAAACATTTTCTACATTTTCTCTCGGGACAACCCTGAACCCACATTCAGCATCATTCCACAGTCACAAGGGCTTCTCTGCCCCATACTTTGGTATCTGAATCTAAAGAAATATAAAAAATATTTCATTTTAATGTAGAAATATTCCAACATATACTGGACTGCTGTCACTATGCTTCAGAACAAACAGATAATCTTTTAACATTAATTTTTAATTGATAAACTATAAAATATTTTAATATTTTGGTAAAAGATCCTGCAGACCCCACTACTTTGTCTGTCTCTGGACCTCCTGTGCAGTTTTGTAGAGACTATTTTGACTGTTATGATAATTTTTTTCTTCTTTTCTTCCATCAACTTTGAAATAAAAAAGAAAGTGAAATGTGTAAACGTATATCGTGATAAATATTGATATCGAACAATATGAAAAAGATTATTGTGATAACAATTTTGGCCATATCGCCCAGCCCTAATTCCACTACAGTTACAATTTAAATAGTTGGTAATCAGAATACAGTTATTTTCAATTTTGATTACTGAAGAGATTACTTTGCATTTTATTGTCATTTGTTTCATTTAATATTTTGTCTATTCAGTTTATCCATATAAATTATGCAATTCAAAGAGCCTTTGAACAGCGGTGAAACTCTTTCTTAAGATGTGTTACATTCACATGAGCAGACAGAGAAGTCTGAAGTATGTTTGGAGCAGCAGAAAAATAAACATTGTAGAAATTGTCATGTGAATATTTAGCTTTATGCTAAGCAAAAATTCTATTTCTAGCAATTTTACATAACCTGTTACCAGACATCATATATTTTTATCAAGAAAATCCATATTAGAACATTAATTCTTCATTCTCTAGTAAGACCTATGATATTAGGGCAACAGTCTTTTTCTTAATTAGAATTTTTGTATTGTTTTACTGCAATTTGTTACATTTTCCAATTTGCTTTATCTTGTTCCCTTTACAAAAGGCTTCACTACGATGTTGCGCTGCTAAGCGCTACAGGGAACAATCTTGCATTGTGAGCAGCTGTGAATTTGTGTGAAACACGTCAATGAACATTGACCTGAATTTATAGCCTCGGCTGGTGAAGATCATTAGATGCACCTGTGGCCAGGCTATAAAATAGAGGTGTCACCAGCGTGTCGACAGATATTTTTCATTCAGAGCATACTATGCTGTGTGTCTCACAACCTGCTAGAAAACTTTCTTCCCTCTTTGTTAGGAGTTAGAAATTGTTAGGCAGTGCACAGAACTTTCTTTCTTTCTCTCTCTGCTCTGAAAGAGTATATATATTTATATATAAAAAAAAAAAAAAACAAAAGAGAGAATGACGGAGAAACAGAGCAAACGATGCGTGTTTCCTTGTCAACGTCTCATGACGAACAAGGACACGCATGAGTTTTGCTTTGTTTGTTTGGGGGAAGAGCATGCGGCTCTCGCGTTGGGGCGGGCGGTGCGCGCGATTGTGACCTTCTTTCGGTCGGGATGCTTCGGCTCGCCTGCTTACTTCGAGAGCCAGCACCGCGACTTCATTCGTGGGGCTCTCGTATGGATCTGGCTGAGGAGCGAGAGACGGGTGCGTCCCTTTCGCTCGCTCTCTCCCCAGATCCGGCTGGTCCTTCTCATGTTCTTGAAGCGCTCCGGCGCCTCTTCAGTTCAGGAGGGGGACCTCGATTCCCTTGGGTCTATAGATTTCGAGTTACCCACATCAGAGCACTCAAAACATGATGCAAAATCCTCTGAGGAGTTACTCGATGTGGTGACTCGTGCTGTGGCCAGACTTCAATTAGACTGGCCACGTGACCAAGAAACCTGATGGCCAAGGGAAGGGAACACCTCATCAGTCCCTTCCCTTCTTTGATGACCTCCACGATGAGCTTGCTCGTTCGTGGAGGAACCCTTATACCTTCGAGGATGCCGCCGGTCGAAGAGACACTTGCGGGTTATCTCTTGCCGGGTTCGGCATCGTCCTTGAAAAAACCTGTTCTCCCCTCTAAGCCATGCAGGACTACCTCCATGCTAGTGGGGAGGGCTTATCAAGCGGCAGGTCAGGCTGGTGCTGCGCTGCACACCATGGCTGTGTTACAGGCGTACCAGGCTGACCTGCTAAAAGATCTGAGTGCGGGTGAAACTGTCGACGAAGAGGCCTTTTCAGAGCTTCGTCGAGCTACGGATTTGTCTCTCCGCGCGACCAAGCAGTCAGCCCTTGCCATTGGCCGGTCTATGTCCGCTTTAGTCAGTACGGAGAGGCATTTATGGCTTAACCTGTCAGGCATCCGAGATAGGGACAGAGTTTTCTTAATCGATGCCCCGGTTTCGCCTTCTGGTCTCTTCGGAGATGCCATGGATACGGTTATCTCCAGATTCCAGGAGGCGAAAAGCCATGAGGAAGCCTTTGGGCAGTTTCTTCCTCGCCGCACTCAGGGGCGGGCCGTCGGCCACCCAGTCTCGCCCCGCCTCTGCTAGGAGAGAGGCTCAAAAACAGAGCGTGGCGAGTCGTACTCCCCCTCATAGGGACTGGGGACAGGCTCGTCGCCCTCAGCAGCCGCCCAAGGAGGACCTCAGGGCTGTGATCTCTAAAAGAAAGAAGCCCTGACGTTCTTGTACCCAACTTTGTGAGGGTAGTTCCCTTCGGGACGGGGCACGTGTATCATCCACTTCGGCCCTCCCGATACCCTCACAAAACCTCTTCACTCCCGCCGCCTTTGGTGTTTCAGGTGATAGAGGCTTCCAACAAAGAGTTGGGTTTACCGTTGCTTCCTGCCTTAGGCCAGGACACGGAACACTCAACACCCCCTCAACAGGAAGTGTTGAAATTAGTACCCATCTCAGAGAACCTGGCAGCGTGGAAACTTCTGCCAGGTATTTGTATGTGGGTTCTAAAGACAGTAGAAAGAGGCTACAGAATTCAATTCGCTCGCCGCCCTCCGCGTTTCAACGGCGTGGTTCCCACTACCGTAAGACCGGAGCAGGCATGTCTACTGTGGAAAGAACTGCAAAATCTCTTGGCAAAAGGGGCCATAGAACATGTTCCCCTTCCAGAGAAAGAGTCAGGCTATTACAGCAGATACTTCCTTGTTCCCAAGAAGGGTGGGGGGTTGCGTCCGATTCTAGGTGTTCGGTCAGGGTGTTCAAGTTCAAGATGTTAACTGTCAAGTCAGTCGTGTCTCAGATCCAACATCTCGATTGGCTGGTCACGATCGATCTCGTGGACGCATATTTCCATATTGGAATTCTGCCACAGCACAGGAAGTTCCTGAGGTTCGCTTTCGGGGACGAAGCCTTCCAGTATCGGGTTCTTCCATTCGGCCTAGCCCTATCACCCCGCACATTCACGAAATCGCTCCTTTGCGACTCCAGGGCATCCGCATTCTGAATTATTTAGACGACTGGCTGATACTAGCACAATCTCAAGAACTGGCAGTTCAGCACAGGGATATCGTCTTGGCTCATCTAGGTTCTCTGGGTCTGAGACTCAACGTCCAGAAGAGCGTTCTTGCTCCAACCCAGGAAATTACCTATCTTGGGATTATATGGAACTCGTTCACGATGCGGGCACAGTTGTCTCCCGCTCGTGTCAGCTCCATCCAGAACTCCCTGAGCAATCTCAGGCTAGGTCAAAGTTGCACTGTTCATCAGTATCAATGAATACTAGGTCTCATGGCGTCTGCGTCCACAGTGATTCCTTTGGGCCTTCTCCATATGAGACCGTTTCAGCTGTGGCTAAAAGCCAGGGGATTTCATCCAAGGGCCAGTCCCCTAAGGCAAATAAGGGTTACGCGCAGAGCGCTTCGTTCCCTTTATATGTGGCTCAGACCCCGGTTCCTTACCTTGGGTCCCACTCTCGGTGCGTCATGTCGTCGCAGGATGCTAACGACAGACGCCTCCCTGACGGGTTGGGGTGCGATCTTAAGTGGTCGTCCAGCCCAAGGGGAATGGGAGGGTCATCAGCTCGATTGGCACATCAACTGCCTCGAGCTGATGTCGGTATTTCTGGCCCTGAAATACTTCCTCCGACATCTGAGAGGCTGCCATGTCCTTGTGCGGGTGGACAACACAGCAGCAGTCTCCTACATAAACCGTCAAGGAGGTCAAGGAGAAGATGTTGCGCTGCTTTGCCGCACTGGGACGTCCCAGGACTGCTCTTCAGAAAAAGGTATCTGTCGACACGCTGGTGACGCCTCTATTTTATAGCCTGGCCACAGGTGCATCTAATGATCTTCACCAGCCGAGGCTATAAATTCAGGTCAATGTTCATTGACGTGTTTCACACAAATTCACAGCTGCTCACAATGCAAGATTGTTCCCCGTAGCGCTTAGCAGCGCAACATCTCGTTCCGCCTTTTTCAGGGAACAAGGGTTACACATGTAACCCGAGACGTTTTAGAAGCATCTTTGTTTTTTTTGTCTTGCTGTACAGGCACAAATTACATCTTACACCATGTATTCTGTAATATGTAGTGGAATACATTTTAAAAGTAACCCTCCCAAACCTGTGTATATATATATATATATATATATATATATATATATATATATATATATATATATATATATATATATATATATATTTATATTATTATTATTATTATTATTATTATTATTATTATTATAAATATTATTTGTATATTTTTTTTAAACTGAAAGAATGCATATCATTAAATAATTAATGCATAGCCAATATGGACCTTTGACACTGAAATACATTACATTCATGGCATTTTCCGTTGATTTGATTCAACACTTGCATTTTGAACAGTAATATTTGCTTTTCAACATGACATTTATGGAATTTCTTGGTTCAGTGAGCAGCACATGAAAATAAAGCACTGAAAGCACTGTAAACAGGGTTTACACCAAAACGCTGTTAGCCGTTTAGTCAGCATTGAATCATTGCCCAGAATGGCACTGTCAGAAAGTAACAGATGCAAAACAATAGTTTTATAGTCTATTCTCTCAGTATACCACTGCTTATAATCATGTCTGTGTCCAGTATTTGCCCTTGCAGAGTACACAGCATTCAGGCATGCTTTTCTTATATCTTCTGACATGACATTGAAATACAATTACAGAATGGGATTATTTTATTTGGTTTTTGTCACTTGCTTATTCCTGTCATGTAGAGCAGCTGTTTCTATACATTGCCAGAGTCACATGCCCTGCCACCTGCTGGGTGTGTATGTGCTTGTTTTGTTTGAGTGCTTTTGGAAGCTGTCATTATGAACTACCTGCCAGAATAGAAGCTATTTCATTATGAACTACTTGACAAAGTAGAAGCTCCTGTCAGTAACATATAGACTAAAAGTGAACTTAACACCTGAACACCTCCTCATAGTTCTCTGTTTACAGAGACTGAGTTGTTGGACAGAAAAAGCCCCTATGCCCAAAAAGTAAAGAATACATGGCTGAACTAGAAATTATGGGGCTATGGTTATTTGGGCGAGGTGTACAGTTTTTTTTTTCTATTAAGAAAACAGAAAATGCAGGTCTCTGTTATGGAAGGCTTTTAAAAAGGTATTTGCCAAATTTGACAATGTACTGTATGTTTTTATTTGTTTGGCAGAAACACTAGTATTAAATAATCCACATTGCTGATCTTGTCAACTGTTTTGCCAGTTACTGGATAGGAGTTCTGTATTTGTTTTAATTGGTTTAGTATGTGTTTGTCTTAAAGGTGAGTTGACCACAAAAACTCTGAAAATTCTGCCAAATTCTCCAAATCTGCATAATTTTCTCTTCTGTGAAACGCAAAAGGATATATTAGGCTGAATTTTATGGTTTGAAAACATATTAGTGTGTGGACTAAGGCTGAGTGATATTGTTATATAAAAAAAAAATAAAAAATATTTAGATTTCCGATTACATCATCAACCCTGCTGCCCCCACTGTGAAGACCGTTACTTTATGTATAATTGTATGTATTTATTTAAATGCATTACAACGTAATGCAAGTAATAGGCCTATGTAATACAACTAATTTAGATTTTAAAAAATAATAAAAATTAATTATTTTAAAAATTACAAACACAAAAAAAAACAATAATATATATATTATTGAATTATTGAATACATTATATATATATGAATATGATTAAAACCTGCACAAAGCAAACTGCTGTCAAATACTTTGCCTTCTCCTCATGTCTCTTGATGCCTGCAAGTTCTTGTATGTGTCTGCGACCAGCAGTCTCTTGGAACATGTTGCTGCAAACTGGTAGACCAGGCTAGGTATTCATCTGGTCACATACAGTATTTAATTCATTCCACAGTGCTTTAACCTTGGAGAAGATAAATATGCTTGTTTAATTTCTAGAAACCTGCGTTAGATGATGTCGCAAAAAAATATTCCTTTTTGGCTATGCTTTATCTAATAACAAGATGTTCTTGAAAAGCAATTAATTCCATGGCTTCAAAATTAGAAACTTATTTCATGGAGTGGAAGATGAATAAAAGTTGGTGTCATAATGCAGTGTGTTTTCAATAACTTTTGTATAATATTTAAGAAAAAAAGAAAAGATTTTTCACCAATCTCATTATTTTCAGATAATTTCTTTTTTAGCAGGGTCTGGTGAAAGACAGGACCTGAGGCGATTAATCCGTGAACTAGAAAAAGCCTGCATGACTGGAACAGAAGTTGCGGACATGCATAAAGTGACTTGTAAACCACCTTCCTGCACCACCAATGAAGTAAATTTGTTCTCATACTGTACTTGTCTTGCTAGAGGACATTTTTCTCTTTGAGTGAAAGCATGCACGGTCTGACGTAAAATATAACTTTATATCCACCTTTTAAATAATTACATTGCTTTAAATATAATTACAGTGACTTTCCCAATCAGATTTGGGGGATTTGTCAAATATCACCGATATCCAAGTACATCATCCTATAGCCCACTTACGATGTAAGTGCTTTTCTAGTCTCACTAGTTGTTTTAGTGGTAAATTTAACCAGCGATGTATTACCAACCAGGCCAGTGGGGCCAGTGCTCAGGTGCCTTTGACTACCAGGGGCCCTTGACTGGCCAGGGGGGCCCTGGGTTTTAAATAACATCCAGATTGGTGACCCCCCCCCCCCCCCTCCCCCTCCCATCCACACTCAACAACTTTTGGAGGGGAACCCTTGGAAATAATTGGCCCCAGGGCCTTTGCAAGTCATAATCCGTCCCTGCATTGAACCATTAGCTAAACATTTCATTAACTGTTATTAAATACACATACATTTTAAAGCAAGGTCCATCAATAAAACAGCACATTTCTGCTCAAAACTAACCAAAAGACAATATTATATTATATGGCTAAATTATTTTCTTTGGAAATACTGTTCATTTATTTACATAAACAGGATTTGACAGTACGACAAACCGATGACCAGAAGTTAGACAGGATGTCACGGGCTTATTTTGTTGAATTTGCATTGGATCTTCTCAGTAATCCCATGACCACCCTCTTCAAGTGAGCAGTGTTACAGTTTGTTTAATTAGTTTGCCAAGCATAAGTCATTTCAATGACTGCCATGTTGGTGCAGGTCATGCTAACTTAGCAGAATGTGGGTGATGTTATTGCAAATGATTCCTCATGCGTCTATTCTGATTCTTTATGACTGCCTCCAAAACAACCAGACAGTGCTAACTTTTGCCTCTTTGTATTGTCTAGTGACCCTCCATTTAAACAAACAATGCCCTGACTTCCTTCTGCTGGAATGACATGGTACAGTGCTGTTATAATGACAAAGCACTCTGGATATTTAAATAGATTAAAACTGCGTTGATGTTCTAATGATGATCTAACCGGTGAACCGTGTCTCCATCTTGATTTGCTCAATCTGTTTCATCTGAGCTGGTGTACTGAGTGGATGGCCCTATTTGTTTGTTGGAGAATTGTCTCTCATTGAAACTGATAAGCTGAGAATGCTGGGATGTCTGACTCTCTGCAGGGGTTATAAAGAGCTCATGCTTTACCTTCACGCTACGGTAACTAGGCATCCACAGCGGCATGTTTACACTAGTCAGTGCCAGTATCTAAATGCACATTCGTGAGAAATTGGTGATTTTGTACATTTCACAGCTGGGCTGTTGCATCCTGATGTTCTGACAGCTTCTATAGCACAGCTAAAAATACCTAAGCAGCATGAAAAACTTCAAGGTGATTCTTTTTTTTGTGGTATTGCAATATCAATAAAAATATGCCACCACTGATTCAGTACACAACCAACTGTATAAATTACTCAGGGGCTCAGCCTATGGAAGCCCAGAATAAAAAGCAAATAGGGGTGAAATGTTTTTTCTGTACCTTTACAGGCATCTTATATATCTATGTATGTATTAGACAGATGGTTAAATTGGGCCAAACATTTTTTTGTTTTTGTTTGATCCATTTCACACATTGCAGCTCTATTTTGTGCATTTGTTTGCTCAATAAATGAATAAATAAATAAGATTAAAATGCAGCTGCAAACTCTGATAGTGTCATGTCATTCCACCTTTCTCTAGAGTAGCACCTGATTTTAGGGTTCCCTTACCTGCTAAATCCCAACTCAATATGTAGTTTCATTAACCAGGTTCGGGAGGAGCACGTTAATTTAATCTGACCAATCACACAGCCAGAGTAAAAGTATTTAAACTGCTGCTTACCTCTTCGCAGCATCAAGTGTCTACGTCATTCAGCCCCGCCCATTGACAACAAACAGACCAGTGCAAGTGACTTGTATCATTTAACTCATCTCGTTTTCAACAGAAGCCGCCGCAGCATCTCATTCGTTTTACAGCATTGACTGCTACCACTTAAGTGCTACTTGTACGGCACGATCCATTCAGCGGTTCCATTCGATGTCACCTTCCAACATGACTTTTATGAAGGGTTTAAGAACCCTTCCATGCTCCCTTCAGAGCATTATTTATTCAATTCGGAACTCAGGGGCAATCATGCAACAAACATACTCTTTCCAAACGACCGCTACTCTAATTACAACATCTTCTCAAATCAACACAGACATTTTTGTGCGAGCTCACTGCCACAGCAGCAGCACCCATTCTAACATTAATTTCACCTCCTGGCAGCACCCGAGCTCATCGGAGCTTGAGAAGCTCAGCGCGAAAGCAGGAGGAGCTGAACACACAGCGCCAGCTGAAGCCTGGACACCGATTCTCCGGGGGTCGAGTGGAGCATTCCCTCCTCACAAAACTATTGCTATGCGAGGCTTCACCTATGCAAGATGTACATCATACAGCAGGTGGTGATAATACTCCTAAGGAATGAATGGATACAAGTGATCAACTGCAAGTCCATTCCTCCCACATTCTGTAGGCAATGTAGAGCCAAAGCTCTTTTATTCTAATGACTATTCTACGCTGTTATTCACTTCTTTTCTAAGCATTAACGGTCTCTCTAATTACAATAACTATAATTACAACATCTCAAAATCGATGCAGTTAATTTAGCACAAGCTCGCTGCCACAGCAGCTGCCGCTCTCAGAACTCTAAAGATCACTACAGCTATACACAGCCTCCGTCTGAACAGGCACATGCCGAATTCGGCCCTGCAAGTGGTGGATCGCATGCCATGTTACAGTCTTTTATAAATCATTCCGCATATGTGTCTCACCGCTTCACAGCATTCAGGCTCGCCTTGCAGCCCAGATACACTAAGCAAGTGCTTCTACAAACTATCACTTTAATTATAGACAGTCTTCTACTTTTGCCTGAATCATTGGATTACAAAGTCTTAACAAGCTTGACCATAGAACCTAATTGATGCATGATTTGGCATTCAGCAACTTATGCTCCACCCAAGTCTAAAATAACTGGCTTAAACTGACACTGTATGATTCGGCTTGGCTACTCGCTTACACTCCAATATTTCAGTTTTGAAGTTGTTTTATTCATCTCACTACTGCAAACGGCACCAACTCCCACTACAATGCAAACAGCACAAATACGCTGTCCAAGCTCTGCAACAAACTCCCACTACACTGCAAACAGCGCAATGCACCATCCAAGTGCCGCAACTGTGGCTTCTTTCGGACCATGTGACAACTCCCACTACAACGCAAACAGTGCAAATACACTGTCCATGCGCCACAACCATGGTTTCTTTAGGGCCATGCGACAAACTCTTACTACACCACAAAACGGTGCAATGCACCATTAATAGGACACAACTGTGTCACGTCTTTCAAGCCATACGTCTAAGCATCCATGGCCCCGTAACCAACATTGTGCCACACATACTAAGCAAACCATTACCCACCTGGTGATCAACACAATCGGGCCGTTTTAGATCTTCCTTAAATATTCACCATAAGCCAGCACCTCTGCACCAATCAATTTTATTCAAACATATGGCCTCACTTCGAATGCTGTGCTTGATGACTCAACCCATTTAGATTTGCAGAGTGAATTCTCATTTATATACAGTATAAACTTTTCAAACTAAACACAGGCTCCTCCTTTTAAATTCTGTGTGGTGCCGTGCTCAAGGATTCAGTCCGTTTCTGTTCGCATAGGGAGCTCATTTTAAAGAAAATCTGCATTTATTCACTTCCTCAAGAACCAACTGTTCTACCTTTAAATGCTGTATGGGTCCACGCCTGCGGACCCAGCTGCCTCGCAGCTCCGAACGAGCTCAGTAATAATACAGCTGAAACATTCCCATGAATTGTACGCTCTCCCTTTGCAGTATGGTCCTGCACCAAGAATCAAGACCATTCATATCGCAAATACACATGCAAGCCTGTATTCTGACATTGCTTCACATATGTTCCAGTCACTTAATCTAGCTAACAATTAAGCCTAAGGCATCTGCAGATGGCACTCTTACCATGTCTCTCTCAACAAGCATTCGTACAAGCCTGTTTATAGGTGTCTTGCACCTAATCATGGGGAAATTCGAAAACACATCTCCCCACGTGCAGTCAGTGCACCATCCATCTCTACGCCTCCGTTTTTTCCATGCAACCTGTTTTATGCCTGCAGCATAAAACATATGAATGGGGGGGGGGGGGGTCATGTGTAAACACATGTTTACACTATCCTTAAATTACCTCATACAGCAGGGGTAAAGAAAGCACACTGTGCATGTGGATCACATGTTACCCTGGTGATCTGAGGTTGGAAAGATTATACCTGATGACCAGGAGGGATAAACGGTTGAAATGATGGACTGTGACAGTGAAAACCTGACCTTACCTGTTGATGAATGTGTGTCAGTGCCAACACTTGTGTCAGAACCCTCAGTGGAAACTGAGGCTGTAATCTCATCAATTCCTGATTGTGAAGGTTCCCCAGAAAAAACCTGTGTTCAGATACCCACACAGGATTTGTACTACTCCAAAAAGACTGGATCTGTAATCTGTTGTTTTGTTAAAGGACTGTAAACCAATTAAGAAGTAAAAAAGTTGGTATGTTTTCTAATGAAATTAAATGTTCAGTATTTAAATAAGGTTTCAAATTTAAAGGGGAAGGAGTGTAATATATATACTTTATGTAATAATATACTTTTCCTAAAAGTAAGCACACCATAACATGGAAATATATTATATATTGCATGAGGGACTGGAGAAACGAGGATACAGCCATTATATTCAAACAAACCAAACCAGAAATACTACATAATTCTCCACCGGATGTATGCCTGTTCATGCACTTTGTTGCTCATTCTTTATATCACTCAAATATTTGAATGTAATATATCTAATTTTGTCAGTTACCTGATAGGAGCCAATATCCATGGACTAAGAGTTATCATGTCCAATTTTATGCTAGACAGTGAAGAAAATAGGATGGTAAACTATAAGGAATGTAAACTGAGAAAGCACCTGCAATCTAAAACCAACCTTTAAACCAATGTTTTTTAACTCTTTCCCCGCCAAACACGGAATTTTCCGGGTTTTATGAAAAAACGCTTCCCCGCCAAACACGGAATTTTCCGGGTATCCGTGTTTTAGGTGGTATACGGTAAGGAAGACCCGCACTCATGTTTTGAAAGAGTACACAACTCTTTGATCAAAGAAACAGACTGCGATCGTCTCAAACGTGAAGTGGAACACCATACTAATACTAAAGCACTTGTTTGATAAAAAAGCCTTTTTCTCAGCTTTTTGTCCGAAATGTTGTTTTTGACAAAACCTACCTCTGTTCAAGTGGCAATAAAAAAAGAACAAATGAAGATAAAATAAAATCTTTATTTTGATATATAGCATCTTCATATATTCATGGAAGAAAATATTCTGCGGGCCATTAAAGTTTAGCGAAAATCGTCAAAAACCCTGCCGGTGGCTGGCAACTTTTTTTAAAAACGCTGGAGGGGAAAGAGTTAAAGGTGAAATATGAAATTTCAAACCAGGCATCATAGAATCATGTTACTATGCCTACGGTAATTGTTTGCAAATGTGTCGACCACAATCAAGTTGTGCAGTATCTCTTTAATACATCACCTGACAGCATCTCACTGCCCCTTGTTTTAATCAGCAAAGAACCCTGCTCGATTACTGTTTGCTGATAGGCAGTCCAGGTAATTGGCTGAAAAAGAATGAAGAGAGAGAGAGATGGCTGAAAATTGCTGAAGTGTGGCTGTTTTTCCAGAACAAAGCCAGGCTGAGTGGCTCGTTAAATGCACAGTCTGGCCTCTTCTGTAGGCCCCTGTAGATCTGAGCAGGATAAGTATGAAAGGGGTTAGCAAATATTACAGCAGCACAAGGACAATATGAAAGCTTTCCTCAATGGCTGAGTGTCATCTAAAGACTTGAGCACAGAATGTGGATCAATGCACTAAAGGGCAGAGGCCTAGCATTTAAACTCCTTCTGTCCAGCAGTATTGTGTTTGTGAGTGGCACTCTTTCATGATCATGAGCATACCCTTTCATATGCCAATACAGACGCATTCACGCAAAGATCTATAAAAGAACAGGGGGTTGCTTACCTAAAGTCACACTTCTCCAGGAAGCTTCACAAAACATTATTTCTTAACTCTACCAGTGTTTTTACCCTTCATGTATTTGTGTACTTCTCTGATCTTCTTTTGAGCAATGAGAGTCGAGGCTTACAGGGGTTTTGTTTACGACTTGTTTTGTATGCATTGAGACCGTTTCCAGAAATCCTAAGCATTATCTAACGAATGCTTGAAATGAAATTCTTCACCCCGCTGTGAAGTCACTTCAGCAGCTGTAATTTAAGCCTCTAAATATGACTGTCAGCATGGTATCTGAAAAACACACAGAGGCACAAGCAAAATTAAACCCCAGACACACACCCATGTATATTCAATCATAAGAAAGGAGAGTCAGAGGTACAGTTTAAGGCCAAAATCATAAAATATCCATAGGAATTTAGTTATATGTTGGGTCACTAAATATGTTGCTCAACTTGTTGCAAGCTAGATTCAAACTCACACCATCTATGGTAGCTTAATGTTTTGGAGAATACAGTATGTGCTAACCGACAGCCCGCATCTCTTGTTTTATTAAAATGGCTGTGCAGGTATTCCAGATATTTAGTGCTGAACCTGACAAATTTAACACGATAAATTAAAAGAGCACAATTACATACTAAGCATCTGACTGTTGAAAGGTTTAATGAAGACCCACCTTCATTTGATGAGCATGCTTTAACTTCTTTGTTCAGTAAAAAGACTTGATTTACTCTCATTGACTGATTATTTTCAACGCTTAAACACTCTTAAAAATTTAAACTTTTCAATCTTAGCTTGCGTACAGCAGATCTCATTTGAATGCTTTCACTTAGAGCAAAAGTTAATTACATGCTCTATTACCATCATCAAGGCCACTAACTTTATCACCAAAATCATTTAATTTGATATAAAGCCACCTACCTTTAGGATGGGAATGAGAGTGGGTCCCTAATTCCCTCATCTGAGATGTAAGGATTGTAACTAGTGATGCACCGAAATGAAAATTGTAGGCCGAAACCGAAAATTGAGGATGCACTTGGCCGAAAACCGAAAGTTTTAAAATAGTTTATTTTTATTTTTATAATTGTATTAATATTATACAATTTAATTAATTTCATTAATCTGAATTGAAAAACTACAAACCAATAATCAAAATTTTATTGAATGTAACGCACGAAAATAAAAAAAACAATATTAAATATTTTATTCTTTATTCAGTTCTTTAACATTCAAATTTAACAGATTTTTTTTTATTTTTATCAATTATCCAAATAATGTAATATTCTAGAAAACTATAATGATATGCAAAACAGCAGTCAAGTAATTAACTTAGCAGCTCTAGTATAGCATCTTGCAAATACAAAAAGTTTAAATATGCTACACAGTCATTTTAATGAAAACAACAGGCAAAACACAGAACGGCAGAGGGCCTCTATTCTGTTTACTGTATGTAAACATATTTCCACTTTAATATAAAATTATTGTGCAAAAAACAGTGCAAAACATCAGTAATGGAACTAAAACCAACCTCAAACTGTAAACGACAGATGTACCCTCAAGTGAAGAACAAAGTTTTGCAGGGCTAAACATATTTTAATGTAATTGCTATACACATAGCAAATTGGACTGCTTTCTATTTATGTAAAAGTGGCAGGTTTCTCTTCAAGAACAAAAGTTGGTCAGCTTTCTGTCAGGAGAGACGGTTCCTCTTCTCATCAAGATCATGAGATGCTGCACTGAATAGTCTCTCTCTCTCTTTCTCTCTCTCTCTCTCTGTGCTGGTGCTTGGGGCAGATAAATACCTGTGTGCAGTCCGCGATCTTTGTTCATGTACCAGTAGTCAAGGGGATTGTTGCGTTCGCTCGATATGAGCGTGAAGCAATCGTCTGTGTTCCGCAACTGCTTTAGGGTTCTTGGATAACATATAACGTGCGAGTAAGGGCAGCCGGTGGACTTTCTGGTGCCCTCTTAGGGAGTTGGTGCATTGGTGCCCTACGCAGACCAGTATGCGTATAGGGAGTGGCGGTACTGCTTTGAAAGTATTTCCACACCGCTGACATCGGCCTTTGCTTGGTAGCGCCGTGATAATGACTAGATCGATCGAGAGTGAAACCTGAGCAATGAGGGGCGGGGAGGCATATATTTTCGGCTCATATTTTTGGCCTTTTTTCTCTTTTGGCCAAAACAAAAAATTTCATTTTCGGCCAAACATTTTCGGTGGCCGAAATTTCGGTGGATCCCTAATTGTAACTGCTAAGAGTATGTCTATCAAAATCCACTTTTTGGTTTCTATTTTACTTTCTCATTAATATTTCATTACATTAAAAAAATACATAAATAAAAGCATGGGTTGTGATACTGAAATGCTGTCAAACAACAGTCTGTCTCATTAGAGGAGACATTAGAATTGTAACTTATTATTCTTATATTCTATTATTATTATATTCTATAACTATATAATTATAAGGTTGAGTAGGCCATGTCTACTCAACCTTACTGTTTTTCAGACCACATTTCCTGGCTACCTGGAGGATATTATCCAGAAACCGTATGGAGAGTGCTGTAATACATGATTAGGAAATTTGCAAGCCTGTGTTTGAGAGACGGTATTGGCTTACCATCCAAGACACTTTTCAGGAGCGCTCATTTCAGAATCTGCACTGACACTGCAGCTCTGTTAGAGGCAGGATGATATTCTGGAAAATGTGTGTTTGATTCCATTTCCCTTCAGGAATTCTGTTAACTTGGCTGATTTCGGTGCATCCTTTATGTAACTGCTAAGAGTATGTCTAAAAACCTTGATCTCGTCTAAAAACTAAAGGTGATAGAGCTTTTGCGGTGGCAGCCCCTAGACTTTGGAATGAGCTTCCATTGGTCATAAAATCATCTCCGTCTCTAGTCTCTTTCCAGGGGGCCTTAAAAATGTATTTATTTTCCCTAGCTTTTAATTAATTGCATTATAAATTGTACTAGGTCAAGTTTTTTGCTTTCTTAAGCTGTATTTATGTGATTTTATTTATTTTTTGTAACTCCATGTACAGCACTTTGGTACCCAGTGTGGTTTTTGAAAGTGCTCTATAAATAAAATTGAGTTGAGTTAAGTTGATTGGAGGAGCACTAGCATCCCCATAGCTGAAATATTGGTACCGATACAGGCCCTGTGAGTATTTATAGTATGGTATTTCTCTGAATTAGCATCCAATTTCAGTTGCTGGTAAGCATGTGCCAGATCAAGTTTACTGAACAATATCCCTCCCGCCAAGGTCGCAAACAAGTCCTCTGTGTCTGGAAATGGGTAGGTCTCCTCTTCCAGACTCTAATTTATAGGGAGTTTATAATCACGACATATGCAGATGGACTTGTTACTTTTTTGGAACAGCTACAATGGATGCTGCCCATTCACTCCTCTAAATCTTTGAGATTATTCCCATTTTTTCAAGTTGCTCCAGCTCATTTACCACTGCTTCTCTTAGAGCATTTTACATCTGGGTCCTCGGTCACCTCAACTTTTTAGACCGTGAAAATGTTCTGCCAATTTATCTGAATGTTCTCAAGCCAGTTTCAGCCCAGTAAGGATGGCCTGTTTCCTTTTACAATTATCAAAGGCAATGTCACATTCTGCTTTTCATACTGCACTGGCATATTTCAAATAAAATCAAATCACTTTATTGTCACACTACCATGTACACAAGTGCAACAGTATGTGAAAGTCTTGTGTGCAGTTCCGAATAACATAGCAGTCATGACAGTGACGAGACATATACCAATTACAATAAACAACATATTTACACAACACAATTTACATATCAAATGTACACATACTTACACAACACAATAATAATACACAATGTACAGTAAACAATACACACAATATAGAGTACACATACAATAAAAATAAAGAGTATATAAAAAATATATATGCAGTAGTTGTGTTGAGCAGAATATAATTATGACAGTCCAGTGTGAGATAATGGATTCATAAAGTGCAGTGCTGATATCATGAGAGATGAAGTGCTCAAAAGTCTGATTGCTTGGGGGAAGAAGCTGTCATGTAATTGGCTGGTGCGGGTCCTGATGCTGCGATACCGCCTGCCTGATGGTAGCAGTGAGAGCAGCCCATGACATGGTAGATCCTTATTGTTTTGGAGTCTCTGATGATCCTCCAAGCTTTTTTCACACACCGCCTGTTATGTCCTGGAGGGAGGGAAGATCACCTCCGATGATGTGTCTGGCAGTTCGCACCAACCTTTGCAGGGCTTTGCGGTTGAGGGCGGTGCTATTGCCATACCAGGCAGTGATGCAGCCAGTCAGGATGCTCTCTACAGTACTGGTGTAGAACCGTGTGAGGATGTGGTGGTTCATTCCAAACTTCCTCACCGGTCTCAGGAAGAAGAGGCGCTGGTGAGCCTTCTTCACAACGACCTCTGTGTGGACGGACCATGTGAGTTCCTCAGTAATGTGGACACTGAGGAACTTGAAACTGCTGACTCTCTCCACCGGTGCTCCATTAATGGTGATGGGGCTGTGCTCTCTGTCTTTCCTCCTGAAGTCCACTACAAGCTCCTTGGTCTTATTGACATTGATGGAGAGGTTGTGCTCCTGACACCAGCATGTCAAGAGTGTGTACCTCCTCTCTGTAGACTGTTTCATTAGACCTACCACCGTCGTATCGTCAGCAAACTTAATGATGGCATTGGAGCTATGTGTTGCCACACAGTCATGTGTGTATAAGGGATACAGGAGTGGGCTGAGAACACAGCCCTGCGGGGCTCCAGTGTTGAGGGTCAGTGATGAGGAGATGTTGCTGCCCATTCTAACCACCTGACGTCTGCCTGACAGGAAGTCTAGGATCCAGCTGCACAGCAAGCTGTTTAAGCCCAGAGCCCGGAGTTTCGCATAAAGTTTGGAGGGCACTATGGTGTTGAATGCCGAGCTGTAGTCTACAAACAGCATTCTCGCATATGTTCCTTTTTTCCAGGTGGGAGAGTGCATTGTATATTGTAGATGCAATGGCATTATTAGTGGAGCGGTAGTTGCGTTTGGCAAACTGCAATGGGTCCAGAGAGGTGGGCAGCACAAAGCAGATGTGATCTCTGATTAACATCTCAAAGTATATGCTGATGATGGGGGTCAGAGCAACAGGACGCCAGTCATTTAGGCAAGTGATTTTGGCTTGCTTCGGTACAGGCACATTGGTTGATGTTTTGAAGCATGTGGGGACTACAGAAAGGGAGAGGGACAGGTTAAAAATGTCAGTAAAAACACCAGCCAGTTGGCTCGCGCATGCTCTGATGATGCGGCCCGGAATACCGTCTGGACCCGTGGCTTTACAGATGTTCACCCGTCGGAAGGATCTGGTTACATCCGCAACAGACGGAGAGTGAACCAACCTCTGCAGCGTCGGCCGCGAGTGCTCTCTCCGCAGGGGAGGTGTTATTGTCCTCGAAATGAGCATAAAATGTATTAAGCTCATCCGGGAGTAAGGCAACGGTGTTCATGGCGGAGTTTTTATTCCCTTTGTAGTCCGTGATGATGTTAATTCCCTGCCACATACTTCTAGAGTCGGTGGTGTTGAACTGTCCTTCAATGTTGTGCCTGTACTGGCGTTTGGCTGCACTGATAGCGTTATGGAGGGGATTACTGGCTTGTTTATGCTCCTCAGTTTTCCCGGAATTTAAAGCGGAGGTCCGTGCATTAAGTGCCGCCTGAACATCGCCGTTAACCCATGGTTTCTTGTTGGGGTAGATCCTTATTGTTTTGGTAGGCACAACATCATCTACACACTTCCTGATGAAACACGTTATGCTATCAGCGTAAATCTCGATGTCGTCATCAGAGGCGGACCGGAACATCTCCCATCTTCCTGATAAAAACAGTCCTGTAGCATAGAGTCTGATTGGTCTGACCAGCACTGGATCGTTTTGAGGGTGGGTGCTTCCTGTTTCAGTTTCTGCCTGTAAGTGGGCAGAAGCAGAAGGGAAGAGTGGTCTGATTTGCCAAATGGTGGACGCGGGAGGGATTTGTAGCCATCCCGGAAATGAGAATAGCAATGTTCCAAAACCTGGTCCCTTCAGGTGTTGAAGCTGATGTGTTGGTGGTATTTTGGTGCGATTATTTTTAAATTGGCCTTGTTAAAGTCCCGGTAACAATGAACACGGCCTCAGGGTGCACGATTTCGGCTTGTGGGGGGATGTACACAGCTGTGATTAATGACCGCTGCGAATTCCCTCAGTAGCCAGAATGGTCGACACAGAAGCATGAGATATTCCAGATCAGGAGAGCAGAAAGACTTGATAAAATGTACGTTCCTCTGATCAAACCATGATTTGTTGATCATAAAACGTACACCACCACCTCTGCTTTTACCTGAGAGGTCTTTTGCTCTGTCCGCTCGGCGCACAGAGAATCTGGAATCTCTGCAGACATCCAGGTTTCTGTAAGGCAGATAACGCAGCAATCCCTCATCTTTCATTGGAAAGAGATCCAAGCTCTCAGCTCGCAGAGCTTGTTGTCCAGAGACTGAACATTTGCCAGTAGTATACTGGGTAGCGGGGATCGATTTGCACGTCTTACTCTGATGAGAACGCCGGCTCTTTTTCCCCTTTTCCCTCTGCGTTTCCGTGGCCGGGCAGCCCAAACAAAGGGTTTGTAATAAGTCCAGTTTTCGGTGTGTAATTGCAGAACCAAAGTCCAAAAGCATTTGTCTGTCATGTACAATAAGGCACACAACATCCAAGACAAAAAACTAAAAAATTTTAACAAAACAAACAATAAACTGCAGTGTTGTGTCGGAGCTCTCAACACAGCAGCCATACCCGGCACCATCTTGAGTCCATTATTTACATACCCAATCAATGGAATCCTCTCACCTGAGTATGTGGTTAGCTATAGGCTTGTTTTGTTCAATGGCTGGTGTGTTAGAGCCATCTTGTAAGACTGTTCTGAAATCTTTGGCACCGCAGCCCCGGTGTCTAACTGCATGTTCAGGTCTTTACCATCCAGTTTTACATTCACTGTAATTCCCTTGGTTTCATTTGATGTGGAGTACACTGTATAGACAACCTAAAGTTCAGTCTCATCCTCCCTTATTTTACTGCTACTTCCAGCTTCCACATATTGAATCTGTACAGCAGATATTTGGTTTCTGCAAGCTCTGGCAATGTGTCACATGCAATTTTACTGCACACATGACATTTTTAATTTTTTAATGTGCAGTTCCTGGCCAAATACTTCCCTGCACATCTGTAACATTTTCTGGTATTTTCTTGTTTTGAGTAAAACATTTTAGAAACGTCCCATTGGAAAAATCCGTAATCCTTGAGGCCAACTCCATTGATGATGCAATTTCACATTTCTGGTTGAATGTTAAGTCTTTTTGACTCAGCAATTTGTGTTCCATTGATTCTGAAGTTAGTCCACTCACAAATCTGTCTCTTAATGCATCTACAAAACAATGTCCAAAAGCACAATTAACCGATATTTGTCTCAAAGCCACAACATAATCTGGCATGGACTCATCAATCTATAATGTGCTAAAAGCACTTTTTTTTAGCTCATCATACGACATGGAGCTTGGTGTGCATAAATTTCCACACCAATAATTGAGAGAAAAATCACTGACCATTTTCTTAGTTGTGACATCATTGGCTAGCATCCACTGTTCAAAATGCTTCAGGTAGTATTCAAAGTCTTCCCTTGACTCTCTGTACTCATCCACCCAGCCGACTTGCACTGCCACCATACTTGCACACCTGTTAGCTGCTTAATCCAACTAGTGCCTCATTAATTTTACACGGTGAGTGCACCGTGGTAACATTTATTTTCCAGCTAAAAACAATCTGATGTCTGCTTTAAAATCCCATCACCACTGTAATATATTTCCATGTTACGGTGTGATTACTTATGAAATCAAGACAGGACACTGGAATGTGTTTAACTCACTGCTTTACTTGCAGAACTCAACTCAACCACACATACTTACAGAGGCATGTCTTATACCCGCCAATTGGGCTTGACTGACATATAGAACAACCAATGGAAACAGTGCCTCTGATTAATAACAAATAAACCCATATATTACAAGATGATTTTCGTATGCTCACACTATTCCACTGGCTTTGTCAGATTTTTTAAACAAGCTTGTATCTAATGTCACGCTTAGATACATGATGCGAGATAAACAACGTTTTGTTTAATTTTTTATGGGTCATGTTTAAGCAGTATCACAAAAGCAGTATCACAAAAGCACCCCAGTGTTGATATATTAAATATCAGCATTATTTGAATGCCTCTTGTCCAATCAGATTAGAGGACCAAACTAACAGTTGAATAAAATGTTGTAGAAGGATTTTTAAAGGTAGAGAATTTTGAGACTCCAGAGACATTGAAAGACAGGACTGACAGGTGAAGACGAAATATTTAGAGGAAATGGTTGCCAGCTTTTCATAGATGACAGAAGGGATAGTATCACTCATCTCAAACTTGACGTACTCTCCTTTATTCAGGTGTGATGTAATCCAGCTAAGAGATATCTGACTCAGGCATCACAGTCTCTCTTAAGGTGACTGTAATGCTGCTGCTAACCTCAGGCACTGGCAGCCTGAACACTTTGCTTGTGTCTGCTCAATTGTTGCTTGTGGTACAACAGAAAAAGATTATTATTATTATTATTTTATTTTATTTTTTTACGGAAGGGCAACTGTTGCTTACATCATATTTTGATACAGTTTCATTGTTTTGAGCTGAGCTGTAACACTCAAAAACAATTGCTTAAATCCTATTGAGACAGACTGTGTTAGAAGCAGCCATATTGTTAGGAATAACTCCTGCTGAGTTTGAGAGGCATTTGAGAGCTTAGTCTGCAGGAAAGTCCCTAGGTACCATCTACAGTGTGCGACACTTCCCAAGTTTTATTGTGGGTATTTGATGCCTTTTTGTAAGTAATAAAGATGCATAACTACCCAGACCTCTTGCATCAGTATAATTGAAAGCACAAGCAAACAGATTCAACCATTTCAAATCGCTCCTGTTAGAATGCAAATCCGTGTGCTGTACTGCACAAGAAAAGTTAACTGGTTGTTTAAATCTGACAGTTTCTACTGTAAGACTAAGTTTACTAAGAATAATTGTGCAAATAGTCATGTGTGCAGATTGGATGGACACAGCTGTATATTTAAAGGAATATTTAGCATGTGGTAATGTTATTTATGTTGCTCACTGCAAGATACAGTGTTAATTTGCAAGAACAGTTATCATTCCTGATATGACTTTCAGGACTGATAAAGCACTTTGCTGATGGAATTTAACTTATTTGCATTAACACCTGCCTATATTTTTGTGTATGCATGAAAGCATTGCCCATATGACATATCAATTAAGGGAAACACAAAAAAATGACAAGACATTCTATTTTGAACATTTTAAGAAGATACACTGTTCAGAAGACTAGTAGATCATCTTGGAAATGTTGTCCTAGATGTATTTGTATGTCTTTATTTGTTTTAGATACATTCAGACACCCTTCATATGGAATAAATTGTGTTCTTCGTGTGCGTGTGTGTGTGTATTAGAGGGGATATATGTTCAGCTTAAACAGGATATTGAATTGTTAATGCGTTTATGCAACATGTTCTCGAGTTTGACCTCTGTGCTATCAATGCAATTAGACAATTCATTTTACAAAACATCTTAACAATCTGACACATTGCAGTGTTCAATAGCTCTGACTCACTATATTTGGTCATTATGCATTATGGAGTTTAACATGGAATGTTTAAATAAATGAGTTGATGCTGTTTAATGAAGTATTCTGTTCTGAGTTTTTACTATATTCATATTTAGGTACCTCTCACCAATGTTCCTTCCTTTTTACTTGATTGTATGCATTTTAATGTCTAGTTTTGTGTGTGACATTGAGAGAATTTGAGAATTTAACTTAACCATTTACAATGTGCAACACTAACCAACCCTACATAGGGAATCCAGTTTGCAACTACAGTATACAGTATATAATGCCTTTGGAGGAATAAGCTTCAGCACACTGACCAACTGCCCAACTGCTGTTAACCCTCTGGGGTCTGAGGGTGTTTATAATTTTAACAAGTGTTCACAATATCAATGGTTTTACTGTATTTTGGATCAAATAAATGCAGCCTTGGTGATCAGAAGAGACTTCTTTTAAATGGTAGTGTAGGTCTAAAATTAAGTAAAGTCTTTATGTAAAGAAAATGTATAGTCAGATTACTTATTTTAACTTAAAACTTGATTTTGATCATTAAGTCTCCTCACATTCATTCTCTTTCTGTCACATTCCTCATTGATAGGCCCAGGGGAGGGGTCGTTGTCTCCTCAGGTGTGAATTACAATCAATATTCATGATAATTCACGCCTCTTGCATATTACCTATCAACACTAAATGTGTCTGATCCAGTTCTCAAAAGTCTTGTGGACACATTTTTAGTATGTGTTATATGGTCTTATTTCAATGACTTAATTTTTTTTTCAAAAAACATGAATAAACGTTATTTTCTCAAAAATACAAACATGTACACACATGTTGCTCACATATTATTGTAACCCAGTTTGTGATGAATACAATGATATCAGACTTTAGCCATTGATATGTTTTTAAACAACTGAAAAAAGCACAAATGTCAAGGAATGTCAAAACTTCTCCAGGGCCCAAAATACCCTCAGACCCCAGAGGCTTAAGGGGGTTTAAAGTGAAGACATTTGTATTTGTATTGTGCTTTTCACAACACACACCTTTTCAAAGCAGCTTTACAGAAAATCATGTATTAAAAGAAAACAAAACTGTAATATCTATAAAGTCTTAGTCATCATTGTGTAGTTGGATTAAATATGATTGTAAACAACACACATCGTTTCAAAGCAGCTTTACAGAAAATCATGTATTAAAAGAAAACAAAACTGTAATATCTATAGGTGGTTTCAACGGCAACAACATAAACAAACGTTACTGTGCATGCGCGCTTTAGTGGCCCAAACTTAACTTCCGGTAGAATCAATAACAACAGAGTTCATCTGTAGAAACCATAGACAGTAAAAGAAACAAAATCCAGATGGGTCACCAAAAACGTGTTTTAAAGCCCTGAAAGTAAGTTATAGTTCATATATCTCTAACAAATCAACTAGTCTAATGTAAAAGATTCAGTACATATATATATATATATATATATATATATATATATATATATATATATATATATATATATATATATATATATATATATATATATATGGCAGTGTAGGTAAGGTCTTTTCACCATTTACAGGTGAAACTAGAAAAATTCATGAAAAAAGGTTCATGTACTTCAGTAATTCAAATTAAAAGGTGAAATTAATATATTTAGTATATATAACTATATACATATGCATGATTAGACTTATTAGAGGGCTGACATTTCTGTATTTAAAATCCTTTTTTTTATTGATTTCATGTAATATTCTAATTTTCTGAGATTTTGAATTTGGGGTTTTCATAAGCTGTAAGCCATAATCATCAAAATTATAACTTTTGCACGATATTCAAATTTTTTGAGTTTCACCTGTATTTTAGGAAGTTGTGCCAGGCTGTGCTCTCTTTTCTGTCATGTGTGACAGCAGTGGGACAGACACAGCCTCTGAGTCAGGTAGTCAAGATTTCACCAGCAGTCAAGGAGAGCATGATGCTCAGGGAGAGGAACTCTACGTGTTCAGCAGCTTAGCTCAGCCCCACAGTGAGCATGGTAGTGTTCTGAGCTGTCCAAAGTGCACAACATTTTATGATGCCTTCATTAAACTGAACCCAGATCAAGTGGTGGAACTAGAGAGAAACACTAGAAAACAGAGCATAGAACCACTCTGGCATGATGCACGCAAGCTACGCATAACAGCAAGCACAGCCAGCAAGGTGCCTCAGCGTGAGACAACTGACCCGGCTAAGTTTCTCACTGAACACCTCTACCCAAAGTTCCAGGGGAGTGTGGCCACAAGGTATGGGAAGGAAAGCGAGGGACTTGCTAAGGAGCAGATTAGGGAGAGGGGCTGCATAGTGATGGACAAAGGATTGGTAGTGTGTGCAGGAGACCCATGGCTGGCAGCAAGCCCTGATGGTATCATTGATGACAAGCTGCTAGAAGTAAAATGCCCTATCACACTCAGTGCTTGCACATCCCTAAATGATGCACTCACTGCCACAAACCAAGACATCAGAGTGGAGGGTGGGCAGTACATTGTGAACCCAAAAGGCCCCAGAGTTTACTACAGGCAGATACAGTTAGGGATGCACTGTCTCGGGCTGAAAACATCCTATCTTGTTATTTGGACCCCAGTACAGCACCTGGAACTTGATGTGCCTTATGACAATGGTTTTGTCTCCAAATATATGCAAAGGCTACGTAGCTTTTACTTTAAACACATGCTGCCAAAAGTTGTGGATGGATTTGTAGAGGGAAGACTGCAGTTGAGTGACAGCTACATGAACATTGTCTCAAAAGCAACTTAATAGTGCTGATCTGAAATCAGTTTTACAAGAAAAATAGTTATTTTTCTTACAGCATAGGTTGTTCCTGCCTTTTTGAGCAGCCATCTTTTTCACTTTTTACATCAAATACATAAATACATTAAAAACGGAAATCATAGTCTACAGTACTTTATTCATCAGTCAATAAATCAGTTACTCAATAGTTGTTGGTGTTCATTACTGAATATATCATTTCATTTTATAATTACAATCCATGTGAAACATTGTGATACAAGTGCAACACTACAAATATCAATGCATGTGTTTGGTATTTTAATATATTTAATAATAAAAAAGTAATTAATTTCTCTCCCTCATTTTGTTCCAAACCTGTAAGACCTTTGATCATCTTCAGAACACATTTTTGATGAAATCCGAGAGCTTTCTGTCCCTCCATTGACAGCCTAAGTAATTAAAAATAGCTTAATTTGTGTTCCAAAGATGAACAAAGGTCTTGCAGGTTTGGAACGGCATAAGGGTTATTAGGTGAACTATCCCTTTAAGTTGTGGTTAAGTCCTGCTTTATTTTGGTACAAGTGGTTTCCCCAGATTTGAAAGTGCTGCACAAACAATTAATATTTTATCTATTGTGCAAAGACTGTTATCAATTCTCCGGTTCACCATACTGACTGGCAGGGTGTTCCGCAGAATTCTGAATGTTGTTGTCAGGTAAGTGAGGAGGGTGAAGAACACAGAAGCAGATGGTAGACCAGTGTAAAAATGAGTGTGCTTGTCATCATTTAAAATAAAATCGGACGGACTGCCAAACATATGATCTTGTAGTCGTTTTTCTTGAGATTCCAGTTTCTTCTCCAGTGAAGCAATCTTTCTTTTCAATTCAACATTTTCATTTTGTAGCTGGTCAGTGTCTGCCATTGACAGATCTGTACCCACAGCAGTGCATCCATCTTCTTAAACAAACACAGACCGGAAGTTAACTTCGGGCCAGCGCGTAACCCTGGCAATGTGCGTGCGTCCAGATAAAACCGTCTATAAAGTCTTAGTCATCATTGTGTAGTTGGATTAAATATGATTGTAAATTGTCTAAAAAAAAATTAAAATACATTATAATTGTATTTAGAACCCCATTGAGCAAGCCAAAGGAACACAAAACTCCATAAGATGTTGGTTAATGGAGAACAGTAGCCTTGGGAGAAACTAGACTCACTGTAGGGGCCAGTTGCCCTGTGGCTAACCAGTATGAATATAATGCCAGTATTAGTTATTTATGTGCAGTGCATGTCATGGTTTAAAATTTGTAAACTAAGTAAGTGTTTAGGGCCAGTGTTTATACAAAGATTTTGTATGAACTATAAGATTAATGTCTTTGAAGTTCATCCTGGATTAACTGCAGAAGTTCACATAAATGCATTGTCCTTTGTTAGTTGGCTGATGAAGGCTTTTGTTGGCAAATAATTGAAAGTCTATGTATTCCATTTTAAGAGTGTAGTCCATCATTAGACCAAGATGATGCTGGCAGAACTCATTGAGGTGCATCGCAGTTCAACCAGCAGGTAATTTTGTCTATCCTAAGTCCAAGGTTCAGGCAGTGGCATATTACGTTTTCCATGTTTTGTGGTTGGAGTTGGCATCAGTTCATCTTCTGAAGTCCATCTTAATAGACTGAACTGATGTCTGGTTGGCACTGGCTGCATTTAGTCATCATTACGCAGAGACACATTGTAGTGGAGTACAACACCAAGCAGGAACAGAGGTGTATCTATTCAGCTCTGGTAAGAGACAGGAAACAAATAGAATAATATAGGCATAGATGCCATACCATTTTTTGCAGAGTTATTGTAACGAGGAAGGCGAAGGATGAGGATCTAAATGCTTTTAATGGAACAAAAGACAAACAAAGAACTCAGAATAAAACAAAACATAACATTGGGAACCAGGCACAGAACATGACAGCACATGTGAAGACTGACAAAGAAACCAGGGGAAACAAGCGAAGGAGGAACACCTGGGGAAACAATCAGTGGAAAACGAATCATAAAAAGAAACTATTAAGTACTACAAAACTAACAGGAAACAGGAACAAGAACTAAACAAGTATTTTAAAATAATGAAATTATTCCCAGTGGAAGCATATATAAGGAGAAAAGCAGAGGCCCTAAAACTGATCCCCATTCATAACTTTTGTTTGATTTGGCAATTCCTCGTTTACACAAAGTGGTAGCACCTAAATCATGTTAATGGAAGTCCACTCATGCCAACATAAATATCAAACCTATTTAAGAGAATGTTGTGATCTATGGTGCCGAAAGCAGCACTAAGATCTAAAAGCACTAGAATAGAAATGCATCTGCGATCAGATGATAATAGAAAGTAATATGTAACTCTGATAAGTGCTGTCTCTGTACTGTGATGGGGCCTAAATCCTGACTTTTCTTGTGTAGTATTTCTCTGTAGAAATGAACACAGCTGGGAGTACACTACCTTTTCTAGTATTTTTGACATAAATGGGAGATTTGTAATTGGTCTATATTTAGCCAATTCTCCAGGATTAAGCTGTTGCTTCTTAATAAGCGGTTTGATAACTGCCATTTTAAAGTTTCTTAGGACATGTCCTAAGGATAGCGAGGGGTTAATAAAATGAAGAAGGTTATGCAGTGCTGTTTTAAAACCAGATCTATCAAACTGATCTTGTTTTAAGGAGTTTTACATATTTTTACAGGAAAACAATAAAAAAAAAATATTAGCAAGAATTAAATTTTTGCCCTAATATCAAAGGTCTTACCTGAAGAAATATTTACATCATGTACATCTTTAAAGACTTACGAATCTTTAAAACTTACCTTGAATTGCAATGGAATTTATTTATTATTACAAATATCAACAAGTATGAAATATAAGTAAAACACATTAATGTGTCAATGTATAAATGAATGAACGAAGACAAACGTTACACTTACAGTATAACACTCAAAAAGATTTATGCAGAGAACAGGGACTCCCTGGGGATGAAGAAGAAAACTAATGCTGGTGTTGATTTGATCCCAAATAAATAAAGTCTTTAGCTCTACAGCCAAATTTAACATTACACTATGACACTTGGTTTACACTTAATTTTGCTTCAATAACTGTTTTCAACTTAAAATGACTAATGGTGTATGACAGTCTGTTCAGAAGACCAGTCACCCAAGCTTTTTTTAGCATGGTTTTCATGGGAGATGTATTGTTGCAGTCATTATGGTTGTTAATTAAAATATACAGTATGATAAGATGCAAATTTACACTGTCAACACACATGCAGATGCTTTACCTCTCTGTCACACACAAACACACATACTACTTGCTTGTGAGGTGTAATTTTCACTTGTACAATTGACAGACCACCAATGATGTGAGACAATGTTTAATTGATGTTTCGATTTTTATGCACATGTATCTAATTAGAGCAGAGTTCTGTAAATCTGGCAATTGACTTAATTTCAATTAAGCCATTTTTAGGTCTGACTAACATACCTAAATCATTTTGGACTGAACCTTTTTGTCACGGATTCACCACTCACAACCTTACCTCTCTTGCAAAAACGAATCACCTACACCTGCCTCCCATCACCATGCAAATCAGTTCCCTAATTTCCTCACTCACTCCTCAATCAATTTCTGTCTCCCATGGAAGACAGATTCACTTACCTGCTACTTACGGGTTCTGTAGCTAGTCGCCAAAGTTCCACTCCAATGACAATCAGCAATTTCTCCCAACGTCTCCTACTATTTGTGTGACACTTCAAGGACTCTCACTCCCTACATCAATACAAACTGTTATCAGGTTATTGCTCATCATTACTGCTCAATATCTTCTGATTGATATTCACCTGTTTCCTTAATCTGTGTTCATAAATACTTGCCTTTGGGTCTGGGTTTCTGTTACACTCTTAGTTTAGAAACCTGACTGCAGTTTTGTTTGTAGTACTGTCCAAACTAAATGGAATATCTCTGTTGCAGATAGCATTCTGAGATATAGGATAATCAAAAACTAGAAGGCATAGTAGGTGATGTTGAGTATTTAATCTTTTGAATTTATGGTAAATGTTCAGAATTTTAAATCGATTTCAGCTTAAAGCTGTATATTGTGCTACTTTGGCTGCCCTTTACAATTGTTGCTTGTCAGATTGCAAAAAATGACCCTGAGATATTGGGAAAATCTCCCAGCATAATATGTAATATTATTTTTTTTACTGTATGACACATCAAAGCTAAGTCTTTGTTCACAATTGACAGTGTTTACTCGGAGCACAGACACTGCAAGAAAGTGGCCTAAAAATTCTTCAGATAGGCAATTAAACGGACTTCAGTGGGCATATCACACTAAGCAATCCCAAGACTGCAGATTTTGCCCTGTGTCAAAAGAGATCTTATATGATCCGCACATTTTTATCTCAGAAAGCTAGCATGAGGCACAAATCCTACAGTATGCATTCAGCTTAAGATCAGAGCTCATCTTTGCTGTTTATGGCACTGTGGTGAGTCAGTGCTGCCTTATCAAGCCTTAAAAGTCTTTGAAAGGAAATCCTGTCAATCCTGATTGTTTGAAATGTGTTCCTTAAAGATACATCTGAATGTTGCTGAACTGAAGACAATAGATTCTAAAGCAGTTGTTGATGCAATGCAATTTTGCACTCACACCAAGTATCCTATTGGCTTCTAGGCATAGTAAGGATTGTCTTTGCATGTTTATGTAAAGATAAGATATTGAAAAAAGCTTGTCCTTGATGTGCAAATGAGACATTGCAGTGTCTATAAGACCATGCTCTGCATCTATTTCTCTTCTAACCTACTGGTCTTTTATTGGCTCGCAGGCAAGATGGCTGACAGCGGCCACCTGATAATCCAGAGAGCGCAAACACAGCAGGATAAGGTGCTGCATTTTATGTAAAAAGACTCCTAGTGTAAAACAGTAGAGTAACATTCTGATTATCAGATCTTCCCAGATTCTCCTGCCTAACTGTGTAAAAAGAAATGTCCCTTTTTCAGCACACTGTAATTTAATGATAATTTTGTAAAAAATCCAAATAACTTTATTGATCTTTATTGTAAAGGGTTTAACAATAAACACATTTTTCATAAGAATAAATAATTAAACAATTAATGAACATGAACCTGTGGACCATTAAGACACTAACAGCTTACAGACAGTAGGCAATTAAGGTCAATGTTATAAAAACTTAGGACACTAAAGAGATCTTCTGACTCTGGAAAAACCTCTGTGTGAACATGCCTTAGGCATGCTGCATGGAGGCATGAGGACTCCATATATGGCCAGGGCAATAAGTTGCTATGTCTGTACTGTGAGATGCTTAAGACAGCACTACAGGAAGACAGCTGATCGTGAACTGGCAATTCTGGTGCTGTCCATTTCATAAACAGTTCACCAATTCTGGTGAGGAGGAGGTGCACTGCAGTACTTAATGCAGCTGGTGGCCACACAAGGTACTGACTGTTACTTTGTTCAGGGACACATTATTCAATTTCTTGTTCAGTTTATGTCTTGTTGTTGAATCTTTTTATGTTCATACAAATATTTATATATGTTAAATTTGCTGAAAGCAAAAAACATTAAAAGCAGTTGAAAGTGAGAGGACGTTTCTTTATTTGCTGAGTTTAGCTTGCACAATTATAAAATAAGTTAAAACCTCAACGAGGCAGGTCAGTTTGTATGCACAGTCACTTAAATTGAGTAATGGAAGATTTCTGATTTTGATATTAAACCCACTATGATCTAGAGCTACGAAGCAGATTGCATATAATTTTAGCTTCATGTTTGCTTAAATTCTTGATAGAGTTGTGGACAGATATAAATGGTGTCTATAGAAGCATTTCTTTACAAAACTAACATTTGAATTAAAAACAAATTTGGATCAGATTGTAAAGGAAAAGCAGCCTATGAGTACCCAGCATGGGAACATCTTTAATAATATTACCAATTATATTAACCTTAATGAAGTCCATCTTTGTAGAGTATTTTCTATCCCTGAGCAGCTTAATGAAAGACTGTTTCCAAGGATGAACTCGGCTCTTGCCCTTACCTTTTACCATATTTTCTCAAACTCTCTTTTTTTGAGAGCTTAAAACGGCTCTCTAAACCGCTTTCACACTTCCAAACAGTCTTGATTCTAGACAGACATGTGAGGGGCTTTGAATGGTAGGTGCATGTTTTCCATTCTCTGTGCATTGGTTATGGATGAATGCTTCTTGCGGGAGATGAGCCTCTCTGTTCCATGGGCTCCACAGGAGGGATTGGCAAATTGAATCAAGGCAAATCTGCTACTGTCAGATACACATAAGCGGAGCAGATTTTCAGCCCCTTGTTAATAGTATAGCTATTGATTTTCTCCAGTGAAATAAACAGAAAGGAAAGGATCATTTCAGGTGTGTGTGTGTATGCGTGCACCGGTATTAGGATGAAGCAGGAAGGGTAACAAAGATTACAGCGCTATACAAAGTGTCTACTACAGTTTGCCACAAGAAAACGTCTTTAAACTGCAAACTAGCTTTATAGAAGGCTTTCACACAAGATCTTTTGGTGCCAACCCAAGGTGGTTTGATGTCAGAGTTTGGTGCGTTTGGTAAATGTGAAAGTGGTTTTCCGTATTGTTTTTGAAGCAGCAAACCATGCATAAGTTTCCTTGAAAAGGTGGTCTGGGGTACATTACATATGTTTCACAATAATTATAAGAAATCAGTCCTAACATGCAATTAATGAAGAATAATTTCCACCTTTACATGCCCCTGTTTGCAATTAATTTAATACCATACATTTTTTTTATTGTTGCTTGTTTCTGAATTCATTGTCTTTTGTGAGCAGCTTGCACTCTTCGCATCTCTTGCCATGCATTTGTGGCAATCGGCAAACGAATGCAAGTGTCATTCTGTGCTCGTTACCTAGTTACAGTGGTGAACAGCTACCACCAGTAGTCAGTGATACTTAGGGTCTGTTTCAAAACTTAGTGAGCTGCCTTGCTGTTTCCTGCCTACATAGGCAGCTGTCTTCTATGGCAGCATCCTTACTTTAATGGTGCCTCATCAGAGATGATTTTGAATACTCTACATAGGCAGCAGCTCCACGCATCATTTGCAATGGATTTCAACATTGGTGACACGAGGAAAGACACAAACCTCTAATGAGCATGAATATGCCTAGCATAGCACACATACACTTTGGGTAAAATGGTCAATTTTCTTTGATATTAAGTGTATGTTTAGAATTATGAGTATATTTAAAATCCAAATTGATCTTGTTTTGTCTGCCATCTTGGATTTATTTTCCAACAAGTTCATTATGGTGCATTCTGGAATCGCCTACCCAGAGAAGGATACATATGATGGTACCATAGAATTCGGCCAAAATGAGGTATCTTATGAGGCAGAAAAATTAAGATGCCTATCTTTTGGAACAACCTTCGTTTCGGGATTGCACCTCTGATGCCTTAAAATGCTGCCTCCAAATGAAGCTCAATAGGTTTTGGAACAGATTCTTACAGTGATGATGCAAGCATACCATGGTTCTGAACCCAAATAAGGCAGCATGAAAGGAGACCTGTAGAGCAAGAGGGGTGGAATTGAATTCTAGTTTGTACCAAGCATTGAACCAAGTGTGAAACAAGCCTAAAAGCCCATCTCTCTCTCTCTCTCTCTCCAGTGCTCATATTGTCAGATTCGGTCTCCTTTGCTTTCTGACCTCAGTCTGTCATGCCTGGTATCAAGCTCTCCCTCACTCCTGCTGGAAAACTGAAAGAGAGAGGGGAAAGACGGCATGGCTGAAGGATTAATTAGTGATTGTAGAGATGATGTATGAAAAACCACTGGTCCAATTAAAGATGTGAGTGTGTGACATCTGTGCATTTCATTCTTCATGCAGAAACAATAATGTGTCATGTATGAGTCAGATGAGGCAGTGTGAGGTAAAGGGAGGACAGAGAGTGAGCGCTTTAAGACAAGGATGACAGGAGTGAGCTGTTCTCAGAGTAATGCTCATCGCTCTTTTTCTCTCTGTCCACAGACATAAATGCATTAATATTTAGATTAGTTAAAGTGGTTCTCCAGATGGTGACATTCTGAGAGAGAGAGAGAGAGAGAGAGAGAGAGAGAGAGAGAGATTGAGTGTGGTAACTTCTGAGGCTAGGTAAGAAAACCACGAGAGGGTATCATCTTTGACATTCAATGTGCACCAAATCTAACTGCAAGGCGGGACTTCCTTTTCTACATCCGTTGTCAGTTGGGTATTCCAATTTCTCCCATTAATTATAATACCAGTGGTCCGTCTCTGTTGAACTGTCTCTGCCAAAATGAATGTCATCGTCATTTTAGCTACTGCTGGTTGGGATGCTCAAATAAAAACGGCAATGTTTTGATGGGCTACAAATGGCTTAATTACAATCTCTGCATATTATGTAATTTAACATAAAACATAACAAACATTTAACATAAATGGTCATGATCATACTTTCTGATAATGATAGGTTGTAATAATTTCGGATATTGTCATCATCCAGTCATTGACAACTTATACTAATTCTGTGGCAAAAAATAACTTAAAATATTTTTAATCTAACACTAGATTGTAGATCATGTAAAATAAGTATCATTTTATTATGCCTTTTTAATTCGTTTGTATTGCCACTTTAATTGTATTTCTTTATGCAGTAGATTTATTGTATTGAGTTGTTTGACAAGCTTGAGTTGGTAATTATGATTATGGCATTCAACTTGCGTGCACTACGATGTTTACAAATATGACTGCGCTGTGGTATAATGTGTTGACTCATATTAGAACATCAACAAACCACAGACATCTACTCCATCAGCACACAGCTCTTATGTAAAACAACATTGACTAAATGAGGGAGCACGCATATACAGTGCATCCGGAAAGTATTCACAGAGCTCCCTTTTTTCACATTCTTCTTTGACAACGTGAAAGAAGTTTGTTTGAAATCTTTGCAAATTTATATTAAAAAAAAAAAACACATGTACATAAGTATTCACAGCCTTTGCTCAATACTTTGAAGCACCTTTTGCACCAATTACAGCCTCAAGTCTTTTTGTGTATGATGCTACAAGCTTGGTACACCTATTTTTGGGCAATTTCTCACATTCTTCTTTGCAGGACCTCTCAAGCTCCATCAGGTTGGATGGGGAGCCTCAGTGCACAGCCACAGATCTCTCCAGAGATGTTCAATCAGGTTCAAGTCTGGGCTCTGGCTGGGCCACTCAAGGACATTCACAGAGTTGTCCCGTAGCCACTCCTTAGTTATCTTGGCTGTGTGCTTAGGGTCATTGTCCTTTGGGAAGATGAACCTTCGCACCAGTCTGAGGTCCAGAGTGCTCTGGAGCAGGTTTTCATCAAGATGTCTCTGTACATTGCTGCATTCATCTTCCCTCGATCCCGACTTGTCTCCCAGTTCCTGTCACTGAAAAACATCCCCACAGCATGATGATGCCACCACCATGCTTCACTGTAGGGATGGTATTGGCTAGATGATAAGAGGTGCCTTGTATCCTCCAGACATGATGCTTGCTATTCAGGCCAAAATGTTCAATTTTTGTTTCATCAGACCAGAGAATTTTGTTTCTCATGGTCTGAGTGTCCTTCAGGTGCCTTTTGGAAAACTCCAGGTGGGCTGTCATGTGCCTTTTACTGAGGAGTGGCTTCAGTCTGGCCACTCTACCATACAGCCCTGATTGGTGGAGAGCTGCAGAGATGGTTGTTCTTCTGGAAGATTCTCCTCTCTCCACAGAGAAACACTGGAGCTCTGTCAGAGTGACCATCGGGTTCTTGGTCACCTCCCTGACTAAGGCCCTTCTCCCCCGATCGCTCAGTTTGGCCGGGCGGCCAGCTTTAGGAAAAGTCCTTATGGTTCCAAACTTCTTACATTAACAAATGATGGAGGTCACTGTGCTCATTGGGACCTTCAATGCTGCAGACATTTTTCTGTACCCTTCCCCAGATCTGTGCTTCGACAAAATCCTGTCTCGGAGGTCTACAGACAATTCCTTGGACTTCATGTCTTGGTTTGTGCTCTGACATGCACTGTTAACTGTGGGACCTTATATAGACAGGTGTGTGCCTTTCCAAATCATGTCCAATCAACTGAATTTACCACAGGTGGACTCCAATCAAGTTGTAGAAACATCTCAAGGATGATGTACTTGTACTTTTTTTAAATTTTTTTTTTATATATTTTTAATACATTTGCAAAGATTTCAAACAAACTTCTTTCTCATTGTCATTATTGGGTATTGTTTGTAGAATTTTGAGGAAAATAATTAATTTAATACATTTTGGAATACGGCTGTAACATAACAAAATGTGGAAAAAGTGAAGCACTGTGAATACTTTCCGGATGCACTGTAGAGTATGGTGGCCCAAAGAATATTGCATTGCCTTTTTTTTTTTTTTTTTTACTTTTGGATTTTTTTTAAATAACTGCAAAAATGCTAAAAAATGTTAATCTCAAAATTATAATTTGCTAAAGTTTTTCTTTTAATATGGAGTGCATTCAGTTGCAGTTCCTCTTTAAAGGAAAGAAAACAAAATTATTTGTAAAAAATAAATAGGTTTCATTGATGTTTTAAGTTGTTCTGTTGCATGTCACATTTTTGTTAGAACCATAAACATTGTGCTTTGTTCACATGTGATATTGCAGTATATTGTTGAGCATCTATAATAATAAAAGTCAGTGAAACTTTATAATAACTTTCATTAATAAATCATTAACTAACATTATTTCTTAACAGATCATTAGTTAATATATATTCAAATAGTTAGAAATATGAGATAATGCACTTATTATTGTTAACTAATTAATTTACCTATCATTACATAATACTTAACAGATCATTAGTTAATGTAAATTAAATATCATTAAGCTTTCATTCCTACACGGCACTTTTTAACATTAATAAACATTTTTTTTTTTAAATGTTACATAATGACAAACCGATAATTTGTTAATATCCATTTGAATGCTTACAAATGTCATTAAACTTTCTCATAAATTATTTATAAATGAGCTCATGCATTTTTTTACTTTCACAAATGATTAGTATTTTTCACTTCAAACACTATTCATGTTTACAAAATATTTATTAATTTCCAGCTTATTAGTAACCAATGTCTGACAAAGCCACATGCATGCACGTATGCTTTCCAAATCATTTATTAATAATTTGTTCATATGTTTGCAGTATCCAATATAAAGTTTAAACTATTCATACATTATACATGTTTATAAAGTGGGCATTGAACTTTGAGCTACTGTAACAAAGTTTGTGTAAGGGGTGGTTTGTTAAATTTAGCTGTACTTGTTACATTAGATCTTGATGCAGATATTAATTCTACAGAAATTAATAACACATAACAACAATAATAACAAGACATGCTTTGGGAGCAAAACTGTGTTTATTGCATCAATAACAATTTTATAGTGCACTGTATCCTTAAACAGAGAATAGTTATTCATAAATCAAGTAGAGAAATCAATAATTTGCAAGAGAGATAAAAAAAATACATAAATGTTACCTTTGTAATCAAATAAAATATATTTGTCCCTACAAATTATCTAAATATATATATAAAAAAAAAAAAAAAAAGTATTTACCTTGTGTAAAAGCAAATAAGAAGCATTTTAAACTTGAAAGAGTAACCAAAATATACATGTCTATTGAACGGCCACCCCCTCTTACCAGTCGATGGGTAAACGTTGACGTCCACTGGTCGGACAGCGAAGGGGACCGCTGTGGATTTTGCAAAGATCACATTAAGCACTTCTCATTGGGCTAGACTCCTCTGAAAGTTTAATCTTTTTCCTTCGCTGTGGCGGCGGATCATGTGACAAGTCGTCAGATCTTATCAAATAATGAGAGCAGTGGCCGAAGTTCGGGGAAGTAGTACACTGCCCACAATCCTCCTAAAGCGATGGACTTCATGGATCCACCAATCAGAGATCACAGAATGACCTGCTCCAAGGCGTGAAATTCAACTACTGTTGAGTCATTTTAACTGACCGTTTCTGTCAATAGGCGTTCATTCATTAACATTTTAGTTTAATACCCATTTATTGCAAGACCTGCTGAACATGCTCGAAAATGGAAGATCCAGAAAAGGTCTTGGTAATGTACATAACCTTGGTTCACTGTGTGGAACAAGACACTGTGTAAGATCACTATGGGACACTGTCCGAGTGTCACGTGGTCTGAAGCCCTTATATAATCACAGCAATTTATTGGCGGTTTATTTGTTGGCTCCCCTAGTGAGCTACGTCACAGGGTCCATAAAGGCACTTGCTTTTGCGCCATCGAGTCAGATTTTCTGCAAAAGGCACAAGCCTATGCAGCTGCTAGAGAGTGTGGCCAACTACACAGCATCTCGTTCTCCTCAGAGAACCAAAGTTATGTACGTAACGAAGACTTATACTTCTGGAGAAATACTTCTGGAGTATGACCGCTATCGGAACAAAATACATTCATGCCATGTGAACAGTAGCTGCCAACTGTCTAAGCCCATGTGGCAAGCATATAGTGGCGCACAAGCGAGCAAAAGCATCTAAATAAATATAATTATTTACACAACCCTTGAACACCATGTCACAAAATCCATACACAAGGGATTGATCGACAGGGCATGAAAATCACTGACTCTTTAACCATGCCAATGCCACTAACAGGGCCTTTTCAAGAGTCAAAAACTTACCAATAACTGTTGTCAAGGGCTTGAACGGGGCACCCGAGGGCAGCTCTAACACAACAGATAAATCCAATAAAGAGACGGGATGAAAAAGCCTAAGCCCGCATACTCTGCACATAAAACAAGAGACGAGAATGTCTTCCAACAGAGACTCCATTGATAAGGGCATGTTCAGACGCTATAACGGCAACATAGATTTTAAACGTTGCCGGGGTTACCCTGAAATGCTCCTGCAAGTTAAGTCAATTTTATTTGTATAGCGCCTTTCACAACACATATTGTTTCAAAGGAGCTTAACAGAAGATCAGGCATTAACAGAAGATAAAACTGTATATAATATAGATGATTCATCATTGTGTAATTAGTTAAAATACAATTGTTAATCGTGTATAAAAACAAGTAATTAAATAATAATTGTATTAATAACACCAGTGAGCAAGCTGAAGGCGACTGTGGCAAGGTACACAAATCTCCATAAGATGTTGGTTAATGGGAGAAAAATTACCTTGGGAGAAACCAGACTCACTCTGGGGGCCAGTTCCCCTCTGGCTAACATCATGAATATAATGTAAATATTACTTGTGTATAGTTAAAGTCATGGTTTAAAATTATTAAACTAAGTAAGTGTTAAGGGACGGTGTTTAAACATAGATTTTGTATGAACTGTAAGATTAGTGACCAATGTCTTTGAAGTCCATCCTGGATTAACTGCAGAAGTTCACATAGTTGCAATTGTCCTAATTGGCTGATGAAGGCTTTTGTTGGCATTTGATAGTCTATGTATTCCATTTCAAGAGCATCCATCAATAGACAGAGGTGATGCAGGCAGATCTCAGTGAGGTGCATCGCAGTTTAACCTGGCTGGTAATTTCGGTGAGGTTCGGTGTGGTCCATCCTAAATCCAAAATTCAGACAATGGCATATGACGTATCCTATGTCTTATGGAACGCTCCTGCAAAAAATCCCAGCACTGTGCCGACAGGGCAGTAAACTGGATTTTAATTTTGCTCTGTACACCAAGAGGCAAAATTACACCACTTAAACATATATATCCTCCTTGTTGATGGAGCTCTAGCATTTAGAATGGTATTAACCACAGTGGTGGGATAAATCATCATTCAAAAGTGCGCCCTGATGTGGGGAAACACCCATGACATCCCTGAATGCGCATCGATGCCCAGCTGTGCCAAGGGCGAGGGAGAAAACAATAGGGGACATTGCAGCGTCTTGCTCTAAACAAACAGGTCCATTTTCGCACTTCCGAACTGCCTCCAGATTTGCTCCACAATCTGAGCATGTGATGTCCATTCTCCGGGTAACAGACCAGTTCAACCGGCCCAGAACATGTACTGCTCGTAGAGACGGTACATCCTTTTGTGCTTACAGAAGGATGTGATGTGGCAGTCTCGGCATGGCACGAGCAGCACTGTGAACATTTACAGAGAGTGTATTTGTCAATCCAGCCACTGGCATATACAGTGTCCCAACCCACGGAGGAGGTGTTACCACTTAGCTGCGATCACAAGTCCTAAAAGCCTGTGAAATGTTCTTGCTGGGGGAACAGATCTGAACATCGCTAGATTCTGCCGTAATTACAGAATGCAAGCTGGAGACAGGTATGCCTGCATTGCCTGTGAGTCTAGCACCATACCTAGATACACAGTCTGTTGCCTTGGCAACAGGATGCTATTGTCTAAGTTCACTCATAGCCTTAGATTTCTCAAATGGCTGAGAAAGCCCTAATTTGCTCAAATGACTGAGAATGCCATCTCTGTGTTAGGCAGCCAGACTGTCTGATTGAGCTAACACCAACCAATCGTCAAATAATAAAAAATGTGGATGCCTTGAATGCTCAAGGGCATCAGAACTGTATCCATGCATTTCATGAAAGTCCAAACAGAAGGGCGCAAAATTGGTTCACTTTGACCCCATAAGCGAGTCCGAGAAAGTGCCTGTGCTTCGGCGCAATCTGAATATGGAAGTAAGCATCCTTCAAAGCTATTGTCACAAACCAGTCTCCTGGCTGTGCTTGTGACATTATTTGTCAAAATTTTGAATTGACATTTCATTAGAGTGAAATTCAAATATCCACAATGGGACATGATATAACCATGCTCTATCATTCAAATTACCCATTTCTAAATGTTTCAA
Organism: Xyrauchen texanus; assembly: GCF_025860055.1. Lineage (NCBI taxonomy): Eukaryota > Metazoa > Chordata > Actinopteri > Cypriniformes > Catostomidae > Xyrauchen > Xyrauchen texanus. The sequence continues at coordinate 22,961,649 of NC_068299.1, read as the reverse complement.
ATCTGGAGGCCATAGAACTGGAACAAGTGGGGATAACTCCTTGTGGTGAGAAATTGCGAGCCTCAATGAAGCGCACTTGTCCTCATCAGTCCCTTGTAATATTTATAAAAATACATATTGACATTGCTTTTAAATTTACGCTGTGTCAACGGCATCTTTATGTGTTTGCCATTCAAAAGGGAGAAAAATAATCCTCGCTTCAACGTGAGTCACTAGAAACAAACACGGGCTTAGACAATTTGTGCACTGAAGATCGACTCGATGGTGTGAAAGTAAGCACCTAGGGGAGTCGCTCAAGTGCCATTAACAAATAAATTGCCGTGACTGTAAAGGGCTTCAGATGTGACACCCAGATGGTATCCCATATCGATCATATGCAGCTCTAGTTCCACGAAAGGGAACATGTTTTTGTTAGTCAGAATCTGTTTTGGTAATTTCCAGGTAAAATACATTTGAAAGATTAAATTTACAAATAGGTGTATGACATTGGATATGTATTATTGTGATATATATATATATATATATATATAGCACATCTGAGTCCTGTTTTTTATGTTTTTTTTTATCAACAATAAAAGTTTTTTTCTTTCAATGTGGGCTGTTCTTGTTATTATGTGTTTTTGATGTCTGTATCAAGTATACAACAACATTTAACAAACCACCCCTTCCACAATCTTTGCTAGAGTAGCTCAAAGTCCAATGCCCATAGAGGTAATAAAAATTAGTAAACATTTATAAATATTAACAATGTATAAAGTTTCAACTTTAGATTGGGTACTGCTAAAATATGAACAACTTATTAATCATTTATTTGTAAAGATATAAAACTATTAAAAGCATGCTTGCATAAATTAGCAAACAAAGAGTAAATGTGTTGCATTCATGAAAACTTTGTAAACATGTATAATGAAAAATACTAATAATTTCTGAAAACACTTGTAAAAGTTTAAAAATATTTGTAAGAATACAAAGGCACGTTAAAAAATTATGTTTATCATTGTGTCCTTTGTTAAAATTATTTCTTGATGTTAAAAATTGCAAAGCCATTTAGCAATGAAAGTTTATAATCAATTGTAAGCATTTGAATTTACATTACATAATGCTTAAAAGATCATTAGAAAATGTTAATTAAATTCATTAGTAATCATTAACAAGCACATCTCATATTTATACTAACTGAATTTACATTAACTAATGATCTATTTTGCATTATATAATGCAAGATATTATAAAGTGTTATTAAAAAATCTAATCCATATTTGATTTATAAATGAATAAACCATTAGGAATGCCATTCTACTGATGCGTTTTATCTGACCAGTCATTAGAAAGAGGATAAAACCAAATTAAATAGATGCAATGTGAACTTGGGTTAACTTTAGAGTCAGACATATAAATATTCTCTAATATAAAATGTTGGCAGCCCAGTTATTTTATTGTAAAAATATTAATAAACAACTATATAAATAGCTTAAAATCATGTTCACATGGCAACATTACTGTAGCAATCCTCAGCAAACATACATTAAAGGGATAGTTCACGCAAAAATGAAAAATCTCATTATTTACACATCCTTGTGATAGGTGTGGGATTGAAAAATATCTAGCTCAGTAGGTCCTTAAAATGCAAGTGAAGAATGCATGTGGATGGATGTCCATATTTGCATGGAATTTTGTTTTGATGTGTGTAAAGGTTGTTTAGAAGGTCTATGTAGTCACCCTTTTTAGAGAATGGCAGAGCACCTGTTTGAAAAGTCACAGATGAATTTCACCTGTAAGTTTAAGTGTGTGTGCTTGCGTGCACATTGCACCATAGGTCATTTATGATGTGTGAATAATCCTCACAAACCATTCCTGTGTCCAAATATGAAACAATATTATAGATAAACATATGTCAGTATGAAATTTTCTCTTAAAGGTGAAGTGTGTTATATTTTTGTAAATTAACAGACTTTCTCTACCCAGCTTCAAGGTATAGTTCACCCAAAAATAAATATTCTCTCATCATTTACCCTTATGCCATCTCAAACTTGTATCGCTTTCTTCCAAAGAACATAAGCGAAGATATTTTGATGAAGATATGATTTGAAATCCCCTACAATGCTCGTCAATGGGGTTGCTTCACGCATCCATAGAACACTGTGCACCCGCTCTATGCATGTAAATGCACTCTGTGTATGTGTCAAGTGCAAGAAAGTGTAATCGAACTTTAAATCATGATGGCACAACTGCAATGTCAAGTTACATTTTGGACTGTTTCTTACCCAAAACCGATTGTATTGCTTCAGAAGACATGGATTAAACCATTTAAATTGAATGGATTAACTTTATGCTGCTCTTGAAAACTTGGACCCCATTAACTTGCGTTGTATGAATATATTCACATTATATTACATTAAATATCTTTGTTTGTGTTACATGGAAGAAAGTAAAGTAATTTGAGTTTGAGATGGCATAAGGGTGAGTAAATTATGATAGAATTATCATGTTGGGGTGAACTATTCCTTTTTACTCAGAGACAACTATAAATAAATCATTTGTATTGTACTGTAGGTTGAAGTATAAACACTTATGCAATGCTGTACATTTGTCTTCCTCAACTGTCTCATTTACTGCACACAGATACAATAGTTGAGATTTATTGCTCATAATGAAAAGGCCTCATATTATTCTAATTGATGTACAAAGTCATACATGTGGGGATAGAGAGAGGGGGGAGAGAGATCAGATCTGCTCAGTGATGCAAGATATAATGGGACTTGGTTTAAACAATGTGTGTGCTTAGATGTACTGTATATGTGCACCTGCCCTACAGGAAATGAGACAGAGTGATTGTGTTGATATGTGTATGCACAGAGAACTCTACATATAGCACTCACATTGCACAAATATCATTCAGAATGCATCAGACCATTCAAATTGATCGATCTCCCTTCTTTCTATTATTTATAAAATGCGATGCAGCAGCTTTGTTTATATTATCACTGATTGTTGTGTGTGTGTGTGAGTGTATATGTATATATGTGTGTATAGGTATGATATTTTAGGATGTTCCCTATCACCTTCCTTTGAGGATGGAGATCCGACAGCCCCATATTGCAAATTAATTATAGCTCTCAGTGTGGGTCACCGAATGTGGCGGCCTCCAATTACGTCACACGTCTGTGTGCATGTTTGTTTGAGCATACGAAAAGACAATAACAGTCCAGACTGTCTTGATTTTATGTGAACATTATTACAGGAGTGATACAAACCCCTCTGAAAGTTGATGCCTGTGTCAAAGCTCCATAAAAGGAAGCAAGTAAAATATATTGTAATACACTAACATTTACCACATTTGGTTCAAAGTAGGAAAACACAGAGCTTTATTTTTTAATTTGTAACTGATTCAGTCACATTATATATTGCAGAGTTTAATGTTACAATAAAATAAATTAAAATGTAAAATAAATATGCAATTATTCTTGGTTTGTAAATTCATTGCCCCACTCAATGCGTGTTAGTTAAATGTATAAATAAATAAAATAATAATGTTACTTTATTTTTTGCAACTCTCTTTCTTTTTAAGAGCTGCTAAAATGTATTTCTGTAGTTTCCCATAGGTTACATTTGCAACCAGTAAAATCTACATTCTCACAATCTCATTTTTTGAACGGGAGGGGATCTGTGCATATTCAGCACAGTGTAACAGTTAAATGGTTTGTATGTAAACTTGTGCTATTGTCAAAACCGTATTGTTATTACATAGTAACATTATATAACATAATATTGAATGAAAACATACAACGAGTGAATCATGCATTCATATATAAGTAGTTTCTCAGATCTCACAGAACTCACTATGCAGCAAACATTCCTTATCCCTACACAGTAGGAAAAATATGTAACACTGGCCTGATATAGAAACAGGAAGTGGAGTCTACTGACTTTTGTTTGATCACTTTTGATTTCTCTTTCCTCTTAATTCACCAAAGACATTTTTAATTGCTTCATTAACCTTTCCTCTGTAAACCACTGGAATTATTTAAAAGTCATTTTTCTGAGGTTTTGCTCACAGAGAGATTAGATAGAAATCGATAGAAGTGCTTGGAAAATAAATAACTTAATTCCACAGGGGAGTCGACAGTTTAAAGGGTATGCTTTGTGCACATTTGAGGCATGTCTCTGTTTCCTTTTTTTGTCTTGTTTTTTTCAGGTCTGGCCATAAATTCCTTTTTTAAGATCTGGCTAAAGAACAAAATTGGCACCCTCAAATAACCAATAGTTTCGATTAATTTTACTACGAAGATAAAAATGGAATAACATTTATATCTGCTTAAGTCTGTATATTTTTTACAATATTCTCCTACACAAGAAAACAATGGCAGTCTTTTTAGATAAAATAATGAAAAAATGCAATGCCTGTTCTTCCTTTTTTTTGGTTTTTATTATCCTCCCATTCAGGAGGGGGAAATGAGCCTGTTCTTGTCCTGCACATATGGTGAGTTTGTGCAGGAGATTTGTGGGGAGAATCATTGGTAAGTGGAAAACAAACTGATTTGTTGATGGTAGGGATTGAGAACTCAGACACACGTCTGATTATAGAACCATGTGTGCTGGTGTAATGATGATTCACTTTATCACTTTTAACAACCATGACTGACCCAGAACAGATGAGACACGCCTGTTTAACACTTGAAAAATGGAGAATAAAAGCAAACGTTTATGTGCACTTTCTTTAAAGGTTCGATTTTCCTCATCAATTTATCTTTTGTTCAAGAACAAATATGAGCTGACATCACTTCTGTCACAGCTGTGAAGTATTGTTTTAAGTCTGTTGTTTTGACTGCACAATTCTAAGCAATTTGTATGAATACATTTTGATTGAATAAGACACGATAAAATGTGCTCCCCTAAAAGTAGCTTGTTCATGTTTTAAAGAGCAGCGTAACTGAACTAAGATCAGACAAGCTTAAACAAGCACGCTGTCTGGAACTGGACCATGGATCATTTCTGATGACCGTCAATATGTTATACTCACCGGTAAGCTTTGCACAGAGAGCTCTCAGATGTTTAAACTGTGATGCAATTTTATCAAAATCCATTGGAGGGTCAGATAAATTGGCGGTCCGCATCAAATCCTCCACTGTATTACATTAAATAAAGAAATTACTTTGAACTGGGATACTCTAAGAAATGGTGGTATGCAAAGAAAAATTGCCTGTACTGCATACCGGTGAGTACCCACCCACTTCAAGCACCGGTGTTAAGAACTGTTCACTTTTGTTTTTGTGTGCATCTGTGCTGTTCTTCAATTAAATTTTTTTTTTTTTTTTTTTTTTTATAATCATAAACTAGGTGGGCGTCTTCAGTTTTTTATCCAGCGAAGTTTTAAGCATTTGATGAATGGTAAGCAAATTGGCAAATACTTTCTTACAATAATTTGACAAGTTAAATGCAAAACCATATAAAGATAAAGACTCCAGAAGTAGTGTATCTCCACACACATGACAATATAGATAGTACTCTGATTATGTCACAACAAGTGCCGTTGGCATAATGTATGAAAACACGGATCAAAACAGTTCATCTGTCGGTACAGTGGGAGAAAGAGTATTACTAAATAATACCATATAAAGTTTAGTGTAGTATTTACAGTGTGGTATAAACAACCAAGTTTATATGATGTATAAACAGGTGATTTTTAAAAGGTAACCAGTTGTGACCAACAGGTGAAGAAACAAAGGAGTGGAAATCAGAGTGCTTACTAAGAAGGGCTACGTAGTTACCCCCCAAAAAATTCAACTGGGTGTATTCTGATCATGTGATCTGAAAGGATATCTCTTGTTGTTACATAAGTGGAGTAATACAGACTGATGGCCAGCTAAAAGCTCCAATATATTCTATAGGCAAGCTCATGTTTACCTGGATGTTTCTCCTGATTGTATCTATTCTTCTGTTGCCATCTTAACTCTTTAGTAAATCTCTTGTACTCCTGTGTAAATGCTGAATGAAAATTAATTTTATATTGAGCTTACAAGATTAGCATTCTGTACTTTGTTTACATAAAGCATTAAGGACTCTGGATAGATAGCATTAGCAAGCTAACTTGCCGGCAGGTTCCAAGCACGTACACAGTTTGCTTATTTTTGCTTACAGTGGCCCGAGCAACTGCCCCTTTGCCCACATGGGCTAAGGTGCCCCTCTCTGTGAAATATACAGGTGAAACTCGAAAAATTTGAATATCGTGCAAAAGTTCATTAATTTCAGTAATTCAACTTAAAAGGTGAAAATAATATATTATATAGACTCATTACAAGCAAAGTAAGATATTTCAAGCCTTTATTTGATATAATTTTGATGATTATGGCTTACAGCTTATGAAAACCCCAAATTCAGAATCTCAGAAAATTAGAATATTGTGAAAAGGTTCAGTATTGTAGGCTCAAAGTGTCACACTCTAATCAGCTAAACACCTGCAAAGGGTTCCTGAGCCTTTAAATGGTCTCTCAGTCTGGTTCAGTTGAATTCACAATCATGGGAAAGACTGCTGACCTGACAGTTGTGCAGAAAACTATCATTGACACCCTCCACAAGGAGGGAAAGCCTCAAAAGGTAATTGCAAAAGAAGTTGGATGTTTTCAAAGTGCTGTATCAAAGCACATTAATAGAAAGTTAAGTGGAAGGGAAAAGTGTGGAAGAAAAAGGTGCACAAGCAGCAGGGATGACCTTAGCCTGGAGAGGATTGTCAGGAAAAGGCCATTCAAATGTGTGGGGGAGCTTCACAAGGAGTGGACTGAGGCTGGAGTTACTGCATCAAGAGCCACCACACACAGACGGGTCCTGGACATGGGCTTCAAATGTCAAACGTCTTACCTGGGCTAAAGAAAAAAAGAACTGGTCTGTTGCTCAGTGGTCCAAAGTCCTCTTTTCTGATGAGAGCAAATTTTGCATCTCATTTGGAAACCAAGGTCCCAGAGTCTGGAGGAAGAATGGAGAGGCACACAATCCAAGATGCTTGAAGTCCAGTGTGAAGTTTCCACAGTCTGTGTTGGTTTGGGGAGCCATGTCATCGGCTGGTGTTGGTCCACTGTGCTTTTTTAATCCAGAGTCAACGCAGCCGTCTACCGGGACATTTTAGAGCACTTCATGCTTCCTTCAGCAGACAAGCTTTATGGAGATGCTGACTTCATTTTCCAGCAGGACTTGGCACCTGACCACACTGCCAAAAGTACCAAAACCTGGTTCAATGACCATGGTATTACTATGCTTGATTGGCCAGCAAACTCGCCTGACCTGAACCCCATAGAGAATCTATGGGGCATTGCCAAGAGAAAGATGAGAGACATGAGACCAAACAATGCAGAAGAGCTGAAGGCCGCTATTGAAGCATCTTGGTCTTCCATAACACCTCAGCAGTGCCACAGGCTGATAGCATCCATGCCACACCGCATAGAGGCAGTAATTAATGCAAAAGGGGCCCAAACCAAGTACTGAGTACATATGCATGATTATACTTTTCAGAGGGCCGACATTTCTGTATTTAAAATCCTTTTTATATTGATTTCATGTAATATTCTAATTTTCTGAGATTCTGAATTTGGGGTTTTCATAAGCTGTAAGCCATAATCATCAAAATGATATCAAATAAAGGCTTGAAATATCTTACTTTGCTTGTAATGAGTCTATATAATATATTAGTTTCAACTTTTAAGTTGAATTACTGAAATTAATGAACTTTTGCACGATATTCTAATTTTTCGAGTTTCACCTGTAGACTTTAGGCCAACATTTATTAAATTATCAAATGCTTTGTATCTTACACATCTGAAATTATGTGATTGTATTGTTGTGTTTTAGTATACATATTCTCACTGTTTATTTTGGACTGGTTTACAATGGCTGTTAGATTTTCGGGGCTACCAGAACTTCCTTATTATTTATAATCAGTCAAATATATCTCTGTTAGCACATACGTATGTCATTGAACATCTTCAAATAATGCCATACCATTTGTTTTCAGTTCTAATTAACTTTATTTACTTTAAACAAGTCATCAAACACGTCATCAAATGTGCAAATTTGTGCTTTTCAGTTTAAACTGGACCCGAGTGATACAACCAACCCAGAAAACCACAATCTTTTCAACTTTAAAGTTTGTTTGAGTCGTTTATGGCAATAATGAAAACATGGACTGGTACTAGGAAAAATATTGCAGGTAAAAGTGAAATTCATAATTGTTTTTCAGTTGTCTTCACCGATCCAATGATTATACTGTAGATTTGATGCATTAATAGGTTACTGATTTAATGCTATCAGACTTTGGGTCTGTAAATTAAAATGAGCAAATTCTCATCCTAATGTTGTGTTCAGTTTTAAAGGGTGTATTAAGTTATCCAGAAAAGAGCAGTGAATGTTTTTGTCTTTTTCAGTGTTGTTGCTTTATTAATCTTCCCTACAATTTTATATGTACAAATCATATGCAGTCTAAAGGACTGTGGATATTTATATAACATTATTATATTAGTAGACACCATGTGCCCCCTTTGTTTTTCTTTGAAATCTGGACTTTATATGTATCAAACGATCATGTGTTGTACATGCGCTCTTTATATGTACAGCAGGGTTTAACCATGGATTTAACAAATAAAAAATATTTGTCCTGCATTAAGTTACATTTTGTGTATGTAAGATTGGTGAGATGTGTGTGTGTGTGTGTGTGTGTGTGTGTGTGTGTGTGTATGTATATATGTAATATATGTAAAAAATAATTCACAAATGACACTGCCTTCGTTTAAGAAAAGTTATTTTTTTCTAATGTACAATAATTTATAGCTTTTTTCTCTGCACATGAATGCATCAAGCGATGTTGAAGATGTTATCTGCAACCATTAATCTACAGTAAATTGTTTACAATTATCGTTAAGGTGCATATTTGGCTTTGGGAAACTGACCAGCAGTTATGTGCCACATTATCCCAAAGCAAAAAAATGAAAGCAACAGGCGGTCAATTAAGTTAAATTTAAATTCCGCTATGAAATTCTTCATGCGAGAGTGGAAATTTTCACTAATCAATGGCTTGATTGTTCAATGGGGCATGAAAGCAGAATGCTGCACCTGCAAATTAGGACACACTGATCTGCAAGATCAAACATGTTTATTGGTTTTGATGTGTGTTCGCTAGGATTCAAGGAAATATACTTTGCCAATATACTTTATTATTAAGCTTACATATTCAGTTGAGGGCGCTCTAATGTTCACTGCCCTGTAGAACTGGGCCTACATCTAGCTGGCAGCTGCACTGACATGCACTAGCTCACCTTTTGCTGCACTGCAATGCTCGCGTAGCACATCCTTGTGCTCTCTGGCAATGTGACGCATACTATTCCAAAAGGAATATTTGCTAATTCTCACGATCTCACCACACTCCCTTTCGATTTCTTTCTTAACTTTAATTTAGGCATTTATTTAGGCTATAAGGATTGCAACTTCACTAAAACAATGTTTGAGCTCTAGACCTCAGGCCTATTGCTTATTTCGCAGATTCCCAAACCAGCATATCATGAAGCGCATTCTGGCTTGAGCGAGCGGCACGGAGCGGCCTGAAAGAGCGGAGTGGAATCTTCAAAAAGGTACTCTCCGCTTAGGTGGAATTATCACCGCTCCACTCAACGCTACGCTCACATGCTCAACTCACATGCTCTGATCAAATATAAGATGTCCGATCACAAATGAATCGCTCATCTCATGAGTCTGTTCTTTAAAATAAATTGGTCACATGTGATTGGAAAGCAGTCTGAATCGGTTCCCGATTCAATCTGAATGACTCAGAAAGCTTGCGCGTGCACTCTGCTGAATCATTTGTGTGCACTTATTAGCAAGTTTGCATAACTTGCCAATAAGCTCACAGAGTATTTTATAACACTAAAGATAACGCTGGTTGGAGTGGATCTACAATCAATGTAAACGAAACCTACAAATGCATTCTATCGTTTGCATTGATGAAAAAGGTCTTTTAAAGTTCAACACATTTGCAGCTTGTAAACGACTTCTGCAGGTAAATACATTTTAAAACCAAAAGAGTATCAAAACACGTAATAGCCTACATGAAAACACATCAAAAATTACCATGGCATTACCATGTTTTTTGGACATTTACCATTACCTGGACACACTATGTTAATACAATTGTAAGTTATATAAATATGGTAATCGTATAGGAAAGTACCATTTTTTTTTTTTAATTACCCTGAAGGAACATGTAACTAAAATAGTATATGAATATGGTAATCATATATCAATCTACCATGGTAGTAACATGGTATTCTTGAAGTACTTTGAAGCACCATGCAATTACAGAATGGTACATACATATGGTAATTGTATATCAAAGTACCATGGTATTACCATCTGATACCATTAGAAATCACATTGTTATTGCCCCGATGTGCTCATAAACGCGCGCACACACACACATACAACATAGAGGTAGTAGTCTAAATCTGAAAAAGAAAATGTAAAAATAGTGACTTTAAATGTTGAACACATGGGTTTGTATAAGAAGCATGTCTAAATATTAATTTACATGTTTGTTGTTTTTTTTTTTTTTTTTTTACATGCACATACGTATTGCACCTACTTTATACTTGCATACTGTATTGCATTAAACTGTAATATACTGTACCATGGCTTTGATAAACATGTGAATACGTCTTTTAGGTGCTTTGTCTATGACAGTATGCTCTTGCTACTTTCTCTGAAGTGTAGCTTTTAGCTTAGTTTAACACATTTTTCTGTTGAGTAGTTTGTAGTTGCTAAATTTTTTGAGTAGCTTGCCCAACACTGTAAATATGATATGTAAATATCTCCACGTTCAAAGTCCAACACCCTAGCATGTGAGCTACCACACAAGCTAATATTGGAGTAAGTGTGTAAATGAGAATGAGCCTGTAATGGAATCATTAAATTGTATAATTTTTCAAATGATGCATTGTAGCGGGATTATTTTGAAACCATAACATAGCAGTATGTGAATGAAAGAGCCAAAAATAAGTGTTAATAAAGTCATACTCCAACATTGTACTCGTTATCTGTGTTAAAGTGAATATAATTCAGTTGTTGTAGCGCCTCTAGTGTTAAAGGGTAACTAAACCCTAAACCAACTTTTTTTAGTTAATGATCTGTAAGAATGGGGCTTTATTAGTACTGGTCATTGATTCAAGTAATTTTTTTGACATTTGTTTATAAAGTGTTTTAATTATACAATATATGGTGTAAAAACGTCTGAGTGCTGCCCTCTTTAGGTTGAACGGTGGCTACTGCAGTTGAATTTTCCTATTGGCTGTTTGCGGTAGTTCATGACGTAAGCGGTGAGAGCTGACGTAAGCAGGTTCCAGCTCACCATGCCCTTGGTACGAGCTAGACACTGGCCCCATTCTCCTTTGTGCGGCTGCTTCGCTAGCATCGTCGGATGCCGATCGCGATGCGGGAGTTAAAACCGCAGTTTGAGCCAGCGGCTCGAATTGATATGGCTCCGGCCCTGTGTCCACAGACAATTCACCCTCCTCCACTTCAGGTGAAGGTGGGGAAGAAAAGTCCTCGACTTCAAAAGACCGCTCCATGGCAAAGCTACTTGCGTCACTCCAGTCACTCTCCATTTTAGAGTCTGACAGCAGCTGTCAATTAATCCGTCACTACGGGTCTCAGGTGCACACCCCCCCCGCTCAGCCCCTCCCTCGGTTAGTCCCCTCTATCCCCGCTGGGGTCTGCCCACTTTTCCAGCATTTTTCAAATATTGCTAGTGGGTGGAGTCAGACTCTGAGCAGGGGTTTAGTTACCCTTTAAGTTCACCAGAAAAATGCAACGAAGTGTTGAACGAGGCATGCAAAACTCAGTGCGCAAAAAGTGAGTTAATGCTCATTTTATGAGTCCAGGTTGCATTAATATGATATTGTATCATTTGAAGATCCATGTATTGCTCTATTTAGGCTATTTAGACAACTGTGCACTTTATTCCCTGCTATTTGGAGTCGTAATGCATATTTATTTCAATGAACCAGGGGTTTTCATAGTCTTAAACCGTAATCCCTCCTCTGACCAAATCTGACCCTCTGAGTAAAAGTGTGTCTCTCTGTTTGACCCATAGTCAGCAAAGTCATACCATAATACTGTGGTCCATTTGGAGCTGCTCTTCTCTGACCTGCTATTTTGGTTGCAGCACTCTTTGCTCCTGCTGTGTTTCCTTATTGCTCTCTGTTCGAAAAAGACATCTGTCACAGAGGACATGGGAACTGTTATCAGCTTCTAATTGTTATTGACTGCTTGTTATGATTCTAAACGCAGCTTGGCTCTCTTTAGCCCTGTTTTGTTCTCTGAGCCCTGAACTGCCAGCTGGTACAAAGACAGTCAGGCGCACTGAATTTCCCCTTGGGTTTCCTTTAGAAATACAGCTCTCTGCATCTTCTGAACTTAAATCAGCCCAGCACCACAATAAAGAAAAAAACACAGAAGAGCTGACGCAACCTCTCCATCACTCCCAACCACAAATTGGAGGGGGGAAAAGGGGACGAGAGAGATAGGGAAAGAAATAAACAGAGAATAAAGAGAGAAATACATTCACAATGATGCGTGTAATTTTGTTCTATGTTAAAATACTTCCTTAATGTATATGCATAGACCACTACACTCACCTAAAGGATTATTAGGAACACCATACTAATACTGTGTTTGACCCCCTTTCGCCTTCAGAACTGCCTTAATTCTACGTGGCATTGATTCAACAAGGTGCTGAAAGCATTCTTTAGAAATGTTGGCCCATATCGATAGGATAGCATCTTGCAGTTGATGGAGATTTGTGGGATGCACATCCAGGGCACAAAGCTCCCGTTCCACCACATCCCAAAGATGCTCTATTGGGTTGAGATCTGGTGACTGTGGGGGCCATTTTAGTACAGTGAACTCATTGTAATGTTCAAGAAACCAATTTGAAATGATTCGAGCTTTGTGAAATGGTGCATTATCCTGCTGGAAGTAGCCATCAGAGGATGGGTACATGGTGGCCATAAAGGGATGGACATGGTCAGAAACAATCAGGTAGGCCGTGGCATTTAAACGATGCCCAATTGGCACTAAGGGGCCTAAAGTGTGCCAAGAAAACATCCCCCACACCATTACACCACCACCACCAGCCTGCACAGTGGTAACAAGGCATGATGGATCCATGTTCTCATTATGTTTACGCCAAATTCTGACTCTACCATCTGAATGTCTCAACAGAAATCGAGACTCATCAGACCAGGAAACATTTTTCCAGTCTTCAACTGTCCAATTTTGGTGAGCTCTTGCAAATTGTAGCCTCTTTTTCCTATTTGTAGTGGAGATGAGTGGTACCCGGTGGGTTCTTCTGCTGTTGTAGCCCATCCGCCTCAAGGTTGTGCGTGTTGTGGCTTCACAAATGCTTTGCTGCATACCTCGGTTGTAAAGAGTGGTTATTTCAGGCAAAGTTGCTCTTCTATCAGCTTGAATCAGTCGGCCCATTCTCCTCTGACCTCTAGCATCAACAAGGCATTTTCGCCCACAGGACTGCCGCATACTGGATATTTTTCCCTTTTCACACCATTCTTTGTAAACCCTAGAAATGGTTGTGCGTGAAAATCCCAGTAACTGAGCAGATAGTGAAATACTCAGACCGGCCCGTCTAGCACCAACAACCATGCCACGCTCAAAATTACTTAAATCACCTTTCTTTCCCATTCTGACATTCAGTTTGGAGTTCAGGAGATTGTCTTGACCAGGACCACACCCCTAAATACATTGAAGCAACTGCCATGTGATTGGTTGATTAGATAATTGCATTAATGAGAAATTGAACAGGTGGTCCTAATAATCCTTTAGGTGAGTGTATAAGCGTTTACATACGCGCCCTCTTGAGAATGTCAATAGGAAAATACTGTGCTACCCCCCTGCTGCCATGGGTCCCGGGGCTTAAGCCCAGGTAAGCCTGTGCATTAATGTGGCCCTGGGCGGGTCTATGTGTATGGTCGACCAATGAGATGAGAGTAGTGTTCGGGAAACCTGTATGAACACTTAATATTTTTTGTAATTATATTGTTTTGTAGTTATTTGCAAATTATACACTTCTCCCATAAAAGTGCCTATAGAGTAATTTTGACTGAAATGGAATTTGTTTTGAATTTATACTGACACTTTGCGGCATGTATGTAGCTTTACACATATTTTATTTGGTTACAATGCCATTGTAGAAATGTGCTATTCACAGTCAACCATTTTCTTTTTTCCTTGAGCAAAAGTGTCTGATCACAAGGGGGTTACCGAGATACAATGAAAAATATTCAGCTGGCCATGTGGCTCCCATGAGCAGGGTTGGGAGGATTACTTTTTAAATGTTATCCATTACAGTTTACTGATTACACTATTCATACTTAACAATAAATGTAATCAGTAAAATAATCCAATTACAGCAATATGAAATTCCTTTTGGATTACCACAAGGCACATAAAGTCAAGATCAAATCAATATGATCTCTAAAACTTTAAATTATGCCTTGAATGCATGAGGAATATTATGAGTACTGTTGTAGCTGGTATTATATCTAAGGAAAAGAAACGTGCACTGCACCTTACCAAAAATCAACAACTGAATATTAGCTGTTTATTTTGAACAACTCGGTATTCTCAAAGAAATCAGGTGATTTTCACTCTTCATTAAATTTAGACTGTATTCAATATGTAGATCACACTTTATCATCATTATTATTGTCATAATTAAATGCTGGAGAGTGTTTTTCCTCTGCTTGCTCATGATCCAAAGTCAAACATCACCAGTTTATGAGTTTACAGTCTATGACTATGAATATGTTAATATTTCTGTTTAAGGAGGATTTTAAAGGGGAAAAATTTTTGATTCCAAAAGAAAACAAAATCTAGTTTTAAAGAATAGATCAAAATAGATATAACATTTTAGTGTGTCTTTTCAATTACGTATTCCTAATTACTATAAGTGTTGAACATGTTAAATTTGCCAGAATGACTCCCTCACCCAGACATTTGAACTGTTCTCAACAATAATTTATCAAAATCAGATAAATTCTTCATTGAACTTTCTTTCCTAAGAACTTAAAAAAACATTTTCAATTAATTTGGTATTATGAGTACAATTTGTTGTTGTTAATAATGATCAGGAATGCAAAATCATGAGGTGAAAAATGAGAGCAAGTCATAGCAGGTTTTCCAGGAGTATTTTTTCATTTGATTTTTGTATTGTTGTATTCAAATCTTTTTTTCTTAAAGGATTAAGGTTGAAGTATCATTCACTTGGGAGATTTCTATGCTGTACCAGCAATGATGTGCAAATTGTGTCAGTATTGGCAGCCATTCCTGCTCCCGCCAAATGATGAGGGCCACGGATTTCTTTGAGCACTAAGGCTAACTCATTTTAACACATTTTAATATTAACTAATTTTAGCTAACCTAGCTAATGTGATTTCTGTGTGGCTATTATTACATTCAAATTCCCAGGTCCTTGGATAATGAGAGCTTCTACACAGCTGGAAGGCATAAATTCCACTTAACTTTAATGTTGTTTCTCCTTTCTCTTTTAAAGAGCGAATAATGTAAAACATAATGCATGTTCTTCCGTGGCCTGTGAAAATGTTTGCCATGAGAGCAGAGTGCTGATACAGGTGTTGAGATATGTATTATTTGCACATGCAAAAGTAAGAGGTGCTCTGTCATGTGCTTTAGTGCAATGTATGCTTATACACACACACACAAGGAATTTGTCACGGTGATAGAAGCGTCCAGTGAAAATGCAACCTTATATACATACATAAAAACATATACTTTTTAACATAAATACTAGGGATGCACTGAAATTTTTCTGCCGAAAATGGCACTTTCGGTTTTTGGCCGAAAGAGGAAAAAAGGCCGAAAATATGAGCCGAAAATACCTCCTCGCCCCGCCCCTCAGTGCTCAGATTTCACTCTGGATCGATCTAGCCCTTATCACAGCGCTACCAAACAAAGGCCGATCATGTCAGCGGTGTGGAAATTCTTCAAAGTTTCTGATAAGGACATCAAATTTGCAATCTGCAGTGTTTATTCAGCAGAAATGTCAAGATATATATATATATATATATATATATATATATATATATATATATATATATATATATACACACACACAGAGTACAGCAAGAGATTCTACAGGAAAGTGTCACAACTAGCGCAGCTACAACACAACTTGAGGCATAACTACGGCAGAAGCGACAATCCCCTTGACTATGGTCGCATAAACAAAGACTGCTTTCATTTGCTTGCGCGGATTGCACACAGGTATTTATCTGCCCAAGCACCATCACAGAGAGTGAGAGAATGTTCAGTGCAGCATCTCATGTTCTTGATGAGCTTTCTGACAGGAGAGACTGTCAGAAAGTTTAGCAAATTTTGTTCTTGAAGAGAAACCTGTCACTTGTACTTAAATAGAAAGCGGTCCAATTTGATGTGTATAGCAATTACACTACACTTGTTCTTCACTCGAGGATACATCTGCCGTTTACAGTAGAGGTTGAGTTCAATTACTGCTGTTTTGCACTGTTGTTTGGCACAATAATTTTCACTTAAAGTGTACATACGTTTACGTAAACAGAATAGAGCACCGATCTATATATATATAATTATAGTTATATATAGATTAGTGGAATAGAGGCACTCTACCATTCTGTGTTCTGCCTTTTGTTTTAATTAAAATTACTGTTGCATATTTAAACTTTTTGAAACAATTGGATAATTGTTAATAAAATCTGTAAAATTAGATTTTTACAGAACTGAAAGAAGAAGAATATTTATAGTTTTAATATATTTTTTATAGTGTGATTTATTTTATTGGTTTGTAGTTTTTCAATTCAGATTCATTAAATTCATGAAATTAATGAAAAAGTATAAAATTAATACAATTATACACACCATTTCTTTTTTTTTCTTTTTTTTTTTTTTTTTTAAGTAGGTACACATTTCGGTATCAGTTTCGGTTTTCGGCCAAGTGCATCCTGGATTTTCGGTTTCGGCCCAGAATTTTCATTTCGGTGCATCCCTAATAAATGCATATAGTGACATACACTCACCTAAAGGATTATTAGGAACACCTGTTCAATTTCTCATTAATGCAATTATCTAATCAACCAATCACATGGCAGTTGCTTCAATGCATTTAGGGGTGTGGTCCTGGTCAAGACAATCTCCTGAACTCCAAACTGAATGTCAGAATGGGAAAGAAAGGTGATTTAAGCAATTTTGAGCGTGGCATGGTTGTTGGTGCCAGACGGGCCGGTCTGAGTATTTCACAATCTGCTCAGTTACTGAGATTTTCACGCACAACCATTTCTAGGGTTTACAAAGAATGGTGTGAAAAGGAAAAACATCCAGTATGCGGCAGTCCTGTGGGCAAAAATGCCTTGTTGATGCTAGAGGTCAGAGGAGAATGGGCCGACTGATTCAAGCTGATAGAAGAGCAACTTTGCCTGAAATAACCACTCTTTACAACCGAGGTATGCAGCAAAGCATTTGTGAAGCCACAACACGCACAACCTTGAGGCGGATGGGCTACAACAGCAGAAGACCCCACCGGGTACCACTCATCTCCACTACAAATAGGAAAAAGAGGCTACAATTTGCAAGAGCTCACCAAAATTGGACAGTTGAAGACTGGAAAAATGTTGCCTAGTCTGATGAGTCTCGATTTCTGTTGAGACATTCAGATGGTAGAGTCAGAATTTGGCGTAAACATAATGAGAACATGGATCCATCATGCCTTGTTACCACTGTGCAGGCTGGTGGTGATGGTGTAATGGTGTGGGGGATGTTTTCTTGGCACCCTTTAGGCCCCTTAGTGCCAATTGGGCATCGTTTAAATGCCATGGCCTACCTGAGCATTGTTTCTGACCATGTCCATCCCTTTATGGCCACCATGTACCCATCCTCTGATGGCTACTTCCAGCAGGATTAATGCACCATGTCACAAAGCTCAAATCATTTCAAATTGGTTTCTTGAACATGACAATGAGTTCACTGTACTAAAATGGCCCCCACAGTCACCAGATCTCAACCCAATAGAGCATCTTTGGGATGTGGTGGAACGGGAGCTTCGTGCCCTGGATGTGCATCCCACAAATCTCCATCAACTGCAAGATGCTATCCTATCAATATGGGCCAACATTTCTAAAGAATGCTTTCAGCACCTTGTTGAATCAATGCCACGTAGAATTAAGGCAGTTCTGAAGGCGAAAGGGGGTCAAACACAGTATTAGTATGGTGTTCCTAATAATCCTTTAGGTGAGTGTACAAAAACAACATATAACAGATGAAAAAAGAGACATATACAATAGAGCAGTAATGTACAGTTATGTGCAGGTGATGTAATGTATTGACATTGACAATTTAGAGTTATTTACTGACAATATGCGGGTTTGCTGTCCATTTTTTTTTATCTGTTTAGTGATTTTATGTGGAGTGTACGGCAAAAAAGTTTGCACGAAATTCGTAATGTTGGAATACTTCAAGGGTGAACTTATTTACATTGAACACCATTTGCCTCCTGATACCTCTGTGTCGGATATGGTGAAATCATTACATCATCTACGCCGGCCAAAATATGTTCAATGTGGTTCTTATTGGAATCTCGATTTGGTCTCGCCAATACACAGATCACCTTTATCCAGCCCGCTGCACTTCAGATGTCTGTTAGAGGGGCACCGTTTGCCAGAGCCTAGGAGGATGCCACACTCCTAGTGGAGTGTGCTCGTACTCCCAGGGGGCACAGTGCGCCCTGGGCCTGGTATGCCAAAGCGATCGCATCCAGAATCCAGTGGGCAATCCTCTGTTTGGAGACAGCCTTCCCCTTCTGCTCTTCCCCAAAACAGACAAAGAGCTGCTCAGAGCATCTGAAGCTCTCTGTACGGTCCAAATAAACATGCAAGGCGCTAACTGGACACAACAACGACAAGGCTGGGTCTGCCTCCTCCCAGGGCGGTGCTTGCAAGTTCAAAATTTTATCTCTAAAAGGAGTAGTGGGAACTTTGGGCATCTAGCCTGGCCTGGTCTCAGGATCACGTGAGAGTATGCCGGGTGGAACTCTAGGCATATATCACCGACAGAGAACGCCTGCAGGTCCCAAACCCTCTTGATAGAAGTGAGTGTAGTCAGGAGGGCCGTCTTCAATGAGAAGGCTTTTAGCTCGACTGACTCCAGGGACTCAAACGGGGCTCTCTGTAAGCCAGCAAGACTACAGAGAGGTCTTACGAGGGAATGAGGCATGGCCTAGGAGGATTCAACCTCCTGACACCTTTAAGGAACCTGATGATCAGGTCATGCTTTCCCCGAGGACTTTCTCTCTACCGCATCATGGTGTGCCACTATGGCGGCCACACTTTTTAGGTGGAGGGGGACAGCCACCCCTCCAAACTCTCCTGCAAGAAGGAAAGCAACGGGAGAGTAGGCTGAACATCCTCATAGTGCGTCACATACGCCTGATTGTGGGTATGTGTGTGTCACAGCTGGGTGTACGATGGAAGCTCCTCTGCTGCAAGTGTTCAATGTAGTGACCCAGTCACTAGAGTGTGTGACCCAGAGAATGAGGAAACCACTCTTTTTTTTTTTAAATGAAATTGCAGGTGCTCCCTAGGCATGCCGCACAATCATAAAAATGGAACAAAAGATTTTCCTCCCGGTCCTCCACCGGGGGATGGAGTGGTCTGTGTACAACCTCCTGGTTGACAGCGGGTCTCCTCATCCCTTGTTCGCCAGTCTCAGATATGCTTCGAAGCCCCTCCTGGGGTTCTTGCGCCGGGCCAAAGGACAGGGGCATCAACTTCCTGTGGTAGGCTCTACACTGAGGCCGAGCCATTGGCCATGGCATATGAGGCGGAGGTGGCCTGTCCAGCAGCACTTTAAGCCTTGGCTGTCAAGGATGACGTGAACTTACAGGCCCTGGACTGGAGCCTAGGACGATTCCGCAGGGTGGCGGCATTTTGCGGGCACAGGTGCACCGCAATCGCCTGCTCCACCCGAGCAACCTCCGTGTACCTTCCGGCCGCCCCATCATTGAGGGTTGTAAGAGCGGAAGAACTTGTAAAATGTGCCCTCCCCGGTATTGTGAGCTCTCGTTCACCTCCGGGAAGAAAGGAACTGGGTCAGAGCGTGGCTGAGTGCGGCGCTCTGAGCCCAAGAACCAATCTTCCAGCCACAAACACTCAGGATAGGGTGGAGGGTTCCACTCCAGTCCGATGCTCGCAGCAGTCTGGGCAAGCATGGACATCAGTTCTGCGTCGGCCTCTGACTGGGTGACCGCACCAGATGGTGGGAGCTCATTTGAGCCCTCAGCATCAGACTGCAAAAGCCCACTCTCCAATGCTGTGATCGATACCTCAACCTCATCTCAAGCCCCAAATGAGACATTAAGCCCGCCCTGGGGTGGGCCGCCTGACTCATCCACGTACTTGACCAGTGGAAACAAGCATGCTGGGGAATGGGAGGTCCTTTGGGAGGTCCTTTGTGCTAGCCGGCGTGGCCTTGAACATTCAAGCAGAAGGATCAGGACATGGAGTGGCTGTAGTGTCTTTAACTCTATGAAAACAAACTGCGATCGCAATGTTGCTATGGTTATGTTCTCATAGTGAGAACATAAGCCATCCACGATCGTGGCCGTCAGAGGAAGAGAGATAACGACCGCAAACAGGAACTGCACATAGACTGAAAGGCATCTTTAAAAAAGACACTCTCCATCAGTGCTTCACTTTTTTAGAGAAATTTACATGTGAAGCGCCCAGAGGCATTCTTTGCACTTTTCTGTGTGAGGAGAGAGAACCCGCTGTAAATGCCCCATATATACAATACATTATATATTTTACACTCTTTGAGGTGAATAGAATGCCAGTGGAAGCTCTATACTGATTGGCTCCGAAGAAAAAAACTGAATGAGTTGATGCAAGCCATCTCCTTTTATACCTGTATGTCTGGGGGAGTGGCATGCAAAAACTGTGGTTCCAAAGTTTGACCCCTAGTGTCACTACATCGACACAATTTCGAGTGAGTGACATATAGGGAACTGGGGTTGTCCCTTCTGCTATTAAAATGGCAGCAGTTATGCCAGTCCTTAAAAAACCTGGAAGTGACACTGCTGACATGTTCAATTACAGGCTTTTTTCAAATTTACCATTTCTGGCAAATATTCTAGAATGTGTGGTTATTGGTCAACTGCAAAGTCATTTCTATTAACTGTGTTAGGGATATAACAGTTGTGACCCGGACCAGATATGGATAAAGAAAACCAGGAGTCGAGGAGTTCAATTAAAAGAGTCAAAAATTTACTGAAGTATAGTCTGCAGTGAAATTGGTAGAGCCAGTGGCAAAGTCTCAGGAGGAGATCGAAAGCCAACTCGTACCTTACACAAAATCTTACATCAATTATACCATTTGCAAGGACGTACATTCCATTATTTTACTCCTGATTGGCTAAAAGAACATACAGTCACAACATATAGACAGCTATGCGGCCTATCAACATTAATCAGCGCACTTGTCATCCGAGCCCGAGATTTACATCTGAAGTGACCTCGCAGATGGTCGCGGGGCATCTTCGAGTCGGCCTGGTGTGCATCCCTGGGTTCAAAAACTGGGTAGAAGGTCAAACGCACACACAAAACACTGACGAACGACAGTTCTTCTCTGGGCACAAGAGAGCCAGAGCACACATTATCAGGCCATTTGAACCAAAACAGAGAGATAAAATATTCACTCCTCGGGCAGAGGAGAGGGTTGAAATAACATACATTTCTTCCCTAAAGAAATAATAAGAGAAAATCACACTTCTACTATTCAGGTGTTATTACATAGGACTTTAAACCATATAATTAGTCATGGAAAGGTAACAATCAAACACAGAATACATCTGGAACACATGTTTAATGGATTCCCCCTGACCCCCTCCCCTGAGAGGCTGGAGAGCGTCACAAATAAGCTTATCCCCCAAAAGACCTTCAGCCGACGTGCAGGACAGAGAGACTCTGGAATGTTCCTAAAAGAGACTAATTAACATTCAACACACATATGATTCAAAGTATATTTCAATTATGCATAAGAAAATAGAATTGATTATGTGATCATGCATATAGTTAATTCATCACTTTATTAAAGAAGTTAAGCAACAGAATACAGATAGATATTGATATAAAAGGATATATATATATATATATATATATATATATATATATATATATATATATATATATATGTGTATTGATATATCTGAAGAGCCAAGGGATTTTGACCCTCACCCTTCAACTGTTTATTAGAAGATTTTCAATCAGGGTTTTGGTCTGGACATAGTACGAAGACAGCACTTGTGAGGGTTATGAATGACTTATTTATTACAACAGATTCAGGGGCTTGTGGTATTTTGGTCTTGTTAGACCTCAGTGCCACATTTGATGCTATCTGTCACACAATTTTGTCTGCCTCTCTGGCATTGTTCTCAATTGGTTTAAATCTTACCTATATGAGCATTCACAGTTTATCTATATTGGCATTAATAGATCCCAGATTGCTGCAATGAGACAGGGGGTTCTGCAGGGGTCAGTTCTGGGTCCTATTTTGTTCAGTACCTCTTGGACAGATTATCCAGAAGTTTGGGCTGGGTTGCCATTGATATGCTAATGTTACCCAGATTTACATCAGCACTCAGCCAGATTGCTCATTAGCAGCTTCAACACTCTCTGCTTGTTTGTCAGAAATCAAGACCTGGATGAAACATAATTTTTTTTAAACTGAAATTATTTTAATTGGTACCCTGAGTTCATGTAATAGTTTGAAATTTTATGTGGATGACAGTTCAATTATTCCTGCAAACCAGTTGCGGGAACTGGGTGTAATTTCTTATGCACAGATTTCTTTTTCACACATTTTAAAAACATTCAAAAAGTGGCCTTTTTCCATCTCTGAAATATTGCCCGTATTAGGCCTTTTCTTTCTCTGCCTGTTGCAGAAAGGCTTAGTCATGCCTTTATTACATACAGGCTTGATTATTGTAACACACTTTTTGTAGGTCTACCGACAAACTCAATTAACACAATATATACAGAATTCAGCTGCTCATGTTCTGACTCACATCTTAACGTCAGCACATTACCCATGTGCAGTAACTTGCCCCGGAATAATCTCTTTAGGACTTCCCGTGAACTTTCGTCATCATAGCAACCAATACCAGTGATTTATGATCTTGGTCAACACTAATGAAAGCACAGTTTCATTGATGCATATGAACATTTGTGTGCTCCACAATGCACAAATAAACAATAATCATTTAAAGTGCCCAGATTCTCACACCAATATATTTAGCGAATTTGGTATGATAAATGTACACTGCACAGGTTAAAGTGTCATGTACCTTACCATTACCAAGGAAAGCAGAATGTGTGAGCTAGGAATCCAATTAATTGGTCCTTATTCTACATGTAAGGACATTTATAATGGAATCAGTCGTGTTTGACAACCGTTACAATTTAGATAAATGACAAATCTAAACTAGATTATTTGTCTGAATAAAATTCTCCAACATTAAAATTGAAATACAATTTCAAGTCTCATTGTATCAGCTTACAATTTCTAATATAAGGAATTAGCTTTAATAAGAGAATTATGATGAATTATCTTATTGGAGTAATATTATTCTCATGGCCTATTGACAATAATATTACATATATAGGTATAGCTTTGAAGCTAAATCTTTTAGAAACAGGGATGAGATTATTTATCAAAATATACCACAGTCAAATGTCTTTAAAAGAGAAATATGAATAATTAATCTTAAATCATTATAATTAATTATGAACATTTGGATCGGTTAATAGAATTAACTTGATGTAGCTGAATTACTATTACAGTCAATTTATCTGTTTGTCCAGCGAACACTCAGTATTGATCGTCTATCAATTCTCAGAAAGAATATTTTTCGTGTCCACACAAGAATAACTTTTTTCATGGAGAGGAGATCACATCATTACCATGACATTGATTTTCAAGCAGACCAGAATCAACTCATGAATGTACACAACTCAAGAATGTACACAAAAGCTTTATTTACTAAAATACAAACACATAACTAATTTAAGCAAAATTAAAAGCAGAGTGAGTAAGAGGCGGAACGTGTCTTTTACCTTCTGATGGAGGTCCCTCCTCTCGAGTCTGGCTTGACCAATATGAGAGGTGCAATTTCCAAGCGGAAATGTTACTTTGTTTGGAAGCTGAGTCATTTGTATGATTGGGGTTAGTTTAAACCCCTTTATGCCTGATTTAATATAGCAAGCATACAATGCATGCTGTCAGAATTATATATGTAATATACCATTGTGCAGGATGTCACACAAGGATTCATTTGTTAGGAAACATGATACTAAATAATTTTACATGAGCTGGTATTCCTGTCATAAGTCATGCATAAAACAGTTGTTCTGGGCTTTGAGTCTTTGATTTCTTATGGAGGTATGATTGCTCTGGCATGCAGCTAACCTCTCCCACTTGGAATGTCACTGATGTCCACTAGTTGCTGGACCAGTGTCAGCAAAGACAGTGTAAAGGCTTGATAATGATCAGTGGGGGAGCAGACATAATGGAGTCTGCTTGGGACTACTTGAACCTTTGCTTATTACAGTCTTAAGACATCTGTTGGCTTATTCATTAAATAATGAATATTTGTGTCTGATTGGTCCAGATGCTACAGAGATGATAGTGCCCAGGAACCTGAATGACTCCACTGCTGCCACAGTGCTTTTCAGAATAGTGAGCAAGGGTAACATTGGGGTGTTTCTCCTAAAGTTCACTGTCATCTCCACCGTTTTAAGAGTATTCAGCTCTAGGTTGTTTTGACTGCACTAGATGGCCAGCTGTTCAACTGCCCTTCTTTATGCAGACTCATCTGCATCTTGGATGAGGCTTTATGACTGTAGTGTTGTCTGCAAACTTCAGGAGCTTAACAGAGGGTCCTTGGTTGTGCAGTCATTTGTGTACTAGGAGAAGAGTAGTGGGAAGAGTACACATTCCTGGGAGGCACCAGTGCTGATTGTACATGTGCTGGAGGAGAATTTCCCCATTCTTACTAGATGCTGCCTGTCTGTCAAAAAGATTGTGATTCACTGACAGATAGAGACAGAAAAAGAGAGCTGGGTTAATTTAGTCCGCAGGAGAGCAGGGTTGATGAAGTAAAAAGCCGAACTTAAGTCAACAAATAGTATCCTTTGCATATGTCTCTGGTCTGTCTAGATGTTGAAGTATGTAATGCAGTCCCATATTGAATGCATCATCCACAGATCTGTTTGCTAGATAGGCAAACTGCGTGTGATCCAGAAATGGTGAAGTGGTGTCCTTTTGGAGGGCCAACACCAGCCTCACAAATAACTTCATGACCACAGACGTTAGAACGAAGGGTCTATTGTCATTAAGTTCTTCAATCTTGGTTTCAGGAGGTCAAAAGGTGCTTTGAAACAAAATCGTCAAGTAGCCCCTTAAGGGAGACAAGTAAATATGATTTAACATAGTTGTAGGAAATTAGTGACTTTAGAGTTTATATGACACATCTGTTAACTCTTTAGAGTAATACTATTCTCATGGCCAATGAAAATAATATCACAAATATGTTTAAATATTTTTTAAGCACAGAGCGCAGATCTTTTAAGAATCAGTTAACAAGATTATTTATCAAATATACCACAGTCAAGTTATCTTTGAATACAAAGTAGTCACTGTAGTCACTTTTGGTAAGTCCAGTGGTAGTCGTGTGTGGTCAACAGCTGAGATAATTCCTGAAAGACTTTTTCATTTTGGATCGCCCCCATCCAGCTCTTGTTGGATCCTCTTCTCGGCTACTAATGAGAGGAATGTCTGCATCTCATTCGTTGACCACGGAGTGGTTTTGCGCACAGCCATTTCTTTTCAAAATTATAAATTTGAGTGAACCAATGATACTGCTATCGCTGTTGCTAATTTTAAAACTAGCTGGTTGATGTCCCGTGTCGCAAATCCAATGATGCTGGTAGTGCCTATTCTCTCTGGCCAGTCGGTGATCTGCAAGGTTTTGACGGCACATTTAGTATCGCTCGGCTTGCTTGGAACCTCGACCGAGGTGTTACTAAAAAAAGTACCAGGTACAAGGTACTATCCACAGTTGAAAACCCCAAAAAAGTGAGCAGAGTCGAGCTGAGCTGTACCGTGTAGTGAAAAAGCCCCAATAGACAAATATAAAACAGGTTGGTAGTGGGCTGTAACAGAAGGTGAATGAAAATTATCTGTACCTAGAAAATTTAACTTTAAATGTGATCATCTCTCTATCCCTCTTTCTGAAGGTGATTAATGGGTCTTTGTTCTTTCTGTTTCTCACTCAAAATTCGTCAATGTTTAATCATTAACTTTTATATAATACAATTGTTAAAAATACATAACATTTTAGCATATGACGGTCAGGCATTCCACAGGAAATGTCTCATGCTCCCTTATTAGTCTAATTTAAGTTTAGCAAATTGTTTATATTGAAGGACAAAGGAGTGTTTTAGATTTCCATGGCAACCATGGGGTTTCTTCAGAAGAGTCTCTTGCAGATGGCCAAGATGGCTATGCCATGTGATGACCATTTAGTGTGGGGGGTATTTCCTGATTTATAACATGAGTGAGGAGTGGTCTGAAGGAAGGTTATGTGCTACCCTGAAAAGTTTCCTTTGTGCATTCTTACACATGGTTAATTCAGACTTTAATGGCACCATTTTGGCAGATTCTTTCATTTATGACATTAAGGAATTTCAGGATAGACTCTATATAATTTATCTTACTCTTCATCTGTTTGCAAGCTTCTCAGATCTAACATAGTCATAGGAGACCTTGTCAAATAATCTTCCAAATAAACTGGAATACTGCAAAAACAGAACACAAAGAATGAGTTGTATCCTGAAGAATTTCAGGCTCACTGAGCATCCTTTTGAAGGAATGTTGGCAGGAAGAGATGATACACAGCTGTCGTTCATAATTCCCTGCCAGCCATGTCCTGTTTCAGGTCTCCGCATCCATTGCACCTTTGTTTTTGGGTGACTGCTGTTTTTTTCCGAGTGAGACATAGTCACAGAGTCTTCCTTGTCATGACATGTAGACATTGCAAATAAAGCAAACAGATCCAGACACATTCCTTACTGCTTTTTAAACTGTTGTTATTTCAATATTCTCTATGGATGCTGTTGAGAAGGCTATGTGTAATTCATTATCTGCCATCAACATATGCTTGGTATTAGTAATACTTCGCAAGATGTGTTTACTAAGTCTGTTTTGATCACATTTTCCAATAGATTTATAATTCTGTTTAATGAAGAGATGGCTGTAAAGTATTCTGTTTCCCTAATGCAATAATTTGTCCTCAAAGCAAAAAACTTAGAAAGCAAGCTAGATGTCAGCCTCTACTAGATCTATTGCGCTAAAATGAGAGTAGAAAGTAAATCTAATTGAAAAAATGATTTGATCTCAGCATTATCAAAAATTAAGCAGCTCCAAGATTGTTTGAAGTTGTTAAATGGCTTTTCAGGTTTAGTGGAAGAGCAATTTGGCAGCTGCATTAGGTGCTTAGCTCTTCTTTAATGCTTGTGACATAATTTGTCATCTAATTTTACCCTGGTATTCAGCCTATTAAGAAAAATGTACGATATAATGGGTAATTAGTCTCTATTGTGCCATGCGTTTCATGTATATAACAAATACTGCCACAAAACCGTGATTGCCAGAAGTAGTTTAAAATTGATTCTACAAATATTCTCTTATGATTTGCTCATCCTCATGCCTTTCTTGAGTTAAACAGAAGTGAAGTTATTTATTCTAGAATGTCTAAGCTCTTTCCATAAAATGAAAATGAATATGGACCATAACTGTCAAACACAGTTTTCAAGGCAATCATTTCAGTCATTATAAATTGTATTTCTTCCTGTTCCTCACACAAAGCTATCAAGGCTGCAGAAGACTTAGGATGTAGTATATAGTTTTGAAGTAATTTGGCTTGTTTTTCCTTTTTTGGAGTATGATGACCCCCTGGTACCCATTCAATATTATTGTATGTAAGAGCAGTTTAGACATTCTCTTAAACTTCTCCTTTGATATCCCATGGAAGAAAGAAAGTCATGCAGTTTTGGAATGATATGTGGGTGAGCAAATAATGACAGAATTTCCATTTTTGGATGAACTCCACATTTTACAATGAACACATAACTCTTATTTCTGTAAATGTTTTGTTAGCCGCAGCATATTCAGAAAACAATTTTGTGTCCTATGACAAACATTAATAAATAAAACAAATGATTAAGTAATGATTAAGCGATAACAAAGTTGTATTAAGGTTAACATTTAAAAAAAAATTAAACATTGAATTTTTATTTTAAATGTAAAGTCTTGGGTAAAGTTAAATAATACTTTGAAATTAGTTGAATACGGCACCAGAAATCACACAGAACAAACTGAAACCTTTTTCATTTTGTTTTTCATTTTACATTTCAATTAGGTAAATGTATCAACTGTGACAAATGGCATTGAACATTTAATTAATAACAAATACAGTAAAATCAATCAATTCAGTTCATTAATTTAATATTCAAGAATTCATTAATGATTTGTGAAAATCTTTTAATCTTTAAAGTTGATCGTACATAAAATCAGGGCCACCCATAAGGGGGGAAAAAGGGGAGAGCTTTCAGGGGCCCAGCCACAGATGGGGGCCCAAGAGAGATCGTTCAAACCCAATAGTGTAACGACTTCTGGAGACTGCCTGCCGGAGATTGCGCATGCATTTTGCTTATAGCGAAAAATTTGTAGGCATTACCTAAAATTTTTCCAGGTAATTTTTGTGGTGTTTGAGCGGGCCTGCTTAACCCTTTCCCCGCCAAACACGGAATTTTCCGTGTTTTATGAAAAAACGCTTCCCTGCCAAACACGGAATTTTCCGGGTTTCCGTGTTTTAGGTGTTATACGGTAAGGAAGACCCCTGCGCATGTTTTGAAAGAGTACGCAACTCTTTGATCAAAGAAACAGACTGCGATCGTCTCAAACATGAAGTGGAGTATGAGAAGCTCAAAATATCAGACATAAACATGCCTTTTTCTCAGCTTTTTGTCTGAAATGTTGTTTTTTGACAAAACCTACCTCTGTTCAAGTCGCAATAAAAAAAGAACAAATGAAGATAAAATAAAATCGTTTTTTTTTTTGCCTAAAAGCAGAGGCCCAGATCTTTATTTCGATATATAGCATCTTCATATATTCATGGAAGAAAATATTCTGCGGGCCATTAAAGTTTAGCGAAAATCGTCCAAAACCCTGGCGGTGGCTGGTAACTTTTTTTAAAAAACGCTGGCGGGGAAAGAGTTAATATACTGCCGAGACTGTACGTTTCAGTCTCTATGCAAACATACAAAAATGTACTTGTGCTAGAATAACATTTACAGAAGTATAGCTATGAATACTCATAATATTTTGTGTTCTTTTTTCTAGTTCTGTGATGTTATATCTTGATATATTGTAGGTATTTCATGCCCTGACTGTAGATCTGACGTACATTGGTTCCTGTACATGTTTTTACATAACCACCATCTAAATGTTTGATCAGAGCCTACAACCTATTGTTTTATTTATTCATGTTCACCCATAAACCTTATGTAATTGCTCTGTTTAATTTTTTTTTGTTAAAGTGAATCCAGATTTATCTAGAACAGGTACATTCAAACAAGGGGGATTACATTGGGAGGCTAAAAACAATTTTTTTTGGGATGTATAATCTCCAATTCCACAACATACAGAATTGAGACCATGTGCTGCTGGCCAGTTATTGGATTGTTGGTTTTCTGAGAAAACAGAATCCTTTGAGCTTCTGAGCCTCCCTCTCTTGCAATGGACTATTCTCTTGCTTCCCTCAAACATGCAAGCACACATACACAGCGACACTCTCTGGGTTTAACTGAACTATTATTGGAGAGGTGTGTGAAAGTTTTTACACACTGGGAAACTTTGTGTTTGCCAGTACAAATCTTTATCTAGCACACTTACTCAAAACACAGCAAGCAACTCCCCATGCCAATTTAATCAGAAGAGCCCCAGAATGCTTGTCCCACATTACAGTATAAAAGAATGGCACTCCATGTGCTCACTGAACCTGATAGAAACAAAAATGAAATGGAATGTGAATGGAAACCATGCATAGAGAGTAAAGTAATGGCAGAGCATACAAGCTGCACTAATCCCAAAATTAACAACTTTCTCTTGAGTTTAATTAAGAAATTAACGCTAGTGCACATTGATAAGGGAATTTAGGTTGTAATGTGCGGTAATGAAATAAAGCTCCGATTTCACTCAAACTGGTTACATTTACATTTACATTTATGCATTTGGCAGACGCTTTTATCCAAAGCGACTTACAGTGCACTTATTACAGGGACAATCCCCCTGGAGCAATCTGGAGTTAAGTGCCTTGCTCAAGGACACAATGGTGGTGGCTGTGGGGCTTGAACCAACATCCTTCTGATTACCAGATTACCAGTTATGTGCTTAGACCACTAAACCACCACCACTCCTTTGTATGCCACTCCTTGTTCTGGTTGATGTAAGCACACGTCTCACATGTCAGCCGTGTGGCAGGCGAAGCATGTTTGTTTTGTTAACGTGATGCACAGTTGGACACATTCCTTCCTCCCATGCATGGAGTGGAAGAACTCTATCTAAGATTTATACTGTACCGTTTTCCAGTAAAATACAGTCATTGACAGTACATTGACAGTAAAAGAACCTGTTTAGCCTCTGGAAGGACATGTGGTGAGATAAAGAGATTCCTCTGTCATTCTTGATGATGCTTCAGGGACGGTGCAGATGTCATTGTATTCATGTTGAAATATTCCATAAGAGTGTTGCTTGTTATGACTTATTTTGTCCTACCTATTAACCGTCATGATATGTTTGTGCTTTGAGTAGACAGAGAGAAAAGGAAATATAGTTTTAAGCAATATCACATAATCAAGTATGACTATAAGAGCATGTTTGTGATATGTATTTATACAAATGTTTTATAAACAAGAAGTTACACAATATGGCTACTTTATTGTTTCTCTAAAGAAAATAGTTCTACATGACGCCAAAACAGTATCAAGTGTTGCGTGTCACAGAGCAATGCATGAATTGAAAGCCTGCCTAGAATGCCAAGAATAACAAAAAGAAGAGTGATGAAAACAGCGAAAAGTCCAAGTGCTGTTATACTAAATATCAGCACAAGCCGCTTGTCTAATCTGATCAAATGACTGGAACTTACTGGACCGATGGACGAACGGATGGACAGATGGATAGATAGTATGCATACATGCAATATGCCAGTTGCAAGATATGTGACACTTAGCAGATTATAGATTTCTGCTTTCACACAGGTACTGACACTTTTGTGTCTTTCAGTCTGTTAAATGTGAGTGTTGTGGTGTGCATGTCTCACCTGTGGAGGAACACAATTCCAGAGAGAGGATTCAGACACAATGGATCAATCTATCCTGTGTAAAGAAAAAGAAAGAGGAAAAACACCTTCAAAAGCCTTGAGACACTGATCCTAAAACATCATCTTAGTGTGCGTTTTGTGCACTGACCCAGTTTGAGATGAATATATCACAACAACTAGTGGTCAAACAATCTCTGTCCTATAAGATTAAGGTGAATTATGACATCTATCAGTTGTTAAATGTTAAAAAAGGAGTGAATCGTCTTCCCCAAAAATATGTAATATTAGATACCTGTAAATAAAGCTATACTGTGCGCCACATTTATCTTAAAGTAGTAGTTCACCCAGAAATTTCAATTCTCTCATTATTCACTTACCCTGATCCCATCCCAAATGTGTATGACTGACTTTCTTCAGCAGAACACAAATGAAGATTTTTAGAAAAAGAGCTCTGTCAGTTCCTTATTATGCAAGTAAACGAGTGCTAGTACTTTAATGGTCCAAAAGTCACATTTGGGCAGCATAAAAGTAATACACACGACTCAATCAGTATTTGTCTTCTGAATTTAATTGATAGGTTTATGTAAGAAGCAAGTTTATAATTAGAAAAGTTTTAACTTTAATCTGCGCTTCCGTGCAGGGCTCTGATGCTGTTTGATATGGTCAAACTCTCATGTGACGTTCTTTCTTCTGTTGTAATAATGTGCGGTGACAGGTGTGGGTTTATAGTCATTTTTCAATGGCTTAAAACTCTACTCGTCCCATCAGAACATAGAGTCGGAACGATTGGTTTTATAATTTAGCATTGATCTCTACAGGGTGTCATGTAATATTGCACGTTTAATGAATACACCAAGGTTAATACTGGACAAGTGCGAGGTTTCTGATATTAATAGACATAATATCAATTAAATAATTGCATCTGCATTGTATCACGGTATCTGAAAAAACATAATAATAGTAATTGTAACAAATGCTCAATACATTATACCTTAAAGTAAAACAGCCTTGCTGTTAATATGCATTGTAAGGCTATCATCATTTGATAGGTTCAACACAAGAAGTTTGTCTTCTCCAAATTTAAAATGTAACCTACCCCTAGAAGGTACATGTTACAGTTAATTGTGCTAGAAAAGTGATTAGTGAATCATATGTCAAGCAGCAATGATTTCTTTTAATAATTAGTACTGAAGGTGATGCACAAACAAATTAAAATGGAAATGGTCTCGTTGAGGGTAAAATTCCATCTGACATACATTACAAATTACAACGTTGTGTATTGATTCACAGTTTGGCATCATCCACAATTGAAATTTCCATTATTGGATAATAGAGCATATTTTATGTTCTTAAAATGCACTTTATCCAGCACTCTGTAGTTTAATTAGCAGTGAGTGTTTCCCTTTATAAGCTCCCTGTTTCCAACACAAAGACTAGTCACTTTCACTGCCACCTGTCTCTGTGCATAGAGTACATTGTGTGGTATTTTGAAAGCACACATCATACCCCAGAGATGGGACATTTTCTGTTAGGAGTGTTGACTTTAGTTTGCTCTTCACTTACAACTGTCTATTACAACAAACAGTTGCAGCATTAGTCACAAGCACCACTCGCATGTGATCACATTATATGATGAACAGAAAGAAATTGATCATCTCAAATTAAAATTGGTGACACATCAATAACATCAAACCTCATCGAAACTAGTGCCAAAACAAATCAACTAGTCTGTGCAACCCTCAAGATGATTAAAATTGATGCTTCCAAAAGTTTATGCAACCTGAATTCGACCCCATTCTACCAAATTACGTACAAGTGCCATCCCCAACAATACATTTTTGCAACCATTCATATGTGGTCACCTTTTCCTCTAGTAATACAACCTCTGAGACCCAGCTTCTGTGATTCGGAGGTTGCAATTTTATTCAACAATTATTTTTACTCCACTCGCAGTTAGGTGTAGGGTTGGGGTTTGGGTTAAGGGGTAAAGTTAATACAACCTCAATTCCGAAAAAGAATTTTCGCGCTATTTTGAAAGCACTGCTGATTTAAAATGAGTGTAAAAAGGAGTGATTTGTGAATTCTTTTCACCCTGTGCTATATTGAAAGTATTACAACAACCTATTATTCGTTGTTTTGTCTTGTGAATGGAATAATTTTTTTTTTTTACTCATTTCAAATCAGATGATTGAAACACACTTCAAAAATGTTCTTGACAATTGATTGTTTACCACTGTTTAACATCGGCATTTCTTCTACTAACACTTGATTGTGCACTGAAGACAAGTTTATGTATAGCAAGCAAAAGTTTTCCCTATTCATCTATTATACAGGTTGTCAGCAGCAGAATTGAACAGGGTCTTATTTGCCGTATTTTGTGCTTCATAATGCACCATACAGTCTCAATTAGATACAGGTTAGGACTGCAGGCAGGCAATTCAAGCACCAGCACTCCCTGCTTATGCAGCCATGCACTTGTAATGCTGGAAGTATTTCTTCTGGACAATGCATCATTGTCCCAGAAAAAGATGATGTTTTGATGGCAGTATATGTTGCTCCAAAATGTGTACATATATTTCTGCATTAATGGGGCCCTCCGAGATGTGAATGTTATCCATGCCATGGGCACTGACACCACCCCATTCCATGACAGACAATGGCTTTTGAACCTGACATTGATTACAGCTTGGATGGTCTTGGACTGTTTTGATGCATAATAAAGTTAACTTGCATCTGAACATGCAGCAGCAAATGGTGTTGACTGACAAAGGTTTAGCAAAGATTTTCAAATTATGTTTTTTCAGACAGTGATGTGTGAGGGATCGGAGATCACATGTATTCAGAAGTGGTTTCCCAGCAGACAATGGCAAACCACATACTGCCTGGATTGCAAGTGCATGGCTGCTAAACCAGAGAGTGTTGGTGCTTGATTGGCCTGCCTGCAGTACTGACCTGTCTCCACTTGAGAATATGTTGTGCATTATTAAGTGCACAATACAGAATACAATTGTGCAGCTGAAGACCTGTATAATGTATGAATGGGGGACAATTACTCTTGCTTAACTTAGTAACATACTTGTGTCTTCTATGCTCAAACACGTTAAAAGTGTTATTGCAATAAAAGGTGATGTTACACAGTGGTAAACACTACACTATACCCACTTTTTATGGCATGTTGCAATATTCTAATTTGAAATGAGTGAATGTATAAACAAAAAACTGAAAATCACACGATAAAACATCAATTAACTTGTTGTTGTTGTAGTGCTTTCAATATAGCATAGGGCAGGGGTGCCCACACTTTTTTGTGTGATTATTTACTTTTAAATGACCAGCTCAATAAGATCTACCAACTAAAAAAACAGTTTCATTTAAAATAAGAAAATGCTTGTTGGGACTACTGCATGTATCCCTACATGGAATTCATCTTCTAATTAATAAAATAAATATATAACAATGTTCAATGTTGATATCATTCAGTTTTAACACTAAACCCAAAACACCTACAGCACAATAGATTACAATAGCCAGGGCATTTACCTCATTCTGATGACGAGTAAATATTGACCAGGCGAGGTTTTGTTTATTCAGTTGCCATGACAACTAGGTTTACGCATACGCGCCTTCCAAGGACTTCTGAGAACAGAGCGCGAAAACAGAGCGCGAAAACAGAGCGCGAAATTGCGATACTACTGCCGGATTAGGCAAAACTGAATGGAATCAGACAGTTTTGCCTAATCCGGGCAGTAGCATCGCAATTTCGCGCTCTGTTCTCAGAAGTCCTTGGATGGCGCATATGCGCAAACCTAGTTGTCATGGCAACTGAATAAACAAAACCTCGCCTGGTCAATATTTACTCTTCAAGTGCAAGTCAGACAGAAACTAAACGATGGAAAGACATTATATTTATTTTTATTAAAATTTAACTAAAGTACATTTAAATTTTATGCAATCTACCAGCATTGCCTTTGCGATCGACTAGTAGATCGCGATCGACGTATTGTGCACCCCTGGCATATGGTGAACAGAATTTACAAATCACTCCATTTTGTTACTGTCCCAACTTTTCTGGAAAATAAGGTTGTAAAACATGCATATTGGTATATAGCTCACCGGAAAATATAGCTCACACCTGCCTATAGGCAGCTAGGGCGCAGTGATTTAATTTTTAGTAAGCACAGACTTCAGCAACATACCTTTGACCTACTGTTGCCGAATTCAAAGTAAGATCAGTCTGCAACCCCTAGTGTATACCTGTGTGCATTAATTCTAATTTTGTGCTGTATGAAGAAAGCCAGATCTAACAATGCCAGCAGATTAAATAGAGAGAAAGACAGGAAGTGGGACACAGAGAGAGGGTTACAGAGATAATGTTGAGTCCCGACTGCTTTGATTTCACCCTGGCCCCAATAGATGAGTGCTGTATAGACTAGCTGGCATGTGTTTGTTAAAAAGGCTAATACTCTTTAGCTGGGGGACCATAGCTATGAATAAAGCTTTGGATATTTACCCCAACTGCTAATCAAGTCAGAACACACTGTTAGAATTGGATCAAGGCCAAGAGACCATGGCATAGATGGATGAATGGCCAGAGAGAGAAAGTATTAGAGAGAGAGAGAGAGAGAGTTATGGAGTAAAGAATGTATGAAAAGAGGGTTATGTTTAGACTGGACAAATACCAGCCAGCTAACACATCTGAATTGTAAAGTGTGTGTGTGTGTGTGTGTGTGTGTGTGTGTGTGTGTGTGTGTGTGTGTGTGTGTGTGTGTGTGTGTGTGTGTGTGTGTGTGTGTGTGAGCGTGTATTTATCACTTTGTGGGGACCAAATGTCCCCATAAGGATAGTAAAACCCGAAATGTTTGACCTTGTGGGGATATTTTGTCGGTCCCCATGAGGAAAACAGCTTATAAATCATACTAAATTATGTTTTTTGAAAATGTAAAAATGCAGAAAGTTTTCTGTGAGGGTTAGGTTTAGGGGTAGGGTTAGGTTTAGGGGATAGAATATAAAGTTTGTACAGTATAAAAACCATTATGTCTATGGAAAGTCCCCATAAAACATGGAAACACAACATGTGTGTGTGTGTGTGTGTGTGTGTGTGTGTGTGTGTGTGTGTGTGTGTGTGTGTGTGAGAGAGAGAGAGAGAGAGAGAGAGAGAGAGAGAGCTTGCATTTGAGTTGCACAGTGAAAAGTGGGGTGTTTTTATAAC
The DNA here is from genome assembly GCF_025860055.1 of Xyrauchen texanus. NCBI lineage: Eukaryota > Metazoa > Chordata > Actinopteri > Cypriniformes > Catostomidae > Xyrauchen > Xyrauchen texanus. Next base: position 22,924,912 of record NC_068299.1, on the reverse strand, counting down.
TAACAGTGAGATCAATTTTCTTGTCCTGTAGCAGCTGGAAACATAAGACTGTCTGCCCACACAGAGCTGATGGCTGAAACTATTGACATGCCAGCCAAAGTAAAATAAGCCAGTTATAATAGCTCACATTAGCAGCAAATAATTTTGTTTTCATAAGAGAACTCTCTTTTTAGTCTTTTAGACAGCCTGCGTGTCCTTGTGAAATCTTAGTCAGTTAAATCGGTCCTCTCTGTTACACGGCTTAGACGTCCACTGCTGTTCTTCTAAACATCTGCAATGCAGCAGTGCACAGAACACACCCATCTCAGCAGCCATTGTGAGTGAGAGAGTGTGTTTGAGCTGGAGGTAGATGCCATTTATAGATACTGATATTAACATAACTGTAGCCTTCCTAAGGCATTTAAGGCACGTTACACACACACTTTCTGGGTCTGTTCCAAAACCAAGCTGTATCGATTTCTACTCTCTACTGCCCTCTAAGGCAGCATCCTAATTTAGACTGAACTTTATAAGTGGTTAATTTGGAAAACCCTACCAAGGCAGCTACTCTGTGCACTACACAAATAGCATGTTGCTAAGCTAATTATCTGTATGCAATTTCCATAATAAATTGAAATTAAAAGTGGATTTTTATTTTTTATAAATGTACTTATATGACATTTAGTAATGAATATATTCAGTTAAATTGTCAAATTAACATTTAATGACTGCTTTTATCTATCCTTTTCAGTTTTTAATAAAATATCAGTGTATTCTTAATCAACATATCTTTTAAATTAACAATAATTCAATGCACCAGAGAAACAAGCACATAGCCATCTTGACATTTTTGTCTTTGAACTTCCAGTGTAGCTGTAGCTCTATAGATATGTCTAAGAGTAATTACCTGGAGAAGTCAATTTACATATTGAAGAGTTGCCAAACTTATCATGAGTATAGTAATGTGTTTCGGGGATCCCTTATGAAAATCGAGAGTTCATGTAAAATTTGCGGCAAACTTGCGGCAAATTGTCCATTGTTGCCAAAGGTTTGCCGGAGGATCACCACTTCCGCTGAAGAGCTGCAAACATCTGGCAAACATTTGTGGCAAATCAAAAGCTCATTTGCATGTGAAGATAATGAGTGGAAATTTGCTGCAAGCTTGTGGCTAGATTAGATTTTTTTTGTAAGGGATGTCTCATCAACGATATTGGAAGATTTTAAAATAAGAGTACTTCATAAATCCAAATGATCCAATTCTTCTTAAGCTGTGGACGTACTGATATGCCTCTATGCTCATAAAAATCTTAGACAACACAAAGTCATTAAAGTTTCTCCTTAGTACGCATCTGGCCATCTTGCATGTCATTCACACATTGTGTTATAGTTAAGGTGAGCAAATCCGGAATGGGAGTGCTGCTATATAAGATATGTAAACACATACATATACATGTGAAAGTGAATGACATTTTTTTATATGCTGCTATTTTTATCATGAATCAAACATTGCAGGGTGACAAAAGAATTTAAAAAAGTACAAGTGTATTTTCCTTGAATGTCTTGAAATTGTATTTGTAATAAGATGAGCTGTCATTGTTTGAAATTGCATGTCAGCTAAATATTTTAACACAAATTATGAACAAGTTGGACCTTAAAATAAAACCGAAATCCACGTATAACAAACCATTTTACACGTGAGTTTCTCCTGTACTTTCGGATCCCCCAGCTTAAGTTCTAACCTTACACTTTACAGAAGATGCACTGAAGGTCAGATTATATATTATCAAACATATAATGTTGTTTTTAGATGCTTATAATGATTGATTATGATGGATAAATTGCAACCGCAAATGCACGCCACCATATTTTTGTTGCAATGCAAGATGGATTCTGAATTTGTCTCATCATTGAAGCATACAAATGGAGGCGCTGTAGGAACAATATGTGTGTTAGGAATTCAATTAAACTGTCTGCATTCTACGTCATTATTATGAATGAAAATTTTTAATGGAATTTGTCATGCTCGACAACCATAATAAGAAAGAAAAATGACAAATAATTTGATTATTTGTCTGAATATAATTCTTGATGAATCCACTCACAAATTCTATTGTAAAGAATTATGATTAATTCACTTATTGGAGTAATATTAATCTCATGGCTTATAGAAAATTAACTTTATGGCATCTACAGACAATGCCTTTAAAACCACTCAATACTTTTTTGAGTCTAACTCGATTTGCAGTCGGGTTACTCGAAGTATTGAAATAATACACCAGTACTTTCAGCAAAGTCTGGAGAGGTATTTGCGTGACATTGCATTTCCTTGAGTTGTTTGGTTCTTTGGCTATGTCAGTAGAAACTTCAGTTGGTTCCGTTGATGTTTTGGTCCTCTGTTAATAATAGATTGTTCTTTATCTGTTGCGTCAATGGATTATGAGGTGGGGCTTTGAAGCGAGGCCTTACGTTAGGAAGACCATCCCCATCAGTGTGTGAAATGTAGAGCAGAGAGTAGTAAGAGGCTTCCTTGCGACTTCGTGTCTCTACTGGCACAGAGGCTACAAGCCATGAGGTCAAGAGCATGGAGGAATAAGGAGCTGTAGAGGAAGTAAAAGAAGAAACAGAGCCAAAGAAGAGAGAACTTAGTAGGAACGTTTTGAGCTGAAATTGGCCGCACCCCAAAGGTGTCCTTAGCCAATCAGAAGTGACTTTTCAGAGTCACATGGTCACTTTGTCTGTCCTTTTCAAAGTTGATTTACAATCCTTTGTGTAAAGGATTTTTGGCAATTCTCGCTCGAAATAGTACATGTTTAATCGTGAACTTTTTTATCTTGAAAATGGTGCAAGAGGCATGACATCTGTTAACATCAACATTCTCTACATAAACAGGCAAACATTTCCATATTAAACATGACATACTTTTTTTTATTAAATTCCAATTATAATTTAGTTATAATTCACGATAAAACTTCCAACTAATAAGTTTGTTAGTTTTAAACATGAATAATACATTACACATTATGAAAAACATAATTGTCAGGATTATGGTCAGGTTAAACCTTGAAATTAATGTTCTAGGCAATTTGGCAGATTAGGTGCAGGATAAAATTACATTACAGTAAATTTTGCATTTGGGTTCCTAGATTAAGATCAGATGTCCTGAGATACACTTGTATACACTTGAAAAATTCATTTGTGCATTTGAAGTTATGAGCATTTCCTTATTCTAATACCAAGGAACCCTTTCAAAAAGAGCCTGCTTTCTTCATGTCATCAAGGTCTTTTTGTCTTGGGTGAGTTTTAGCATATGACGGTCAGGCATGCCCCAAGAAAAGTCTCAATTTAAGTGTGTCAAACTGGTTATGTCCAGAATAGAGTATTGTAGCTTTTTCTCCATAATTTCCAGGGCGATGGTTCTTTAACTCTCTCTTGAAATGTGTTTTCCAGTGGTGGGGGATTTCCAAGTGTGTGTTCGGACAGATCTGCCCTTGTTTCTTAAGAAGATTAAGTTAAACAGATGGTCATCCTTATCTCATTTAGCTAGGTCATGTCAGACTTTAAGGAGCCATTTTGTCAGCTCTTAGTGTTATGACTTTTGAGGAATTTCCAGGGTCCTCTGAGTGTGGAAATCAATGATTCTTTGGCCCGTGAGATCCTACAGTGCATAGAAGGTTCTAAAAACCTACCCCTTCCACTTTCCCACCCCCGGAAGTGGTTATGATGGACTAAATTGGAAAAGGCTTGAGTGGACTGACTAGTTTGTATATTTTTTGTTTGACATTCAGAAAACATGGCCGCAGTGCTCAAAAAAGTCAGCTCCAACGCTAACAACTTTATACTTTTATTTAGTGATTGTTTGAAAGTTTGTAATATATAAAAATAAAGATATCGTGACTAGAAAAGACTATTTGAGCAGCTGGTTCATTATGACAACCATTTCAGTCCCACTTTTGCCTGTAAACCACAGCACAAATGCAGATTGCGCCATTTTGATCATACACATATGAGCCCAGCCTATTGTAATCACAACGGTTGGATCAGATGTGCAAAGGGGTAAAATGCTTGTATCATAAAAAAGTGCAGTGTGTCATAACTGTCCAAATGTGATCTGGCATGTCCAATTTACCTCTGTTGGTGTCAGAAAATTAAACCTTTGCAGTGACCGCAAAACACCTCTAGCATTTTCACATTGTAAAGTGGTGGTGTCGACAATACTTCTTTGTGAAAAATACTTTGTGCTCTCAAAAGTATTCAATTTTCTTCGACTTGAAAACAAAACCTGAAGTTAGATGACGAAAATGGAAGAAAAATGTGAGTAGGAAGCCAAATACATTCATACATAACAGCCTTGATCATTAATGTGCCAATGATATCTTAAAATGCTGCCTAGGTAGGCAACTCACTAGGTTTTGGAACAGTCACTCTCTCTCGCGCTAACTTTGCTCTTTAAACATAGCTCTGTTCCCTTTGGTGTTTCAGATTTGCCTGCATGCTGTCCATCGATCATATGTACTCTTCTGCATGACTGTCATTGATCGGAAATACAAAGCAGAAATAAGTGTGCTTCACCACAGGACTACACACGCATACACAGACACACAGAGAGACATATGTACCATGCTGGCTGTGGTCAACCTTTATGCCTGGTAGGATACCGGGTGCTTAATAATTTGTATTGTGCTGATAAGTGAGATTGCATAAAAAGGTAGAAGAGGGGGTAAGAAGAGACTTGTTATTTTATTGAGGTGCTTAGAGTAAGGTATATCATCAGTCTAGAACCATACTGTGTGCTGATGTGTATATCAGGCTCCTGTGTGTGGTTATCATACATGTACTCTGCAGGATAAGGCAGAAAATGCATTCATGGCTGTCTGATAGCAGTGGGTGGATTGTTTTTGATGGCAAATACTACCTGTTTGTAATGTGGGTGGAAAACAGTTTTTCTCACAGGTTTCTCTTTACAACTTCAGGAGACCTATTGGAGATCTGATTCAACAAAATTGGCTCAGATGTTTCTCCAAAAATACCTTCAGAAAAATTAGACACTATGAGACAAAATATAAAATATATGTGAAGAGCATAGCTCAGATAATTCGATTTTGGAACAATTTGTAATGAGATATTTGAGCTCATTTTGAGATCTCTGACTTGTGATTGCAGACCTGGTATCTCAGATTGACACAAATTGGTACATTGTAGGGATCACTTATGAAATTCTATGAGACATGTGATTGGAGTAATTTTGTTCTCTGGAGAAACATCTGCAAAGCACAAATCTCTGTATAATCTCCATTTTTATTTCAATTTAAGATGTCTAGAAGAAACAGTAGTTATATTGGAGATATCTCATAAAATTTTTCTTTCCTATGAGGTATCGTGTTCCCAATTTCCATTGGTCTCTGTTGTGTTTTCCACTGAATTCCTGTTCATCTGGTCACACCCATCATTCCTTTCACCAACTGTATTCCTTGGGTTTTTCCTTCTCATAGTGCTCTGGGCTGCATGTGGTGTGGGATGTAAACCAGGACATTGTGCTACAAGAGGACTTGTGGCCATTGTAAATAATTGCCCAGAGGGGGAAATAAGTAAAAAATAAATAAAATAAAACCTGAGCCTTTCAGCCAACAGTATAGTACCACGCGCACAGTGCAATTGCTGCATGGTAGATGGCCTTCTTTCTGTGATAGACAATTAAAGTTGATCTCTTCATTCAGATGAAAAATGGCGAGAGAGAGAGAGAGAGAGAGAGAGAGAGAAGATTGAGAGAGCAAGACAGATAGAAAACCACCTGGAATGCTTGGGAATTGCCAGCACTTTCTGACATATTTAGCGAACAACATGTCCTTTGTGATATTCAAGTGGCCTTTGGGCAATGCGAGGTTAGCTAGTCACTGCATCACTTCTCTGATCAAACAAATTATTGAAGCCTCTGCTTTTAAACTGTGATCTTTTTTGAGAAGAGATCCATATCAATGAATTCCACTGTTGGATTGCTGTAGCTCTGTCAGAGATTTGACATTTTGCCATATATGAGTATTCAAAGATAAGCAGCTTTTTTTGATGACTTGTTTCTCTAATGTCACCACCTTTGTTGTTTTTGTTGACAGAACAGGGACATTCATTAGCCAAGCTTTACAAAGTATTGGACTGTGTAACAGCTGTATGCCAGATCCTTTTTGGTTTTTTAATGGTAGATCTGTCAATGTAACAAGTTAATTTAATATATTAATTTATTAATGCTTTGTTAGATTTTGTTTTACAGATTATTATGGCTCTCAATTTAACGTTTAGTATAAATAATTATGAAAAGAAATATAGCTGCGAGCAGCAATTAACGGGTTTTAAGCAGTTTAAGGCCTTTAAGCACATGCGTAAAAAGTTATTATGTTTTATTTAGCAAGCATGTAACCACCTAGATTATAGATGGAATAGACCATTTACAGCCAATACAGGCAATTTACTAAGGAAATACATGATTTTAAAGCTTTTTAAAGTTCATAGCGCCACCTATGGTCAGATCTCAATGAAATTGTTTAGAATCATATGTTGCATGTGCTCACCTAATTTCGTGAAGTGCTGAGTTTTTGTGTAGAAATTATTGGCTTATTTGTACACTTGACCATGCCCATTACTGTGACCTCAGATTGAGCTCATACGCATGTTTACCGAGTTTGGTGAAAATATCTCATTTCGTTCGGGCGTTATAGCCATTTTTTTTTTTTTTTTTTTTATTGAACAAAACACAAATTAACAAGACATAGCAGCTTTTACAAGTAAGGGATCAGTGAAATACATACATACATACATACATACATACATACATACATATATACATGAACACATAACAAAACACACAAAAAAAGAAGAAATAAAACAAAAAACTTAATTATAGGTGTATAGATATAGTAGTGTCTAAATGTATTGTGATAAGTTTAAGGGCTTAATGTCATATAATAGTATTCATTATTATTAATTAAATGTTTTCTGGTGATGTTGGTGAGATATATAGATTTAAACTTCAATTATAATAATAATAATATTAATAGTAGTAGTAGTAGTAGTATAATACTAGTAATAATAATAACAATAATAGTAGTAGTAGTAGTGGTAGCAGTAATAATAATAAAAACAATAATACTAGTAGTACTAGTGCAAAGAATAATATAATGTCATCCATCCATCCATCTTCAACCGCTTATCCGAAGTCGGGTCGCGGGGGCAGCTGCTCCAGCAGGGGGCCCCAAACTTCCCCATCCCGAGCCACATTAACCAACTCTGACTGGGGGACCCCGAGGCGTTCCCAGGCCAGTGTGGAGATGTAATCTATCCACCTAGTCCTGGGTCTTCCCCGAGGCCTCCTCCCAGCTGGACGTGCCTGAAACACCTCCCTAGGGAGGCGGCCAGGGGGCATCCTTACCAGATGCCCAAACCACCTCAACTGACTCCTTTCAACGCAAAGGAGCAGCGGCTCTACTCCGAGCTCCTCACGGATGACTGAGCTCCTCACCCTATCTCTAAGGGAGAAGCCTGCCACCCTTCTGAGGAAGCCCATTTCGGCCGCTTGTACTCGCAACCTAGTTCTTTCGGTCATGACCCAACCTTCATGACCATAGGTGAGGGTAGGAACAAAAATTGACCGGTAGATCAAGAGCTTTGCCTTCGGCTCAGCTCTCTTTTCGCGGATAACGGTGCGATAGAGCGAGTGCAATACCGCCCCCGCTGCCCCGATTCTCCGGCCAACCTCCCGCTCCATTGTCCCCTCACTCGTGAACAAGACCCCGAGGTACTTGAACTCCTTCACTTGGGGCAAAACCTCATTCCCTACCTGAAGTACGCACTCCATCGGTTTCCTGCTGAGAACCATGGCCTCAGATTTAGAGGTGCTAATCCTCATCCCAGCTGCTTCACACTCGACTGCCAAGCGATCCAGTGAGAGTAATATAATGTCAGCTTTATGAAATTTTACACTAGTCAATAAAATGATTGCCAATATACGAAACTCTCTAGGTCTGGGAGCCACTCCACCACCGCCGGCGGGCACATCCAACAGACCCGCCCGACACAGAAACCAAACCCACCTCTAATCCCCCCAGCCTCCCCTCCCCTGCCGCCGGCAATCCGGTACAAGCGGTTAAGCCTCTGTGTGCCGCTGTGTCTTCCTCCACAAAGGATACTGGGGCACCACGACAGGCACCTCCAAATCAGGCTCACCTGGTCTGGTTGTGACTCGGCAGATGACCAGAAATCATTGTTTGGTTGACCTTTTTTGGTTTACAAGCTTTTGCTGGAATTGTGGTGAACATACTGAATTTACTTCCAATAACTTTTATTAATACATCAAATGGAAGCAATGTGGCAAGTCAAATCAGACCAAAAAAAAAAAAAACATTTTGCTGAGCCAAAAATCATACAAAGCTTTCTGTACTAGCAGCTCTCATACAAAAATTATGCTTGTGGCATATTCTGAATAACTTGTAAATTACACTTAAATTAAATAAATAATATAAATTGCACTTATACAATGATAAATAAGAGTCTTAAGCTTCTGACTTTAAACTAAATCCTGAACATAAAAGAGTCCCAAAAACATTTAGCTTTATACCACAATAAAAAGCAGAGGGGAGTCAAAATGTTGAATACCTTTTTATAAATGGCTGACACACTAAGTGGAGGGCAGTACAGTAAACTCTGTAGAACTTAGTAAGACTCTGGGTTTACGTCCAGGTCTGTTTACAGCATATATTGATATGAAATAAGTGACAGTGCGTGACGGTGCAAATGTGTTTAGCTAGTGATGTGCAAGTTCTTGTATAAGAACAGGAGCTGGTCAACATGTTCAGATGCAAGTGTGCTCCGCTGTGCAGTGACTATATCTCCTGCTGTAGAAAAAACTCTTTCTGCAGAGACACTAGTGTCAGGAATACATAAGTATAATACATAAGTTTTCGTTTAAATTCGTTTACATTTTTAAAACAAAATATATATTTTTAAGTGTGGGGATCGCTGTGTCAGTGTAGTATTTACGAGATGGGATGTTGTATCTCGGCTCCAACGTGCGCAACATACCCCGAAAGCCCTGGTTTTCAACAACCGAGTAAGGACGCAAATAAATATTGGCAATAAATCAGGCAATCGAATTTGTAATTCTCTTAGCCTTTTCGGAGCTGGGTGGAAGCTTTGACATCGGTGCTCAATTGTCATCTGTTTCGCAGCTGCAACCGGCAGTTTATTTTCTTCCTCCAGGTGGAAACGTGTAATATGTGTTTTCATGTTTGTCGTGTTTCCAAAATATTTTATTTTAGTTTGACACAACTTGCGTACAATGTGGCTCTTGTCTAACTCACGTTTCCCTTCGTATTCATAAAATCCAAAGTGCTTCCATACACTTGCTTTTAATCCCAAGGGTGCTGGTCGAATTTCCTGCTGACACTTACGAGGTGCGTCTTTTGCATTCCGTCAACATTACGTTAGCAAGAAACATTCATAAAATCGATGCTTGACGTTTGTGAATCGATTCAGAATCGTGCTAGATGCATTGTGATGCATCTAAGAATCGATTTTTCACACCACCCCAATAATATATATATATATATATATATATATATATATATATATATATATATATATATATATATATATATATATATATATACACTCACCTAAAGGATTATTAGGAACACCATACTAATACTGTGTTTGACCCCCTTTCGCCTTCAGAACTGCCTTATTTCTACGTGGCATTGATTCAACAAGGTGCTGAAAGCATTCTTTAGAAATGTTGGCCTATTGATAGGATAGCATCTTGCAGTTGATGGAGATTTGTGGGATGCACATCCAGGGCACGAAGCTCCCATTCCACCACATCCCAAAGATGCTCTATTGGGTTGAGATCTGGTGACTGTGGGGGCCATTTTAGTACAGTGAACTCATTGTCATGTTCAAGAAACCAATTTGAAATGATTCGAGCTTTGTGACATGGTGCATTATCCTGCTGGAAGAAGCCATCAGAGGATGGGTACATGGTGGCCATAAAGGGATGGACATGGTCAGAAACAATGCTCAGGTAGGCCGTGGCATTTAAACGATGCCCAATTGGCACTAAGGGGCCTAAAGTGTGCCAAGAAAACATCCCCCACACCATTACACCACCACCACCAGCCTTCACAGTGGTAACAAGACATGATGGATCCATGTTCTCATTCTGTTTACGCCAAATTCTGACTCTACCATCTGAATGTCTCAACAGAAATCGAGACTCATCAGACCAAGCAACATTTTTCCAGTCTTCAACTGTCCAATTTTGGTGAGCTCTTGCAAATTGTAGCCTCTTTTTCCTATTTGTAGTGGAGATGAGTGGTACCCGGTGGGGTCTTCTGCTGTTGTAGCCCATCCGCCTCAAGGTTGTGCATGTTGTGGCTTCACAAATGCTTTGCTGCATACCTCGGTTGTAATGAGTGGTTATTTCAGGCAAAGTTGCTCTTCTATCAGCTTGAATCAGTCGGCCCATTCTCCTCTGACCTCTAGCATCAACATGGCATTTTCGCCCACAGGACTGCCGCATACTGGATGTTTTTCCCTTTTCACACCATTCTTTGTAAACCCTAGAAATGGTTGTGTGTGAAAATCCCAGTAACTGAGCAGATTGTGAAACACTCAGACCGGCCCGTCTGGCACCAACAACCATGCCACGCTCAAAATTGCTTAAATCACCTTTCTTTCCCATTCTGACATTCATTTTGGAGTTCAGGAGATTGTCTTGACCAGAACCACACCCCTAAATGCATTGAAGCAACTTCCATGTGATTGGTTGATTAGATAATTGCATTAATGAGAAATTGAACAGGTGTTCCTAATAATCCTTTAGGTGAGTGTATGTGTGTGTATATATATATATATATATATATATATATATATATATATATATATATATATATATATATATATATATACCTGTTGATACCATACACTGCTCACATCTGTATATATATGGATAAAACCACAAATATATAAATATTTCTTAAATATGTTTATCTTTTCCCCTTCTTTTTTTATCGGTTTGTAAATATATGATTGGGAGAGTGTGTGGGTCCGGTTGCAGGTGTTTGATTTAGATTCAAATAAAATAAAAATGGGTTCCAGATGTCATTAAATGTAAATATATTCTTGTGGGTTTTCTAATGTGATGTATTCTGTAAGAATAGTGATCCAATGATTAATATGTATAGAGTTTTTTGATTTACAGTTTAACAGAATTATTTTCTTGGCGATAGTTAGAGAGATGAGGAATGGGTTTTTATATTTGGTTGGAAGATTATCGACTTCTATGGTGTTACCGAGTAAACAAAGTGATGGCTGTGGATGGATCAGTCACTGCTATCCAATAGGAATAAACTGGTTGACAAGTCCATGTGGCATTTTAGTAAAAATGTCCATACTTTGTTTTTTACTTAAATTTTTTTTACATTTTGATAATTATTGATAATCTGACTCCAGAGTATATTTCTGCACTTGTTTGGTTCCGATCAGGCAAAAAACCTAGGACTAGTTCGCAAAAGTATGTTTTTAACATTATCTGAAATGTTTTCCAAACAGTTTGACAGACACCAATGCTTCTTGAGGCAAAGTTGTTTAGAATGAGACTAGCTATAAGGTGATATATATATTACTTGTTTTTTTTTCACAACACTGCATTATATACAACCATTAACAACTACAAAAATCATGATAGCACCACCTAGTGGCCAATTTTTTTAAAGAAATTGCACAACCCTCTCAGACCAAGAGTCAAATAGGTCCACCAAGTTTCGTTCCGATCGGTCATTGTTATGTGTGATAGCTGCAGGAATTTTATTGGCTGATGGCGGCCATGTATTTCAACATATGTGAATGTCTATATAGTCAAGGTTTTTTGGTATTATAGCGCCACCATGTGGCAGAACCACAGCAAGTTTTCTGGCCGACCAAATATTGACATCTTACATAAGCATGCCAAGTTTGGAGAAGATATCTCATTTCCTTCAAGAGTTATAGCCATTTATATTAAATTGGCCACTACTACTTCCGATGTTTTCACATACCGTAGCTAGCTCGAGTCGAAAGTTAAAATTTTTTTTGATACATTTTGATATAGAGACTCCATAGAATCGTTTGGCACTGGTCGTACAAAAAGCCTAGGACTAGTTTGCAAACGTAGGATTTATGAAAAATCAAAGATGGTGGAAAAGTTTTATAGCGGAAATCAGATATGTGTTTTGTTTGGTTTGAGCCAAGGATCCCAATGGTATAAAACACTTGGGTCTATGATAAACAGTCAAGGAGTTATGAGCAGTTTTGCACGTTTGATCGCTGTAGCGCCACCGATTGACCGCTTTGGCCAAGTCCGTGTTTCTGAGTAGCGAACAATACTATTACCATATGACCAAATTTCAAGTCTCTAGGCCTTACTGTTTGCTCTCCCCGATCAGTTTTATGACAGAATAATAATAATAATAAATATAACTGCAAGCAGCAATTGTTGGGGTTCAAGCCTTTTAAGAACTTACAAAGTATGCAAAAAATTTATGTATATGTACTTTGCAAGTTGCTAAATTTTCAAACTGGTGTTATATATGACTCTGATGTCTTGTGTTCAACGATCCTGAAACAGGATAAATTCAGACTTAAAATGTGCGGACAATACAGCCTTTCAATGTCAAACTCAGACTATTCTTTCACTGTCTGTCTACAGTATGTGTGTGTATAATTATGTGCATGTATGAGTGGGTTCGGGCCACACTTGGATAATGTTAGCCATTCAAAACAGACTGAATGCCATAAGTGTATTTTTTAATGAAATTAATATACTATATTTGTTTTGCATAATGTTTATTTTAAAAATATTAGGAAACCACATTTGATAATATTTTTCAATTAATATTATTGGTATTTAAATACAAAATATTTTAAAATCCAATTAATGAAGGCAGATTAGTGCCATCTGGTGGAAAGAAATTAAGAAAATCTTATGTAATACTGTGGTGTGGCCACTAGATGCCTGTAAAGCTCTATATAAATATAAACAGATTTGTGCAAACCTTGCTGATTAAAGTGTTTTCAGGCATAGTTATTTAATTGTATTAGGTTTACCATGTAGATGTTATCAAACAACTTTTTGTTAAAGTTTATTTTTCTTTGTTTGTTAAAATGTTGTTTTTAAGGATCACATTTTGGATTATGATTAGTCAAGCATGAACAAAGAGAAATAATTTTGTTACACATAATCTAACTCAAATATTAATTTTCAATAAAAATGAAATAAAAAAACAAAAAAGAAAAGGAATGCTTAATCAGAGGTAGAACTGCCTGATCTGAACTTCTTAGTTGAGTCTTTAGAAAATAATGAAAAATAATAAATTTAATAAATTTTGGAATAAGGCTGTAACATAACAAAATGTGGAAAAAGTGAAGCGCTGTGAATACTTTCCAGATGGCACTGCATGTGTGTATAAGTGTGTTTACATGTGAGTGGCTGTGTCTAATATACACTTCTGATGATTTTGAGTTCAATCCCTTCATTGATCTGTTCCTGTATTGTGACTGAATTATTGATTGATCATTATTGATCATATGTGTGTGCATAAGTGTTTCTGTTTGAGTGTGTGTATTTTGTAGTCTTGGTGTTTTAGAGATGAACCCCTTCATTGCTGTGTTCTTTTTATCTGCAGTTTGTATTCCTCCAAAATGCTCTATTTTAAAAAATTCGTATTTCCATTTAATTTGTTATGGTGGTCATTATTAATCACTGTTAACTGACGGACCTTATATAGACAGGTGTGTGCCTTGCCAAATCATGTCCAATCAACTGAATTTACCACAGGTGGACTCCAATCAAGTTGTAGAAACATCTCAAGGATGATCAGTGGAAACAGGATGCACCTGAGCTAAATTTTAAGTGTCATGGCAAAGGCTGTGAATACTTATGTACATGTGATTCTTTTCATTTTTCATTTTTAATACATTTGCAAATATTTCAAACAAACCTCTTTTAAGTTGTCATTATGGGTTATTGTTTGTATAATTTTTAGGAAAATAATGAATATAATCAATTTTGGAATAAGGCTGTAACATAACAAAATGTGGAAAAAGTGATGCACAGTGAATACTTTCCAGATGGCACTGCATGTGTGTATAAGTGTGTTTACATGTGAGTGGCTGTGTCTAATATACACCTCTGATGTTTTTGAGTTCAACCCCTTCATTGATCTGTGTTTTATTCCTGTATTGTGACTGAATTATTGATTGATCATTATTGATCATATGTGTGTGCATATGTGTTTCTATTTGAGTGTGTATATTTTGTAGTCTTGGTGTTTTAGAGTTGAACCTCTTCATTGCTGTGTTCTTTTTATCTGCAGTTTGTATTCCTCCAAAATGCTCTGTATTTTAAAATGTTTCATATTTCCATTTAATTTGTTATGGTGGTCATTATTTTTACTTTTTAAGTAATGTCCAAGCACATGTGAAGTAACCAAAATAATCAGAATTGACAGAAAAATCCAGTGAATGACAAATAATACAAATTGACAGAACAGATCCTGCCTAAACTACATTTTTTGAAAATTGGGGAATAATGTTATTTGTTATTTGGTTGCTAGGGTAATCCCACCTGGTTTCTAGGTAATTACCAAAGTGATAATCAAAAGGATTCTTGCTATCCAGAGTCAAATTAACGAAGCTGGAATTCTCTATGATATTTTGGTGCAGAGATATGCGATTTGTTAATTGGTTGCTACGGTAACCACATCTGGTTTCTAGGCAGTTACCAAGGTGATACTGAAAAGGCTACTTGCTACCCTGAGACAAATTAATGAAACTGGAAGTCACTATGATGTTCTGGTGGAGAGATATGTTATTTGTAACTTGGTTGCTAGGGTAACCAAATATTTTTGTTAGGCAGTTACTTAGGTGATACTCAAAAGGCTCCTTGCTACCCTGAGTCCAGTGAATGAAACCAGAAATCTCTATGACATTCTGATCCTGAGATCCCCATCTAAGCATTTTGAATGGAAGTCAATGGGGTTTGGTTACTAGGGTGCTCTAAATTGTTGCTAGGGCTTGGCTGAGTAGTTTCCATGATGATGATTGAAGAATGATAGCTCACCCAAGTAAAACAAGCCAACTGTCATTTCTATAGGATATTCTGATCCAAAGATTTCACTCTCAGCATTTTTAATGGAAGTCAATGGGAATTGCTTGCTAGGTTGCTCTAAATGGTTGCTAGGACATGCCTAAGTAGTTTCCATAATGATAACTGAAGTGTGATTGCTCACCCAAGTAAAACAAGCCAACTGTCATTTCTCTAGGACATTCTGATCCCAAGGTATCACTCTCAGCTATTTTGAATGGAAGTCAATGGGATTTGGTTGCTAGAGTGTGGCTAAGTAGTTTTTCAAGTGGATACATGAAGACTGATTGCTCATCCAAATGAAATAGCCAACTGCCATGTCTGTAGTCCATTCTGTTCCAAAGATATCCCTCTCAGCCATTTTTAATGGAAGTCAATAGGACTGGTTGCAAGGGTGCTCTAAATGGTTGCTATGGCGTGGCTAGCCAGTGACCAGAGATATTCTTATTGGCTGATTACAAACCTGGCTCAAAAGATCCAATCGCCAAGTATCTACAAAATTCTGTTCTGAAGATATCCTTCTGAGCCATTTTGAATGGAAGTCATCCTCAGAATCTCCTGTAGTCTATTTGTATCAAGTTTCGTAACATTTTGCCTTTCTGTTTGGTAGATATTTGTCAATACCTATAAAATGGATGATGCCTGACCGATTCGTTGGCTTATAGCTTCATAACGCTTTGACGAATCTAAATTATTTTGATAACTTTTTGTCAGAAGTTTCCATAGACAAACACAGATTTTTGTACAAATTGGACAAACGGCCTAGGAGGAGTTCAAAATAATAGGTTTTCAAATTATTCAAATTAGCGCAAACATTTTCATGATGGAAATTAAATCGGGGAGATAAGTTTCCGGTAACATCCGTCCACGCGTTCACAAGTGAGTTGAGTTCCGGCATATGACGTAGACATAGCTTAAGCTCCGGTGAGAAGTGGCGAACACAGAAGCGTAGGGGAGTATTACAAAATAGTATTACAGCTTTCATTGGTCAGATAAATGGCTGATGATTTAAAATTTGCTGTTAGCCCCCCGTTCATCATAAATCTATGACATTTCGTATGATTCCTCAGAATATCCTGTTTTCCATATTTACTCAGTTTTGTGAATTTTGG